>NW_011888935.1:1477314-1489084 GCF_000151845.1 Pteropus vampyrus | reverse complement strand
ATCCTAGAGGAGGATACGTGGAAGGAAAATCATACCACTGCACGGGCCCCAGATGCAAATAGAGATTATGGATTTAACAAAGAGTCTACTTTAATAGATAAACAAGTATTTAAGCAATTATTAAGAAATAACAAGCACGAAGTTGTACACTAAATCATTCTGCTTTTATTTAGTGTATGAATCTATTTCTTCCTCTCTGCTGCCGATGGAGGCCATATGGAGAATGGGACACATGGGGTACCAAGGATTAGTACTAAGTAAGCCACCCACGGGGTTATGGTCTGAAACCAGAAGAATCTCATTTACACAATAGCATCATTAATCATATCTTAATGCAACGCTAGGATTTTCTCCCATCGAGACACCACGGGTTATATATGGCAAAACCAAAGGGAAATATAAACTTCTGCTTAAAACTGATGGGGCATTTTATATTCCCCCTTGCCTTGGAACCCATCAAAAACAACCAAAAGAATGAAAAAATAGTCAAACTACCATTTCTTTGAGAGAAAACAATGGTTGTAACACCAAACTACTAACCATAATGACTATTTACCAAATAAAATGAGATTTGCACCCAAATTAGGAATGATGCTGAGAGCTAACATGAACTTCTTCAGACCCCAGTCATGAAAGAGATTTTTCTAAGAGTAAGTGTAATATAATATCAAAATGGGAAACTTTACAACTCAGTTTTAGCGGAGACCACAAACAGCCACACCCGCCATTACTCCCAAAGTGAGGTGCCTAATGACCAACACAGAATTTGCGAAGGATGTGGCAGAAAATCGAATTTGCCTCTATTTACCCCCATTCACTTCAGAAGGGCACATGGGTTGAAATTAAAGTGAGAGGAAGAGGCCTTTGGAAAAGGTGGTGTACATGAATGCTATCTTTCTTTCTCCAATTTTTGCATTTACATACCTACCTTCACTCTGCCATAGTGGAAGAGAGGGGTCTGCTTCTCTTGTCTCAAGCAGAAAGAGGGTTATTTCAAGGCGGTCATTGAGACGACTAGTCTTGCACCCCCGGGGGCTGGTGGAGTACCTCTGCTGGGCTAGATTGATGAAGTCTAAAGGCCGAGACTATGCAGCAAGGACAGCTGGGAATAACTTGGAGTTTATGAAGGCAAAGAATGCATGAATTTGGGACAAATTACTTGTTTTAAAGGAATTAAAGACCCCACACTTCTCTTTTAAGAGACAGCTCAAGGAAAAGGTCTAAGAACTCAAGGGAGAAATTACGAAACGACAGAAGATGGAAAGTAAGCTGGCAGAACTCAGAAAAGATATAGAACAAAAGCTCTTGTAAGCCAGACAGCCGTATAAGAAAAGAACCAGTAGAATAAATGAGTCAGTCGATAGTCATCAATATGATGAGAAAACAAAATAAAATCACACAAAATAATATAAACTCTAAGAAAAGTGATTAGAAATAAGATTATAGGTATTGAAGACAAAGAAGTACAAACATTGTCTGCCTAATTTATGTCTTTAAAAATAATAACGGAACAAAATGACACATAAATTCCACATATTATTGCAAAATACTCCTAAAAATAAAATCTTGAATCTTTGAAAAGTTGGTGAATTTCCAAGACAGAGAAGATCCATTGGAATCCCCGTGGAAAATTTTTTTAATCATGTCGCCTTTATATTTCTCTATAATTATATTGAATGCCAAAATATGAATACACAACTTTGTTACGAATCTTTGAAGTTAGACCCAACAATGTTATACCCAGCCAAGTTGTCCTTTGAGCCAAATATGAAAGAATCTACAGATATTCCCAAACATGACGGAAAACATACACCTTGAATCTCACTTGAAAAAAAGAAAACTTGACATTTACCTATTCAACCAAGAATAAACCAAAATAAAAAATAAAAAATCAGAAATGAAGAAGCTGTAGTGAAAGCACTGGCAGTTAATATAGAATTCATTTATTAAATTTTATAGAACTGAGGGAGTTATGAGGAAAAATTGGGAAGTCGAGAGAGGAAGATAGGATAAGTTTAAGGATTAGTTTTCTCCTAATCATTCTAGAACATCAACTGATAAGGCCTATAATTGAAACATGTAACTAAATATATATTCTTATTATGATTCTAATGCCATGTTGTTTTCATTGTCTTTCTTTAAACTTGGAGAAATATTTTAGAAACCAATAGCTCTTATGATGAAGAAATATTTTTGTGCTGTGTAGTATAACCTTATTTTAGAGTATTATGCTTAATCATCTTACTATTTGTGTAACTGCATAGAGGAATAATACAGATATATTCACCACATGCAGACAGTGATTATTTCTGGGTGGTAGAATTTGGGATTTTTCACTTTCTTCCTTTTATTTTTCTACATCGCTTAACTGTTTATAATAAGTGTGTATAATTTTTTTGTGAAAACAGTTTATAAAAGATAGACCCATAATCCTTTACTCAAAACACTTGAGACCAGATGTATTTCAAAATTCAAATCTGTCAAATTTTAGAATAGTAATGAGGTGCTTATGGAACACCTTTAGGAGATCTGAGCCAGCACCCCAAAACCAAACATGTTATATTAAAACAACAAAAATATGAATATTCACACAAAGAGGAATATTATGAGTACAACTGGTCTTTTAAACGTGAATTTAGGTCAGTCGTTATCAACTGAATTTTCTGCAAACTGCCAAATTTTTTTCCATTTTCAGAGCTCTTTCAATTACAGTTTTGTGGATAAGGAAATATGGACCATTATACTTACTCTGAACGTCCACTTAGTGTATGAAACTTAATATTCTACAATCATCCTAATGTATTTATTTGCAGTCTAGAGAGCGTGCACGGTGCCTGCCACTCTCCATCCCCACGTTTCCCAGGCTGCACGGCGATTCTACACACCTTTCCTCACTCCCATCTTTATCTCTCGCTTTCCTGGCTTTACCAGCACAGGAAGGGAGAGGAAGGGAAAGGAAGGGAAGTGAAGGGAAGGGAAGGGAAGGAGGGAGGGAAGAAGGAAGGAAGGAAGGAAGGAAGGAAGGAAGGAAGGAAGGAAGGAAGGAAGGAAGGAAGGGGAGGGAGGGAGGGAGGGAGGGAGGGAGGAAGGAAGGAAAGAAGATTGGAAAAGTACTAAACTGAGAATTAATAGACTTTATTTTAGCACTGCTACCTAATAACTGTGTGACTTTAAACAAGTCAGTTTCCCCAGTGAGACCCCTTGCACACACCACCAAGCACTTGCAGCACATTTTAAACCTAATGATAGTTGACCCTTGAACAACAGGGGGTTAGGGGTGCCCACCTGGTTCCAGGAGCCCTACAGATCCCAAAATCCTCAGATGCGCAAGTCCTCTATATTAAATGGTGTAAATCAGTACATATGGTTAGCCCTCTGCATCCATGGACCCCCAACCACAGACCGAAAACAGTAAAACTACTGAAAAAAAGTTGGCAGATAAGTGGACTCATGCAGTTCAAAACTGTATGTGAACCCCGAAGTCAGTTTTGAATAGAAAGGAAGGGAGAGAGCTGTTAAACAAGAACAGAGAGTGGGAATGGCAGGTCTGCGACCAGGCACAGGAGTTAATTGCTTGTCTAGGAGGCTCAGATGCATTTTAGTATTAACGGATCAGTTTTGTTAGCATCCTCATCAAAACGCAATCTCTTCTCTTTGAAATATATCTGTCAGATCTTCTTCTTTTCCCGATCACTTTGATGTAAGGATACCCGAGGCTACCTGACAATACACTCCATTTCTCCACATTAGATAACTGGACACAAGTGTCAAACGAAATCAGGATTTAACCTGATGTTTTATGAGATTCAGTTGGATTCTAAACCAAATCCTCACGTCTATAAATGTGCACACTGCCTAGTGAAGAGAAACGAGTACCACGGAAATCTTCAGTCGTCATTTCTATGAATCATTCAAATCAGTTTAGAAATAACAAAAACATGATTCTCCCTGCTAACATTTCTATATAATAGGTATGTAAGCATATTCTTCAGACTTGTGTTTGGGTAAAATAGCTTCATCCTGAACAGCTTTTGGCTATGAAAGCAATGAAGCCGTGATAAAAAGATGTCTTAAAGTCATAAAAGACAATTGAATTGCTCGAGTTTCATCAGCGGAAGCTCTGGAAAGACTACATGGAGGAAATTTTCAACTTAACAAGATTTTAGTCTATTAATACGCTGCGACCGGAAATCAGGCACTTTGGTTGTTGACTGACACGGAAAAACCTTTACAACCTCATGTCCCTTTGATGGTTACTTTTCCGAAAGGGAAATTCTGTCATGGCTGTCTGGGAAGATGGCATCCAGCAACTGAGACTGCCCAGTAAGGGATGCTGAACAAGGTGGTATCAGAGGAAATTGAAATAGGAAGAAGCCGATGGCTTGTTTTCTCTGGTGGCAGCCAAATTACTGAGAGGGGATTAAAGTTTCTTCAGTGCTCTGAGTTCTGGATAGCTACCAAGAGGGTGTGTGTTTCTGGGCTTGTGCTCAGACCAGTTGACCTATTTCTCAGGCCACAAAACAAGATGACTTCAGTCATATCAGAGACTCTAGGAGAATGGGTCTAGGAGCTGGACTTGGGAACTCAGCCGTGCCAACAGACCAGGCATTGAGTTCAACTGTCCTGATCTTTTCAGAATCTTAGTTGGGACCAGCTCAAGCGTATGCACCCAGAAATAAGCACATGCTCACGTGCGTGTGCATGCGTGCGCGCGCGCACACACACACACACATACTGCATTTTCATTTTTGAACAAACCATATTCATGTTTTTACAAATATGAGGACACATCCGCCTTGCTTTCAGCCTGCAGAGAATGCCAACACCATCAAAGCTGTCTCTGTTTTTTCCTTAACGACTTGAAGATGTAGCTTCCTCTTCTGTAAAATTAGGTTCTTGTCTCGGATTACATTTTACGCTGTTTAGATGAGAGTATTTATGGGAGAGATTTTTGCCTTAAAACCTTATACCAGCATTCTCAGTGTGTCCCTTAGGAGAAAAGTCCCTGAAAAGGTTAATAGATATTTTGCAAAAACGAAATAAATAAATCAAATTGCCAGCTCAAATTAATTTGGCAATGTTTCAGGTTAAGCCAAGTGCCTTTACTGCACGACTTCCCAGAGCCATAAATCCTTACTGTGCAGTGGAATGTTCGAGGGAGAGGTATATTATGCAGTGCTGCCCTATCTACTTCACCTTGGAATTATGTTTCAATAATCACCTCGAGAGATATTTTCCAGGACACACTAACCCTTCAAGTGCAAGTCTTGTTACCATGGGTATAAATAAGCTGAGCAGCCTAGGTGTACCCTTAATAGAATTAACCAGAAGGCTTAATGACAGTCACCTTTCTGCTCAAAGGGGTATCTAGTGTCAGTTTTAAACTTAATCATGCAAATAGTTTTCATGCTGGAAATAAGGTAAGAGCCCTCGTCACTTCGTCATACCTCTCAGAGGACACAAAAGGAGCAGAAGACTAATCACACAGAGCTATAAGGGGTGAACAGCAGGGCTGTGACATTCCTGGGGTGATAAGTGACTTGAGGGGGTCCATTTGTAGAGCATGTTGTAAGATGCAAGCCACCTTACATGTGATATTGGGAGAAAATTCTTATTCAAAAATAGTATTGAAAAAATTTCTATGTGACTACATCAACTTCGAAAAAATTACAGTACATTAACCAAACGAGGGTCACTAGAACATGACTGACAAAGAAGAACAGAAATCCAGCAAAACTGGAGAAGAGAAAAATCATTAAACACACATGGATTCCAACTTACAGGGATGGAAAATTGAAAATAAGCATCAGAACACCAGCATGTTCTGTTTCATTATATAAATTATTCTTAATTATGTGTTATAATATAGTAAATGTAAATTTAATACAGTAAATTTTCTTTTTAATGATTATCTTTTACATTGATTTCATATGGCTCTAATCACTTCAGATGCTATTGTAGACAAATATCTAGGCAAAATGGATCTCATATCCAGGTATTGTAGATCCCAGATGGGCAACCTTCCTTAAAAGGTTTAAATCTTACTTGGTAGTCACTCACTACACATGGTATTACTATTATTATTTATTTGTGCAAGTCCAAGGGCAAATCCAGGTTTATTAATCTTGGAACATGAAAAAAGTGCTAATAAACAAATTAATTGCTAAAAATTACTTTAGAATAATAACTACTCCCAGATTAACATTTGAATCAGAAAAGTTGGTATTTCTAATTCGAACCATCATTGTTACACAGAATGTTCTAGACCAAGTCTATGTATTTAGTGTAGAAGAAAATAATAACAACTACCATTATTGAGTGCCTACAATATTATATGTCCAGGTGACAGAGTCAACATCTGAACCCAGATCTGTTCACCGTAAAACTTCCCCAACCCCCACACTGACTCAGGGGGTACGACTCTAAGAAAATTAATAAATGATTATAGTAAGGTTGCAGGATACATGGTTAATATACCAAAGTCAATCACTTTTTATATACCAGAAATGAACAGTGGGATTTAAAATTAAAACATCATACCATTGACATTAGCACCCCCAAAATTGAAATACTTAGGTGCAAATCTAAAAAAAAAAAAAAAGTACAAGATTTTTTCCAAAAAAAACTATAATACTCTGAAGAATAAAATCAAAACAGAACTAAATTAATGGAGAGTTACTCTATGTTTATGGAAAGAAGGCTTAATACTGGTAAGATGTCAGTTCTTACCAAACTGACCTCTAGGTTAAATGCAGTCTCAGTCAAAATCTTCTCCAGTTATCTTGTGGATATCAACCAACTGATTCTAATGTTTATATGGAGGGGCAAAAACGACATTGAAGGAGAAGAATAAGGTTGAAAACTGACACTACCTGCCTTCAAGACTACAGTGATCAAGACTGGTATTGGCAAAATGATAAATCAGTAGGACAGAAACAGATCCACATAACACAGTCAACTGATCGCTGACAAAGGAACAAAGGCCGTATGAGGCAGCAAAGTAGCCTTTCCAATAGGGGTGTTGGAACCACTGGACATCCACATGCAGAAAAATTATTCTAGTCCTAAGCCTTACACCCTTCATAAAAAATAATTTTAAATGGATCACAAACCTAAATGTCAAATGAGAAACTTTAATTCTTAGAAGTTACTATAGGAGAAACGTAGGCAATTTGGGATATGGTGACGGCTTTTTAGGTACAACACCAAAGGCATGATCCACACAAGAAATAATTGATAAGCTAAACTTCATTAACATTAAAACGTCTGCTCTGTGAAAGACAACATCAAGAGAATGAGAAATATGCCACAGATGAGGGAGAATATTTGCAAAAGATATTTCTGATAAAGGACACTTAATCCAAAATATTCAAAGAAGTCTTAAAACTCAACGATAAGAAAACAAACAATTCAATTACAAAACAGTCCAAAGGCCTTAATAGACACTGCACCAGAGAAGATGCACAAATGGCAAATAAACACATGAAAAGATGCTCCTCATCTAAAAGTATCGGAGAAATGCAAATTCAAATAACAACACAATACCGCTACACGCCTGCTAGAATGGTCAGAATACAGAACGCTGACACCAACAAATGATGACGGAGATGTGGAGCCACAGGAACTCTCATCCATTGCTGGACAAAATGCAAAATGGCACTCAGGGACCCGGGCGAGTGACAGTTCCCTTTTAACACGTCCTTTCGCAATGACGACTCAGAGGAAAGACAAGCCCCCTTGCCTTACATAGGGAATTAAATGTCATCGCCCGGAAGAGACAAATACTCTATTTACATTTCACTTGTCGGAGCAGGTCACACGGCCATGCTTAACTTCAACGGATCCAGGGAAACCAACCCCGCCGGGTGCCTGAAGAGAAGCAGAATACACGGGAACGGCCTGTGTCCGTTCTCTATTGCCAGGATAACGCTGCCGACAAGCAGCTGCGGTATCCCAATGGCACGCGGTATTCGTGCTTATCACTTATTGCAATGGTGGAGAAAAAGCGGGAACCAGTTTTTGAGTCTCTTGCTGGAAGAAGAGGTGGGCGTCCTGCAGGCTCGCTAACTCCGCTCTTCGAAACGGCTCCCCCTACTTGCCCTCCCCGGATCGCTCCTCATTCTTCCCTAGTGTTTGCTAATCCTGCTCGAAAGCCACAGTTCAGGTGGTCGTTAGAAAGTTCTAGAAGCTACAGAGATCTAGCAGCCTAATTTCTCTCAGACAATTTCAAGGGCCTTGGAATTTCCTTAAAAGCTGAACAGTCACAGGCTGATGTTGCCATGTTCGAATTTTCTTTGGCAATACACTTCCCTTAATAACTGAGTGGGCTTCCTGTGCATCTGTTTCTGGCAATTGCATAAACTAGCAATCAATGCTAAGTCTCTTGTCTAGACAGGACCTTTGGGAATTCCTGTCTCCCATCTTCTGCCTTTTGTTCATGATCCTTCCTCAAGACAGAGTAAAACAAAAGACTCAAACGGAAGGGGCCACTCACCCTTCATCTGATCAATGCTGCCACATTTCCCCCATTTTTACGTTTTTGAAATGTTCTCTCAGTGTGTATATAGCATCCTCAGTCTTAGTATTCAAACCAAACTTCGAGTGGGATTCCATCTGTCTGTGCAGATGACTATACAGCTTTCCTCGTGGTATTGTCCAATCGGTTATGTTGCAAGCCACGAACAGAAAAAAAATATCTCTTAGCAAATCTACATTTTCTTTCTGCTCTGTTTGTAGGGTGGACTACCTTCGGTTCACGTTTGGCTTTTTGATTCTAAGACATTACTTCAAAGCGTCAAGATATACTTTCATTCTTCCCACCGTTTGATAACGTTGTAACATCTTAAGCAGAACATTTAACATTAATGTTTAACACTTAACATTATAACATTCAGCAAATGGTCTGAGTTCAAGGTACAAAAGTTCACAGCAATCCCTTCCCCTCCCCCGCCGGCCCCGCAAGAATCCTACTCCTAGTAACTATTCTGTATCAGGAGACCTTCCACTGAAATTTTTTAAATGCTCAAAAGAAAAAGAACCCAAGGGGTTTATTGTCTCACACAGAAAAATCAAAAGCTTTCAGAGTGGGCTAAATCAGTGGCTTAAAAAATATTAGTGCTCTGAATCAACTTCTAAAAACAACCTGGGGCGAGAACAGCTCTGACCTGGAATGGCTGTTTTATAGGCCGCCAATACTGTCCGCCAGAGCCCACCGGTCTGCAGATAGTTACTGAGTATCTGTGATAGCCCAAGTGCCATTAGGGAGAGAGCAGTGAACAAAATACACCCTATCGTACCTTTAAAAGCTTACATACTAGAATGCATGGAATTCTTAATTACTACAGAATGATTATTTCATAAAAAAAAGAAAATATTAAATCCATGTGTCTATGTCTAAACTTTTCCAAAGAGAACATTCAAACCATCAAAATAATGTGAAATCTCTTTTCTTACGCCCTAAAGATCCTCAAATTCATATTATATTTTAGTGTCTTTACAGATGAATCTTGACTTTCATATGCAGCCTTTTCTCCCCCCTGGAAATTTTAATCGTCTCTTCTTCCTTGTTAACGAAAGAGACATATGCTTTCACCTGATTATTTAAAACAATGAAGTTTTATGTGACGGACTTTATGTTCTCCTTGAAGACATTCAGCGTAGAGCCTGCCTTCTTGTTCCAACTTGGACTCATTTATTTCTGTAGCTGCTGCAGATTCTGCACTGGGATGTCTCTGCAAGTCACTTCTGGTTAGCCCCACTATTTCGGTGAACACGTATTGTCCCTTTTCTCCTGGTTCTTTCCTGTTGTTTGTTTGTTTGTTTGTTTGTTTGTTTGTTTTTCTAGAACGCATCCTAAAGTAATTTTTTCGTAAAAGATATGGGAAGACTACTTGAAAAACCCTTAATTGTGAGAAAATATCTTACTTTGACCTCATATAGAAGTTGATATTTTTGCTATGGGCTCCAGTCGCCATGTCATACAAGTAACGTGAAGTTTCTATCTGTGTTGTACCTTCTATAAATTCAAGAATGTTGCTGATTTGTTGAACGACTTTCTTGTATTTAGCATCATTATGGTTTAAGGAGTGGGGAGGGGGAGGGGGAGGGATATTCAAAAGAAAAAAAAAAAAACCTATGCTTAGTTTTCCTTTTTCAGAAGTCAATTTCCTAAATTCTTTTAATAATTGCACATTTAAGCTAACCTTAAATGTGCAATTATTATTATCTACTGGTCTACCATGTCTCATTCTTACAATTTGCCATCAGTTTATTAAATGTAAATGCAGAATTAGTGGATCTTATAGATACTCCTGAACTTATTAATGAACTCTTAGGTTCAAACGAATTTTGAGAAGTCATGTGACACATTTGTTTTCAAAACACTCAATTAAAAAAATTGTCCTAAAAAAAGGCATATTGTGTTATTCTTTTTAATTCCAGGGTGAAAAAAATTTAAAATTCCATGTCTCTCTGGGAATTTAAGAATTTCCCTCCCAGCTTTTCCTGAGAATATATATTTAGTGTTCATTTCTAAAAAATATTCATTGAAATGTTTTCGGATATTCTACATTATCCTCAAATATGCTACACACATTAAAGCACACAAGTATAATTTGTCTCACATTTAGAAAAATTAGTAATTTTTTTTAATATAACTGAGAAGCTAGACCTTTCTCTATACTGTGATAAAGGATGATTTTCCTATCTTATATCATTTGTTTGGGAAATACAGATTTTCAAGTGCATCACTGAAACTTTGGCCTCTGATATTAAATCTCCTCCAGATATCAGAGTCTATTCCACAGAGGTGCCATTAATCTCCTCTACTGCGACAAGATGTTCCCATTATTCACCAAGATATCTAGGTCCCAGATTTTGCTGACAAGATCCTTTTTGCAAATGTTCAGACCAAAAAGGTTGGCAAAACTCACTCAGGAGAGGAAGAGCATGGGGTTAAATATCAGTCTCTCAAATGTTCATAACATGAGTTATTTCAGTCCCTTTCCTGACAGACGTGTGTGTTTCAAGGTGTACACACACACCTCCAAGGTGCATGATCAGGGGTTAAGGAAGAGATGAGCACAGTTGTCCTACATAAATGAAATTGTATTTTGTCAATGTAACACGTAAAACGTGGAAAAATTATTCTTGACATTATATTTCTGCTTTGGCTTCATATTTGAAGTATGATTTTTTTGAGGCTCTATTCATTATACAGACTCTGATTATTTGCATATGGCTGAGGCCCCCCCAAATAGTGAATATGTTACCAAAAAAAAAAATGAGATGATAAAATCTCTCTTAACTTTCTGAAGTTAAAATACTGATCTGACATTACAAGAGAAGACGGACTGCTTTATAGCGAAAACTGATTCATACAAAGCGAGTAAACTTTTCTCTTGATCCTTCATATTTTTAAACATTTCTGGACTCATTTGTTGTATGAGAAAACTCTCTATATTAAAAGATTTAATCACTAAAAGATCAAGTATTTCAGATTTGAGCTCTACTAACACGCTGTGTAAGTTCACCTCTCCAGACCTTAGTTTCTTATTCTACAAAAAAAGGAAGGGTTAGCCTGATGATCTCAAGGGTCTATCCCAGCTCAAAAATATATATATAATTTTAGGATTTTTGTTTTGCTGTAAAACTCCCAATCAGGTAAATAGACAGCTAAAGTCAGCTATCATCAGTGGGATCAACAACTGCTTCTTAGCCCAAACATGAAAAGCTAGGAATCTTGAGCATTCTGAAATAAAAATATAATGAT
>NW_011888935.1:1473640-1476319 GCF_000151845.1 Pteropus vampyrus | reverse complement strand
TTTTTAACCAAGCATTGATTTTGCAACCAGAATTCTCAGTACAAACTAGGTGCTGCCAAGTGGTGCACTGATGCTGGTTTTCGAAAATCTTGGACACGAGACATTTCTGAAGCGTAGTCTAATGTTCATTCTTGGGCTAGAAATTGAGGCAATGGAGACAGCAGCTTCCTGCTGCCTGGATCACGGCTTCGGTGGCTTCTTCTTCAACTCTGTAATTCCACTCTGTAGTGGGGGCCTTCAACTCTGTAGTGGGGGCCTTATGAACACCCTCCCCCGCATCCTGACAGGGGTGGACATAGTAGGGTCCCTGGCAGGCAGGCTTTAGGGCAGTGGGTCATTAAAGAGGTCTGGCCTTGAAATCACTACTTTAAGCCCTTGCAATGACTTTGTAATTTATGCATCTGAATTATATCTTTTTGTGTTTAAAATAAAGTGTCTTCTATTTTCTCTGTGGAAAGGTTGCTGTTATATCTTGACCACATGCTGAATTCTCACATCTATGGATATGGTTTGAGATTCTCCTTTCCTCTTCCATTCATCCAAAATCTCCTTCGGCTCTGTTAGAGTAATTTTATTTGAGTTTTCTGTTTGGCAGGACACGAATCCTCTCGTTAGACTTTTGGGGGAAGGAGCAGGGCAACGTTGAACATTAATTCTTGCTTTTTTTTTTTCCTTTTTGACAGGCCACGTAGTTTTAGTTGTTACAGTTACTACTGGGAAGGGCAGGGGGAAGGGGGAAGGTGTCAGGCGTGAGCTCTGGCTAGGGGTCTGCGTCGGGGGTACTCCTAGAATGCCAAGTACTGGCTGAAGGTGCAGTCCCGGGAACAGCCGCGAGGGGGCGTCAGGCTGCACAGCCTCTGCAGGATGTGCGGTCCAGGGCTGGGAGCTGGGAGTGTTAGCGATTCCAGGAGATCCCAGAACTAGCCCTCCACAGGGCAGGTGGTCTGGGAAAGCTGGGGGAAAGGACAGAGCAATCTTGAACATTAATCCTTGCAAATTAAATATGAGAAACAATTTGTCAAATCTCCCTGCATCTGCCCACCACAAAAATAGTTGAGATTTTAATTAGAATTGCAACACATTTATAAATCATTAGGGTTAAAACTAACATCTTTATACTATTAAGTCTTCCTGTTGAAAAATATGGTTTGCCTCTCTGTTTCTTTAAGCCTTCTTCTAGAGGAGAACAAAAGAAAGAAAAACACAGATTTCATAAATGATTACAGTTGTGCTTTTAAGATGGATACTGAAGCGAAATGTAACATTATATGGGTAGTGTGAATTCTGAAAGGTTTCAAAGGAAGTGATTTATCAATCTAGGCACATCTTTATCCATTTAGAAAACAGTAATGAGTACAAGTAAAAGACCCGTTATTTTTGTATCTAAAAATACTTGGGATACATAAGAATTGGAGCATCCTTTAAAATAATTCTAAGGATTTCCAAAGTTAAGTAACCAATGGGTTGGAAAGCACCAATTAAGACCAACCGTCCCCTCGAAGTGACAATTCTTTGGACAATATTCCTGATCAATGACTGTAGAGGCTAAACTTAAGAATGTGGGAAAAGCTAATACTTGGTGGGGTAGATATCTCATTCATGGAAAACTCTAATAGGAAAAAATGACTTCTTTATGTAGAGCCAACTATATCTACGGTCTCGTTCCCCTGGAGCTAAAGCGAGTGAATCTTACTGTCTGGAGCATTTCGGTCCTTCAAATATCTGACACTGAATCTCGAACGCCAAATATCTTCTGTCTCCCCACTTCGGTTTTCTCTTGCTAATTCCTTCAGTTTCCTTTCGTGGCTTATTCCCAAACCCTCCACCATTCTAGCCGCTCTTCTGCAACCATACCCCAGTTTTTCAGAATCCCATTTAGTGAGAAAAACTCAGCAGGCAATAACTACAACACTCCGGATGTGTTCTAATGGGATGTTTTTACTCATATGGCACTTTGGGCTTAAATTGCACATTTTATTACCTGAGTTTTTGCTTTTTCCTACCTGAACTCTAAAGCCAGGTAGCTCTAAGTCTGCACATTAAAAAAGGCAAAGAAAAAAGGAAGGAAAGAAAAAAAAAAAAACAAGTTTTTCCTTTGGAAATATTCTCACATGTATAAGAATAATAATACGAAGACTACCTACGTATCCTTTACCCAGACTCACAGCTGTCAACATTTTACCCCATTTGCTTATTATTTGCTCTTTCTCGTGACCTATCTCTGTCTCTCCGTCTCTCTCTTTCATAATTTATCACCATTTTTAAATATGTTGGTGCTCAAATTGTCCTAGATTTCGCCAGGGAGAACACCTTTAGACCGCTCTTGCATATTTTTTGTCATAGTCCCATCATTTTTTTGAGGACTTTCTAACTTGCTGCCGGAGAAAGATGCCCCAGGCCCAGCCACATTGTGCAGTCCCTGAAATCAGTCCCTTCTCCAAAGAGCCCTAGTGTCTTTTAGCCGGGAATTAAATCTATACTTCATAATCGGTTGGTATTTTAAGAGCCTGAATGTATCGTAGAGAGCATAGGCCAGTTAATTCTTCAGATGGACAAAGTAACTTCACCCAGGTTGTTACAATGAGCGTCTCAAACTGATTTGGAGATGGAGCCGGGACCAAAGTGCCATCTCCTAACTCTAAATATCCATCCTTTCCGTTTTATAACTGTTCGGCCTTC
>NW_011888935.1:1470512-1472590 GCF_000151845.1 Pteropus vampyrus | reverse complement strand
AAGGTGACGCCTTCTGCACTGTCAACGGGCGAGGCCCACGGGCCTGACCAGGGCCTGGGACATGGGGGCAGGCGACGCAGGACTATTAGGAGGAGGGCGGAAGTACCGAGGCTCCTAGAGCAGAATTAGGGGCAGAGGCTGCTGGCTTGGACAGGAGACCACGCGGCCCCGTGTCCCTCACGCGGGGAGCGCGCCCGCCGCACAGGCCCAGAGGCCCCGAGAGCTGAGAGGAAGGAATCGCGGATCCGCGATGACGTTTGCAACAGTGACAGGTTAGTGGGACCACAGAGGCAACGGGACCTTCTTCCCAGATTTTGCTTTTGGCCGTTTTGCTTCGCTTGTGTCCCGATCTCTGGAGCTTTCCCGCAGGCCTGCAGGAAACCGGCCCGCGCCCCCAGACTCTGCAGTCAGACACCAGGCTCCTCCCTGTCCTGAAGATCATAAGGAGCCTCCCCTCAGCACTGCTCCAGCCTGGGCACGAGTTTCCAGCCCCCTGCCCCGTTTTCCCATCAGGCTCTTGCTAGTAACTGGCTCTCTGGGCTTCCCCGCCCGGCCTGCGTCTCCACTGTGCTTCCGCTCCGGAGATGCTCCGGAGATGCTTTTCGCGGGAAATAGGGTGGCACCACCTCCCCCAGGGCCTTCCCGAGTCTGACTGCCGCTCGGCTTGCACTTCTGCCTGTCTTCTGCTACCAGTCGCTCCGTCCAAAGGCTCCGTCACTCCGTCTGCAGGCTGAGACCTGGGCCCGATGCACACCCGCTGTCAACTGCCTGCCTCTGGATGCTACAGCGTCCTTCGCCGTCATTCGTCCCGTCCCTGGTCCCCCCAGCTGGGTCCTCTGGACTTCAGCGCTGCCGGAAGCCTATCCCTATGGGAGTGTGACTGAGGCTTGTGTTTAGAAACAAGGAAACGGTGTCAATTGAGTATAATCCATTTCGAGTAATGTTCTCGTAATAGACATATTCAAAAGAACTGGTGTCCCAGCTGAGAATGGAGAACATCAAAACCATCCCAAATTCATGGGTTTTTCAAATAGTTTCAACGAGTTTCAGTTCCCTGAACAGACTTGAGGTGCGACAGCAGCTCAGCAATGTTTTCACACTGATCCAGCTAATAGACGTCAAGCGATTTGCTCCTGGTGCCTTATTCATACGGTAGGGACAGGAAGTAGCCGAGAATCTGCGTTCAAATGTAATTTAGCCAGTCAAGGAGGAACGCCCTGTTGGCGGGAGGTGTTCGGTTTAAGGACGGGAAATGCTGCCTATAAATGCACAGAGCAGAACTTCTAAATGGCCCGATCCACCGCCTGAGAACCAGGCAAGCTCTTTGTGATGTTTCTCTTCATCTAGGACAATCTCATGATCAAGATGGAAGATGCGTGGACCAGCCATTCCTTCTAGAATGCAGCCGAGGAGCCCAAAGAAGAGCGAGAAGAGCATCGCAGGATGTCGAGCGTGTAGATGGGCTGCAGAGCAAGGCCCAGGCCCATGGGGTGAGGAAGGGCCTGGCCCCACTCTGGGTCCCTGCCGCGCGAAGCCCACTCCCATAAGGAGGAAGGAGATGCTCACTCTTTCCGACACCACATTTTGGGCCAACAGTATGTGGGCAAATCTGGAGCCTCCGAGAAGCAGATGCCACGACGAGATCAAATGTGTAAGAAACTTATAATGAGAAGTACCTGTGAGAGAAAATGGGGTGGGATCCGGGAGAGGCGGGGAAGAGCCATCAGATGACAATGCATGTGTGACTCACGTGACAGAGAGAGAGTGGACGGAGGGCGAGTCTGGGGGAAGCATCTCGGCCCTCAGTGCAGTTCTAAGGAAGGTTCGGGGTCGACGTCATCTGTCAGAGGGTCCTATATTCCCTCAGTGTCCCTGTGGCTTTCCTCGGGTCGCTGCCCATGGGAAGGTGACCTCAGTGAATGCAGCAAAAGACGTCCAAACACAGCCGCTGGGGCCTTCCAGTGACTGTGTTCTCTGCGGTTCGACCCGGGAGGCTAATTCTCACATCCGTCGTATGCCATGACTAACCCCAGACTCTCACGAGGAGTTTCAGGAAGTTTACGTCGACAAATAACAGC
>NW_011888935.1:1462635-1470197 GCF_000151845.1 Pteropus vampyrus | reverse complement strand
TCTGGATGCTACAGCGTCCTTCGCCGTCATTCGTCCCGTCCCTGGTCCCCCCAGCTGGGTCCTCTGGACTTCAGCGCTGCCGGAAGCCTATCCCTGCCTGGGCTATGGGAGTGTGACTGAGGCTTGTGTTTAGAAACAAGGAAACGGTGTCAATTGAGTATAATCCATTTCGAGTAATGTTCTCGTAATACAGACATATTCAAAAGAACTGGTGTCCCAGCTGAGAATGGAGAACGTCAAAACCGTCCCAAATTCATGAGTTTTCAAATAGTTTCAACGAGTTTCAGTTCCCTGAACAGACTTGAGGTGCGACAGCAGCTCAGCAATGTTTTCCCACTGATCCAGCTAATAGACGTCAAGCGATTTGCTCCTGGTGCCTTATTCATACGGTAGGGACAGGAAGTAGCCGAGAATCTGCGTTAAAATGTAATTTAGCCAGTCAAGGAGGAACACCCTGTTGGCGGGAGGTGTTCGGTTTAAGGAAGGGAAATGCTGCCTATAAATGCACAGAGCAGAACTTCTAAATGGCCCGATCCACCGCCTGAGAACCAGGCAAGCTCTTTGTGATGTTTCTCTTCATCTAGGACAATCTCATGATCAAGATGGAAGACGCGTGGACCAGCCATTCCTTCTAGAATGCAGCCGAGGAGCCCAAAGAAGAGCAAGAAGAGCATCGCAGGATGTCGAGCGTGTAGATGGGCTGCAGAGCAAGGCCCAGGCCCATGGGGTGAGGAAGGGCCTGGCCCCACTCTGGGTCCCTGCCGGGCGAAGCCCACTCCCGTAAGGAGGAAGGAGATGCTCACTCTTTCCGACACCACATTTTGGGCCAACAGTATGTGGGCAAATCTGGAGCCTCCGAGAAGCAGATGCCAAGACGAGATCAAATGTGTAAGAAACTTACAATGAGAAGTACCTGTGAGAGAAAATGAGGTGCGATCCGGGAGAGGCAGGGGAAGAGCCATCGGATGACAATGCATGTGTGACTCACGTGACAGAGAGAGAGTGGACGGAGGGCGAGTCTGGGGGAAGCATCTCGGCCCTCAGTGCAGTTCTAAGGAAGGTTCAGGGTCGACGTCATCTGTCAGAGGGTCCTATATTCCCCTCAGTGTCCCTGTGTCTTTCCTCGGGTCGCCGCCCATGGGAAGGTGACCTCAGCGAATGCAGCAAAAGACGTCCAAACACAGCCGCTGGGGCCTTCCAGTGACTGTGTTCTCTGCGGTTCGACCCGGGAGGCTAATTCTCACATCCGTCGTATGCCATGACTAACCCCAGACTCTCACGAGGAGTCTCAGGAAGTTTACGTCGACAAATAACAGCGACAACAAACCGCAAGCAAAGAAATAATGCATCATTAATACAAGGGAAAAAAGAGTTAATGATAAGCATAGCTTCCCTTTAATTAACACCCACCAAGCACCAGGCATTTTGTGTCCTTACCTCTAATCCTTACGACAACCTTGAGAAGTCCCTTTACCAATGAGGGCGTATGTGTAAAGGGGTAAAGTGACGTGTGTGAGGCCACACGGCCAGCATGGCAAACGCTGAGACTGGAATCCATACCTTTGGGTTCTAGAGCCCTGCTCTTTCCTCTCTGTCACAGCGAAGGGGGAAAGAGAAGATAATAACTGCTTCAGAAATCGGGCTGAGAAAGTTGCTACAATGAGCACAAAACTCAGGACCGAGCACCCTGGCAGCCAAGGAGAAAAGAGAGATGCCGCATTGCGATCTTCTCATCGGCTTTGAACAGAAGCGCCTGAGAGGGCCAGCAGGAGGAGCTAAGCACTTTCCCAGCCCTGACTTCCGAAAGAAATTTGGCGAATCAAACCTGAAAATAAGGACGATTGAAAGGCTCTCGAAAGAGAAGATCATGTGTCTGCAACGCCTTTGGCTGGTCAGCGGTACGCAGCGCGCAGGGCTCAGCACGCTCAGCAGTGATGGGCCCTCGAGGTGAGATAGTGAAGGCGTGGCTCCACAGACGGTGTGCCCAGATGTGCACACTCCAAAGAAAAGACTCGTCCTTGACTGGCACCTGCAGGATCACTTTTGAGCCCTCAGAAGCCCCTGCCTGGTGGCAGTGTCCTGGTATACCTGAGGCCTTAGGCCATGACAGGTAGTTGATGCTAACCGTGTGATGTATGGTGAATGCCTCCTTTTGGATTCCTGAAGCCCTGTATCAGTTTAACTTCCAAGGGGGCTAGAGACTGAGTAGTCGCGGTCAGTCATGGGGATGACCCAGACCTGTGTGACCGGCCGCCCTGATAGTACCTCTGGATGCTGAGGCTGGGTGAGCTTCCTTGGCTGGTAATACTTCATCCGGGTCTTCACTTGTTGCTAAGAGAATTGAGTGCCATCTATGGGACTCCACTGAGAAAAGCGATCGGAAGCTCTGAGCATGGTCGCCTTTGTCTTTTGCTGACTTTAATCTGTACCCTTCAGCGGTAATAAACCATAACCATGCGTATAGCCGCATTTCTGGGTCCTGTGATTCCTTCCAGTAAATCATCAAACCCGAGGATAATTTGGGGGACCCTCGACACAATGCCTTTACTCTTTCTATTTCCCTCCGTTATCCTATCATCATCGTCACTGACGTCTTCCTCCTTTCTAATGTCCCTCCCTCGCCCTCCCCGCTGCCCATCTGCTTACCCGACAGAGGCGGCGTTAACCTCGCGTGGGCATTTTCCCCACCTCAACCCTTGCTCGAACGATGGACTGACATGTGCTCTATTCCCAATTCTTCTTATTCTTAGATCTCCAATCACTCAACAAACAGCATAGACTCCTCGAAAGAGCAAAAGGCCTTATAGTATGACGCTTTCCACTGCACGAATGAGAAAACTGAGACCCAGGTGTGACGATTGTCTGTGCCTTCCAGAGCTGATCCGGGGGCCATGCTTAGAGGTGACAGAAGTGGCCTCATTGATTATTACTTTGGGTCTTCGCTCCTTGGCTCTTGAGATCTCCTGACTTAATCAGGGCTGGATGGAGAAAATGTCTTTGAAAACAAGCAGATTCCAGTGCTTTCTGCTTCTCTCCACTCCTCAGAGACATGTTTTCAGTCAGGTGTCATCCCCCCCGATTTCATTAGCATCGAGTTATAAAGATAAAAATATCCCACCCCTGTCACTGACAAGTTACCTCCTGCACGGAACTTCCCGGGTCATCTTTTCCCTGGTAATTTTGTCAGTGACATGTTTGTCGTCGTCAGCGAGGCAAAGCCAGCGCAGCCGATTCAGGGTGACCTGGGCTGTGTTCCGCTCTGAGCATCAATAAAATTTCCAGGCCTGCTTTGATTTCAGAATTTGTATTGTAGGTAATGATGATATACGAGCTCACGGAACAAATTTGATTCTCAGCGGTAAGAAAGGTTTTGGCAGCTAAGGAGGGGGAAATCGTTCTGATCTACGGTATGAACAGGCTTCTCCTCGTGTGGGTGTCATGCATGGGAGACCCAGACAAGCACAAGATGCCACGTCCACCCTGACCACTGGCCCACATTGACCAAGGCATGGAAGCCACAGGGAAGCCAAGGAAGTTGAGACAGGAGAGTTGAGACAGGAAGTTGAGACAGGACATTCGGGGGATTGGGGGTGGGGGGGAACCAACAGGGGAACCAGATTTCAAATCAGCTGAATTCCATTCACGCTCTGGTATGCACAGCAGCTAGTGTCACGCTGAGGACACAATCAGGTTTAAGCAAATGATTACCGTCTCCGCGCCATGGTGATCTGAGAAAGACAATTACAGCCCAGGAAGGCGACTTCTGCAGGGCCGTCAGGCTGTGACAAGGGCCAACGGACGCAGCCCCCAGTTGAGACTGTCAGGCATTAGTGGTGATTAAAAATGCCGAGCAGCGCTGGGGAGGGCTGATGGGTTGCGGCTTCCATGCGGATTCCTAAATCAGACTTCTTTATGGTGGTAAAATGTGCACATAATAACCTAAAACTTAACCATGTTAACCATCTTTAAGTGTGAAATCCAGCAGCATTCAGAACAGTCACATTGTCCCGTAACCATCACTACCATCCACCTCTCCAAGTGTTTCATCATCCCACACAGAACCTCTGTTTCCGTTACGGACACGCTCCATCCTGCTGTCCCTCAGCCTCTGGTAACCACTCGTCTCCTCTCCGTCTCCGTGAATGTGCTCGTTCTAGATGCTTCACATAGGTGGAGTCACATCGCATCTGGCCTTCTGTACCTGACATTCACTTAGCGTAACGTTTTCAAGGTTCACCCCTATTTTAGCATGCATCGGAATCTTACTCCTTTTAAAGGGTGAATAATATTTCATTGTATGTATATAACACGTTGTGTTGATTCAAACAAACCTTTTGTCTATTATGGATAATGCTGCTATGAACACGGGTGTACGAATAGTTCTTCAATTCCCTGCCTTCGATTCTTTTGCTAATATATCCAGAAGCAGAATTGCGGGATCATATGAAAATTCCACGTTTAAATTTTTGAGGAACTACCATATAAATAAGAATGTTTTGAAGTGTAGAAAACCTCGTCGGTGTTTCAGAGAAGCGGCAGGTTTAGCAATGTCCATATTTTTATGGAGAAAATTGCTGTAGGAAGAAGCCACGCAGCTGCTCGCGCAGTAATCCCGCATCTGTAATATCATCCTCGTTTGTCATACATTTATAGTACTCTGTTCGTGTGCCACAAGCCGCTAGGGGCTGGGGACACAGTGGTGAACAAGACAGGAGCCATCCCTGCCCAGGGAAATAGAGCGAGTTAAGCCAGGATGTGGGAGAGGACGGCCAGGCTAACGGACACCAAGACTGAGCTGAGCCTGAGGCCGAGGACGCTATCTGCTGCTCACTGAGTGCCCAGTGGGGGTCAGTGCTGGACATCTCTAACAGAGCCTAATTTAATCCTCACGTGGTCAGCGTTATTGCCTCATTTTACGGATGTGAGAACCGTGAGACTCTACGAGCTTAATTCCCAGCGCCTCACAGGTGACACCTTCATAGTATCATTGGTGTTAAGAGAGTCAGATGGGCAGCCAGGGAGGAGGAGGCTTCACACCATCACTCACAGTGTGGAAACTAGGTTCTCCTGACTTCATTTCAGATCATGGGTCTACAGTTTGCCAGGCTCATGCCTCTATCAGAGGTAATGTGGAAACGTACCATGTGCTTAATTTCCAGCCACAACTCATTTCTAGCAACAGGTAAACTTGGAAACGGTTAAGAGGTAAAAAACAGAATCACAAGCTCTTTCTTTGTTAAACCATAAATTCTTTAAAGATTGATACATTCAATACTTAATCATATGCACCTATACTGTAGGAACTCAATGAATCAACTTAAGTATTTATTGAGCAACTTTTATATGCTCAGCACCGAAAAATTAGCATCATTCTCCTAATTTTAAGCAGCATATGGTTTGGCCCACATAGTAATAAGAGGAAACTCTAGGGCTAATTTACGTGATATTAGTATAAATATCTGATCCAACAAGAATGAAAATCGACACACACACAGTGAGGGTTTACTATGTGCCACTCACTGAGTGACAGAAACTTCTTTGCATACCTAACCTACTCTACACCTTACGTCACCCACTGAGACCGAGATGAGTAGCTTTTCCAATGGGGATACAAAGCCTTGGTAGGTTAGGCAATGTGTCCCATGTCACATACATATATGCATACATATCCTGATTTCTATGTACACACGTGTGTATATAAATATAAGCGCGCGCGTGTGTGTGTATTTATACACATATACAGAAAATGTGTATATATATATGTGTGCGAGTATATATGTATATATTTATACACACATTTACATTCTGTTGGTTCTGTTTCTCTGGAGAACCCTGACTGCACTAGCTAGAAATGATCTGGAATTAAAATTCATGGCTCAGAGAGAGATAGAGATTTATTTTAAGGAATTAGCTCACGTGATGTGGAGACTGACAAGTTCAAGATTCGTAGGACGGACTGGAAACAGGCAGGTGTTGATGCTGTGATCTTGAGGCAAAATTTCCTCTTTAGAAAAACCTCAGTTTTTGCTCTTAAGACCTTTAACTGAGTAAATGAGGTGGACCCAAATCACTGAGGGTAATTTCCTTTACTTAAAGGCAACCGAGTGTAGATGCTAACCACATCTACAAAGCGCCTTCACACCACCTAGTTTAGTGTTTGATTAAATAACTGGCCGCTAGAGCCTAGTCATCTACACCCATCATTCACGAAGATGGCTTATGAATGGAGTGCTCCTTAGTCACGTACACCATAATGGCAGGAAATTTCACTGAGCTGGATGCAGAAGACCTGGGCGTGTACCCTTTAAGCTCTGAGTCTCCTTTTCCTCCAGTGGGACATGATAATACCTTTCCTGCTTATCTATCATGAGATTTAAGGAGATAAGGTATATAAAAAAATTGTTAATGTTTCATTTTAATAAATAATATTATTGCATTCTTATTATGTTCAGACATAATGCTAAGTGCTTTACATAAATTATATTATTTAATTCCCAAAACAGTCCTGTGAGATTGATATCACTTCATAGATGAGGAAACAAGCTCAGAGAGGTGAAGTAACCTGGACAAATTCCCACAGCAAGTAAACGGCATCTAACATTCGCAATGAGCTATGTCCGACTCTGAAGTCTATAATTTAACTTCTTTACTATATTCAAATATATTAAAATTTATTATGCATTCATATTCATTATGTAGCTGGAAGCAAGTGAATCATATGACCAAATTCATGTGTTAATGATCTCCTAAAGTACACTAGAAAAGGCATCAAATAATTCTCATTTGATTTATGCCATCAAGGAAAACCATATGCTCAAAATCATTAATGCGTGTATGCCCAGAGAATAGAAGGCAAATTCATCTCAGTCAGTCTCTTAGTTTTCTGGGTTGTTTTTTTTTTTTTTTTTTTTTTTTTCAGTGCTTGTTCTGCATCTAAACGACAATGAGTCCTAACTTACTCTTCTTACACTAAGTTCTTCAGGAAATATAAAATGTGCACAGATAATTTCAATGCAAGTTACGATACCGAAGCCGCTGAGAGAGTTACAAAGCATTACAGATATGGAACGATGCAACGGGAAGATATAAAGAAAATAGGTAGACACGATTGAATTCTCTGGCACTCTCTGCCATAAAATCTCAGCTGTTATTAAATATGCATAAGAGAAAGGAAATCTTTATTGGTTCTTTAGAAATTCTTAATTGTTACAAAACTCTTAGCAGCTTACCCCCTACCCGCTCTCTTACACTCCTGGGAAATAATCGACGTATTTCAAATACAAGCTACCATAATAAAAATACTTTAACATCGTTTGCCTCTGCTAGATTCAGAAAGAAATTAGTTCCCTGAATGTTTTTTTTTTTTTTTGCACAAAGGAGAAATGTTTTCTGCTCTAGAAAGCCCCGATTTAGCGTTGGCTATAAGTGACTTTGCAGGGGACGGAGTAAAAACCGTTTCCACCCGCCATGACATGCGCATTAACACGCACTCGGCGTCATTTTCTCATGATGGTTCTCCGTTCGGTAGGGAACGGTTTTTGTCAGGAATTACATCCATCTCC
>NW_011888935.1:1458519-1462585 GCF_000151845.1 Pteropus vampyrus | reverse complement strand
TCCTTTACTTAAAGGCAACCGAGTGTAGATGCTAACCACATCTACAAAGCGCCTTCACACCACCTAGTTTAGTGTTTGATTAAATAACTGGCCGCTAGAGCCTAGTCATCTATACCCATCATTCACGAAAATGGCTTATGAATGGAGTGCTCCTTAGTCACGTACACCATAATGGCAGGGAAATTTCACTGAGCTGGACGCAGAAGACCTGGGCTTCGCACTGCCTTTCTAGGTAGCCTGGACGTGTACCCTTTAAACCCTGAGTCTCGTTTTCCTCCAGTGGGACATGATAATACCTTTCCTGCTTATCTATCATGAGATTTAAGGAGATAAGGTATATAAAAAAATTGTTAATGTTTCATTTTAATAAATAATATTATTGCATTCTTATTATGTTCAGACATAATGCTAAGTGCTTTACATAAATTATATTATTTAATTCCCAAAACAGTCCTGTGAGATTGATATCACTTCATAGATGAGGAAACAAGCTCAGAGAGGTGAAGTAACCTGGACAAATTCCCACAGCAAGTAAACGGCATCTAACATTCGCAATGAGCTATGTCCGACTCTGAAGTCTATAATTTAACTTCTTTACTATATTCAAATATATTAAAATTTATTATGCATTCATATTCATTATGTAGCTGGAAGCAAGTGAATCATATGACCAAATTCATGTGTTAATGATCTCCTAAAGTACACTAGAAAAGGCATCAAATAATTCTCATTTGATTTATGCCATCAAGGAAAACCATATGCTCAAAATCATTAATGCGTGTATGCCCAGAGAATAGAAGGCAAATTCATCTCAGTCAGTCTCTTAGTTTTCTGGGTTGTTTTTTTTTTTTTTTTTTTTTTTTTCAGTGCTTGTTCTGCATCTAAACGACAATGAGTCCTAACTTACTCTTCTTACACTAAGTTCTTCAGGAAATATAAAATGTGCACAGATAATTTCAATGCAAGTTACGATACCGAAGCCGCTGAGAGAGTTACAAAGCATTACAGATATGGAACGATGCAACGGGAAGATATAAAGAAAATAGGTAGACACGATTGAATTCTCTGGCACTCTCTGCCATAAAATCTCAGCTGTTATTAAATATGCATAAGAGAAAGGAAATCTTTATTGGTTCTTTAGAAATTCTTAATTGTTACAAAACTCTTAGCAGCTTACCCCCTACCCGCTCCCTTACACTCCTGGGAAATAATCGACGTATTTCAAATACAAGCTACCATAATAAAAATACTTTAACATCGTTTGCCTCTGCTAGATTCAGAAAGAAATTAGTTCCCTGAATGTTTTTTTTTTTTTTTGCACAAAGGAGAAATGTTTTCTGCTCTAGAAAGCCCCGATTTAGCGTTGGCTATAAGTGACTTTGCAGGGGACGGAGTAAAAACCGTTTCCACCCGCCATGACATGCGCATTAACACGCACTCGGCGTCATTTTCTCATGATGGTTCTCCGTTCGGTAGGGAACGGTTTTTGTCAGGAATTACATCCATCTCCGTATCTAACACTCCCAACCAACTTGGCGAAACCACTTACTGGCTTCTGCCTCCAAGCCTCACGCAGGTCACACCCCAAATTTAGGTAACAGTACCTGTTACTTAAATTTTTGCTTTTCCTGCCCTTCAGGGAGGGGTGTGACAGCCCTGTGCTTCCCGGTCCCACTGAATTTAGGGCTGCCATGTGACGCTGTAGCCAATAAATCAAGAATAGAAGTGATTTAAGAAAGGAGAATGACTTAAGACCTGCTGGGCCAGCAAAAATATATGTGAGCACCACAGTGTTGGAAGCGCTCCTGTCACTGTGTCACCACGGAAAGCCATCTGTCCCCATGTCCCACTCCTGCACAGAAGTATCTTCTGATACATCTTGGGATTGAACCAGTGTCGTTAGTCCTAATTTTCTACTTGCCCTAATAAAATTATTTTGAAGCGTTCCCTTTTTGCTTCACAAAGAATTTCAACAAGCAACGCTTCTGAATGCTTCTCCTGCAACTACCAGCTGTGTATCTCTCATGAAGTCACACTTAAAAGATCATCAAGGAGAACTTACATTTGAAAATCGAGCTTTTCACGATTGAAAAGTTAAATAGGTCTCAATTACTCATCTTCTGTAATGCATCTGGAATGATTTTAAAAAATGGATTCCGGAATCCCCTTTAAGATAGAAAAAAATGAAGTATTTAAGAAGTGAAAGTTTTGCTGACAGTGCAGGTATTACATCTAACGGCTTGGGCATATTCATTTGCTGAAGAACGAGATGAGGAGTTTGAAAAGGCCTATAATAAAGTGACAGTTTGATTTGTGTGGGAGATGATATCTCCTCTCCGTCTTAATTTAGTTCATTAATTTGCCTGCAAAATGTAAAGTTTGCAATTAAGCATGGTAAAAACACAAATAAACAGTGCCATCTTTTGGACAAGGCTTAAACTTTATGTATCTATACAGTCATATGTACCTGTGGCAGACAATGTACTTAGTACCCACAAGCATCCATCACAGATGCCAAAAATCTTATTTTTATCATTAGTAGATTTCCAGGGCATGAAAGGTTTTATTGGCACTACAGGAATGCAAGCCACCATGCCTAAAAATAGTGTGGCTTGCACCTGTCCAACCTGCTGAGAATAGCATGCTCAGTTTGGCTTTTTAACATCTCCGTGGACATGCCACCTCGGCCCTGTGTTCATTTGCTTCTTGGAGGACCTGAAGATGTTTTTTTTTTTTCCAAGTTAAGTTCCTTTCTGAATCTGGATGAAATGTATCTGGCTCAGGTGTCAGGTTGTGAAAAGTAGGTGGATGAATATCATGCATAAAAATAGAAACGCCGTTGTTATTCTGCTCATAACTGATATTCATAACTAAGGTGGGAGGAAAAGACAGGAAAAGCTTGTTTCGCAAAAACTCATTTTCTGTTGAATAGCGCAGATCCGTTCTGTAGTGGGCAGTCCGAAAAGACGACCTGTTCATAACGACGCGAGTGTTTTAAAAGCGCAATTCTAAATTGTTAATATAGCAAACGTTTCATAACCACTTAGCACTGTGCTAGGAGCTACACGTGAAACAGTCCTGTGGCCCGTAAGTTATTGAGTCGGTTGTTCCTTGAAGGGTTTGTAGTAGGAAAAATGTTTCAAAGGTGTGATTTTATAGAATTGGAAAATATAAAATGAAAACGGAGGTAATTTTGATGACGATGATGGTAATGATGATGAGAGCTAACATTTATTGAGCATTTACCATGTGCCAGACACTGTTTAATGTTGTGCATGTATAAATTCATTTAACCCTCATGAAAGTTTAATGAAGTCGGTTCAATTATAATCATCATTCTGCAGATAGGGAAACAAACAGAGAGAGGATTAGTAACTTGTCCAAAGTCACATAGTCGGTGACAGCTTACTAGAAAATCTCACGTCAAAGAAAACTAGAAAATTAGTGCTGCCATGATAAGGAAATAAGGGCCAAAGCCAAGATATAGGTATGACTATCAAATTCATTTATTCTTTCAACAAATACACAGTTATTTGAGCACTTATTCTATGCCAGGTACCATTGTCAGAACTGAGGATTATACAAAACAGACGAGTTCCCCAGCACCTTAAAGCCTGCCTCACAATACAGCAGATAGTACACAGAAACAGGCTATAAAGTCTTGTGATGATCAGGGAGGCGGGACAGAGTTAGGGAATGCTTGGGGACACTGTGTTAGACTCAAACGGACATGAGATGAAACAACTGACACCTGTCCCCAAAGCACTTTGCGTTCGATGAAGAGGTAAAACAGTCTCAGTAAGGAAGCACGTGGTGACTGATGCTTTGGGAGAGGTAAACATAGAGTGTCTGAAAGGACACAGGGCCCCCCACCTAGACTGGGATGGAGGTTTCCAAAGAGGCTTTTCAGAGATGGTGATGTTTCCACTGAGGATTAAACGATGAGTGGAATTCATTAGACAAGAAATGCAGGGACACCTTGGGAAACTTGGGGAAGAATAAGCACAAAACACCAAACTTGAGAGTTGGGCAAGATCTAGTAACTGGAGTGTCTTCATCAGGGTGA
>NW_011888935.1:1448625-1456874 GCF_000151845.1 Pteropus vampyrus | reverse complement strand
TACCTCTGGTGTCAGCTTCTGTGTCCTCTCGTCTGTGGCCTCCCTGACCCCAGTCAGCGTGAGGCTCTTGCTGACGGTGCCCTGCACCCTGTTCTCTCTCCCCCAGTTGTATGCAAGTTTCTTTTTTACTCATTCGTGTCCCAAACTAAACAAAAGACAATCTAGACTCGTCGCTGCACAGCACCTGCCACGTGGCACAGTCTAAGAAACGCTGTTGGACGCCTATATGAATGGGTGGCCTGCGAACCCCGGGACAGACAGGCACCAAGCTCCAAAGAGGGCTCTGAAAATAGAGATATGGATTTGGATTCGGGCGTCATCAGCTGGTGGAAGCAGTTTCCCTTACATCGATGATCGCGCAGCTCTGGGAGAGGAAAGTATTTTTCCAGCAACACCCTGAAAGGCAGCACTGAAAAGCCACCACATACTTCTTATCCCACAGCGCCTTACTCATATTTTCTTTTGATGCTTCCTGTCGTCCCAGGAGAGCAGGTGGTGTGGTGTTGTGCACTCATTTCCTTTCTTTCTTTCTTTTTTTTTTTTTCCCTCTCTCCACTGGTTTCTTTTCAGTAAAAGGCTTTTCACACTAACAGCAAAGATAACATAGACTCACCGAAATGATACACAGAAGAGAGGAGATCTCTCCCCTCGAGATTAGAGGGTGGCTTTGCTTCAAGGACAAAGGTGAAATCAGTGCTTTCCCTCATCCCCCGCCCCCCATTCTTCATCTGCTCCCATCTCTGGGGGATCTTCATGTGAATTTTCCCTAAACACCACATTCTTCTCTGTCCTACGCAGCCTAGGTTTCTCTTTAGGAAGAATCACCTCTCTCTACGGTGGTTCAGCCCAAGTCTCAAACCCTTTCTGTCTGTGAAGCAAGCACTGATCATCATAGCTGGTTTTCTAGCAAGTTCCCCCACCAAGGCGAAGAGATGTGCCCCTTCTAGAGGAGGTTAATGGGGACACTTTCTGTATACACCTCATGTTCCCTGCCTGAGTTAGGAACGAACTGGTGTGTTAATGAATGATCATTAGGATGGATTACAGTGTGGCCATCTGTCACATTAGTTGATTTTATTTCACCCTCTGCTGGAAGGAATACTACTTTCCTAGTCTTGTGAAAATTATTTAATTTGAATATACAATAAAGAGATTTGTCTTCGGTTCACATCTCTGTAATCATCATCATTATTATTTATACTTATTTTGTGCCTTCTTCTGCACCCCTCTAGATGGCTAAATGTCATGCACTCAGAGAACATGAAGAATAATAAATAAATACTGAGACCAATTAATAAATACTAAGCAAATGCACAAAGTATGCATTCTTGCACAAATACGGAGTTAAGTACATGTGAGACCTTTCTGAAATGCTTGGCTACAGATGCTCTGAATGGTTTCTGAATTGCCGGATGTTATTTTAAATCAGAATCAAAGTGTGATTCTTAGTTTAATGGGTTATGTCTTTCCAAAGTCTTTGGGTGGCGGGGGTGGGGGGGAGAATGATTATAATATAAATCTTGAGACTGTGGTGAAAGGCATTTTGCGAAGTTTTGAGTGTAGATGTGCATCTCTTCCAGCGGCTAGAGAAGTGACTTCAATGTGGGCTGAAATGATGTACCAATTTGCCAATTTCCTGGTTCAAATACCAAAGCATGAGACAGATCTACTCCACATGTGGAATTTCAACATACTTGGAACCCCTTTCAACTTCCAAATTAGAAAAGATTCAAAAGAAAAAGAAAAAAAAACTGTCGAAGCAACTTCATTAAAGAGAACCATTACTATGTTAATTCTCCGAAAGTCCACCTCACCTGGGTCCCCCTGGAAGACGTGGGAGGGTGCTAGTCCCCTTATCCTAAGCCTGCTGAGGAAGATGTTCTAGAAACTACTTAGAAAGTATTAACCAAGAGGACCAGTGCCTGACCCACATCTGGAAAAGTTCAAGTTGCCTGTGACAGTGGCGGGTAGTGGTGGCTGCTCTGCCACGTGGCTGGAACACCCGAGGTCTTAGGGGCAAAGGATTTGTGAGTGTTTCTGATGGACGAGATTTGCTCTAGGAAGCGATCGAGTCTTCGTGAGGCTACGATTTCCCAACAGACATTTTGAACTGCATCGAGGTCTGCTATAAACTCCTTAGCCTAACGTCTAAATTGTGGGAATTCAAGCTCTTTCTTTTATGCACCCGGGAACTAAGACCCATTGAGTGGTCTTCCCAAGGCCACAAGAAGTGAGGCTTAGAGATGAAAACACTTAGCAGAATTGCAACTAGACTCTCTGGGTGAGCTGGCAGCCTGCAAATGTAGACCCAGTCTAGACCAACTTATGGTGTCTACAGGTTTCCGACACCACCTCTTTGTGTGCAGTTAGCTTGAGCAGCTTTTAGCAAAAGACAGGTCCTGAGCACAGTCTAATGGAGTTGAATGCGCAAAGGTGGCACTAACTTGCCGTTGCCTTGAGATGTGTTTTGTCTTGTTTTGCTAATAGACGTGATGGATTTGTCTCAGTTCTGTATTCGTGAATGATGGGGAAGGAACATCAGCCGCTAAGTCTAACTTTTAGGCCTGACTGCCTGAAAAAATCTGATTGAAATGGCAAAACATGTAAGATGACTTCGTGTGATACTTAGGAGCTTTTTTGAGTCCATTGCCGTCACAACAGAACTATATTACATCCCACAAGAAGATGCATTTCGTGATTGCCCAGTCGGTATGTAGAAGGAGCCAGAAAGGAAAACCCACCAAAGCCAAACTGACCATTTTAAGCACCAGGTCTTGGAATAATAGATTTCTAAAAGAAAGATAAATCGTGTGTTAACTTCTACTCAGACGCATACGGTTTTGCAAATTTACCACCATCTGGATCAACCTCGCAGAAATATCCCAAACCTCAGAACGCACACGTGGGTTTCTTCCATCATCTAGTTTCCATATTCCTACGCTCTTTCCTTTCGCATCAGAATATTTAGATTTGAAACACAGATGCTCTGATCATCCTTCCGGTATCTGGGAGCAGGGGAGTTGACAGAGAAGGGAAAAGAAATGTGATTTTCCAAAAAAGAACACTCTTAATTTACAAGCGGCAGGCCTTCTAGATGCAGCAAGATGTGGTTTTGTACAACGCTAAATATTAGATCTGGAGAGATTTCAACGGTAAAGAAACAGATAAATAAACAAATAAATAAACGCTTCACTATGTCATGCAGCGTCTCCCTTTGGTTTTATAAGCATTTCCATTCTGAAAACTTGATGTCTCGCTATGAAAAACCCACCTCCTTTTCCTGGTTCCTTGATCTTTGTTCTTTCCTATTGACTACTGTTGATTTTCTCCTCCATACAATGAGCACATTTCTTTTCTCGATCCATCACTCCCTCCACTCAAAGATACTGTTTGGCAGGAAGCAGGCAGGACTTCTCCACATCCTTTCTCATTCTGCAATGTGTTAAGTGCGTGTTCTCCTTGCCCAGAGCCAGTAGGATTAACTCTGGGGGGAGCAGGGATGGAGACGAGATGCAAACTATATGACCTGCTTCTCTCATCAAGCTGTTCTCCGGGCCATGGCCACATTAATCCGTATTTAAATTTTTGGGAGACTACTCCAGGCCACAAACAATAATGGACATCCTGAGTTGGTTTTCTATTATGCTGGCCTCTAGTTTGTTTCTTTTTTCCTTTCAACTCAACAGAAATCCATGCAAATGGAAGGTGCTTGCCTGCCGCATGATTTATTACTCAGTCTTTGCAGGAACCCTACATTTCATTTTAATATTTGCCATTACATGCGACTTGTACCCGGTGCTCTGTATCTCGAATGCAGTAATCTTTACTGCACTAACTAAGACATATTATTCACCACTCTGGAAGTAGCAGAAGGATTGATTTACCCAGGTACATAGTGCTTACCCAGCAGCTGTTGCATTCAGAATCATTTGCTTAGAAAATCCATCAGAATTAAAGAGCAAATTTCAAAATAAATTGTTATCATTTTCATCTGCAGCCTGGATGCATACGTTACAAGGAGAACAAAGATCCTTGTGCCTAAACATTTCTTTGAACCTCCTGTTAGGAACAACGGTTATGAAAGCAAGTGCCTCGGGAGTTTTTCCAGTGACCACAGCCAGTGTTTGACCTCGTGATGCTGAGGCGGGCTTTCAACTTCATCTGATTTATGTGAACAACAAAGCGGCTCATCAAAATGAGTTAGGACTCTTGAATTATTGCAGGCCTCCAGCTCTGAAGGAGCAAACAATCTAGAAACACAAAATGCCTGCTTATCTATCATGCAGAATACTGATGGGAGCCCGGGCCTCCCTCTGTCACAGCGAGGCCGGTCTCCTGGGCAGCATCCCCAGGGCTTGGACCGCCCTTGCTGGAAACGGTGAGCGGCTCCCACCTCCTGGCGCATTCGGCTTATGCATCCCCTCTGAAGCGTCCGTCACGATGACCACGGTGTCATGTCAATCTAACCGAAGCGTGTGAGATTTAGAGAGCAGGTCGGCTTCAGCAATTCGGTGGCAAATACCAAACCTAGTGGTCGGGGCTATACTTGATCCCGCTGCTCAGCCGCGGTGGGTCACGTTGCTTCCCCAGACTTGACATAAGCATTTTTTCCTGAACCATCCCGAGGTGATTTGCCTTCAATGGCAAATCAATTTCATCATAATCTTGACCTCAGGCTTGCTCACCCTCTTCTTTTAGCTAAGTGCAGGTAGAGCTGCCCAGGGGTTAGAGGGCCCTGGCACTTTGGAGTGAAATGCCTTGGGCACATCGTCAGGTTAAACCCTAAGAGATTGTCATATCCGCAGGTCAAAACCAGTCAAATTATTAGCAATTTCATATGGTGCAACCCTAATTCCTACATGTTTTAGTTTTCTTCTCTGGGAAAAGAGGCAAAGTACAAAACCTACATTGTGAAATTACTATGAAAATTGAATGAGATACCTGTCAAGACTTAGTATAGTATTCGGCACAGGGTGAGCATTGGCTGTTTTTACCATGACAGGAGGAGCATTAATTAAGACTCCTCATTTTAGGTGTGCCTGACATAGCTGAATCTGCTGACACAGTCATGGCCATCAGATTCTGGTTTTCTGGTCTACCAAGTTACTTTTTCAATACAGAACTATATATATCGGTAATGTTTATAACATTAAAAGAAATCTAAAATCTGAATTACAAGTTGTACCTAGACAGTTCAACGCTGAGTTAAAATTTCAAGTCAAACAAAAGTGTCATCTTTTAGAAAGCATTCTTGTTATATCCATCCCGTTTAAAACCTTTCAAAAATAACTCCACGTCTTTTTAATTTCCGTTTTGGGTCCTTGGTGAGGCTGAACATTTTTCTATATTTGTATTGGTTGTATTTCAACGAGAACGGTTTGGGGACCAAATCTACATGCAGAAGGAGGAGAGATGAGAGGGTCTCGGGCTTTTCCGCAGACTTTATGCGGGGTTCCTATCTCCTTCCTCCCTGGGCTACAACCCTCTGCTCTGCTCTGTCCTACCCCTTCTCCCGGGGCTGATCCAGGCTCACACAGTATAACCTCCTCCCCTAGGATAATTCATCGTAATCAGCATCTTCTTCAATCAACACCGCAGGTGAGACTCAAGCTAGGAAGATAAACGAGTCTGGGTTCTGGACCCTGGCTCTCCTCGGGTAGCGTGACCACAGAGAACAAGAAAAGAAGAGAATCGAAGCCATATCTAATGTTTAAAATGTCAGTATTAAGCAAAATAAATAATAAAAGACCAGTATTGTCATTTTGCCCCCATATGCAAATTAATGGATAGCCTCAGTCCTGTGAAGTTTACAAAGTGACGAGATGATCACGGTGCTCATCTACAAGTTACTTTATGAACCTCCAAACGATAACGGCATCGCCCCTTTTTTCCTTCGTTGAGCTAAATGACATTTGTGTCAGCCATGACCCCGACATTGATTTCACGTAACATGAACAGACCAAACAAGTGAATGATCAAGTCACAGACTATGTGACACAACCTCTCAGTACTGTAAATGTTGAGAGAAAGAACAGTATTTATAGAAGAGCTGGGACTCGACCTCGACTTCTCTTTATCGAGTGATCCGGAAGATGGCGCCTCTTCTATGTTCTGCTTCTATTCTTGGCTCTGCTCTATGAAGTGTGGCCCTTTCTCAGAAACCTTTAGAAAAGCCAACATTTTTTAGCGCAAATGAAAACTCTCCATCTTGACTTATGAGATGCTGTGCTCCATAACTTGCCCTCCCCATGATGCCAAATTGTCCTCACCCCCGGGGCGGGGCTCATGGCTCTAATCTAAGCAGCACTCATGGGTCTCATTCATTCTCACCGCTTGTTCTCACCCCGAGCACCCCCACCCCCATCAATGCCCTCTGCTCTTTTTGTGAATGTTGCTGCTTCTTCTAACTCCTCCTCCTCCTCCTCTTTTTTCTTTTTTCCCCCAAATCTCCACATTTCTATCTAACTCCATCTAACTGCTCATCCAATCACTCAAACCAATCGGACACAGCTAACTAAGTCAGAAAAATGGTGGTTTGGAGTTCTTAGGATGTTCTGTCTTTTGTTTGTGTGTTTTTTGGTGTGGCAGAATGGTTGCTTCTCTCATTTATTTTCTGACATGTTTTCTTGGGTGTGCTCCTAATGGCCGCGGGAAGTTTAATACTCTTCCAGAGCAGAGGCGGTGCCTTCTCTCTGCTCTGATGCTCCCCGCGGTGCGCAGTGGGTGCCCCAGAGTTGTCTCTGACTGATGGATGTAATGAAAGCTTCAACGGACCGCAGAGCGGTGTAATCACACTGCTGCTTTCTCAACCTCCAAACTCTGGGCAGAACGCCAAAGCCCCCCCAAGATGTCGTAATGGCCTTATAATGACACGATATTTGTTTACAAGCCTTCTTAAGAGAAAGTCCATTTGTAGCATCTGAAGTCTTCCAGACATATTGTTTAATTAGCACTCTTATTGTGGCTTGGGGGTGACCTAACCCTCTACAGAAAGGAGCAACCGCAGAGGGTACAGAATCTGCCTTACAGTGTATGGGTTCTTGGCAACACTCATAAAGCTACTGGTAGGGAAAGCTCTTGTTCCCCTACTTTGAAGTCTTTGATCTCTTGGGTCAGCGGTAGCCATTCCACTTTTTAAAAGCGTCCGAAGTATCTACTGTGCGGAGCCCATAAATTGGTCTGGGGTGTGTATAGCAATGAGTAAATAAGGCTGGCCAAGAATAATGACCGATGATAACAAAGAAGTAAGTAGAAGGTTCCAGTTAAGTATCCTCTGAAGCGAAGTTCACAGACACCTTTTCTTTTGTGTCTTTGCCTAAAATTAAATGGCAAGTAGAAAGCAATGATTCTCATTCTTAGCCAGCTATAGACCACTGAGAGGAAATAAGTTCATTTTCCTTCAGGTCTGTGATGGCCATTCTCTTCTCTTTTCCCCCTGGAAATGGATATTAGCTAAACTGAAACCTGGGAACTTCCAGCTATCGAACGGTGATGATATTAAGGCACTTAACTTGTTTTTGCAGATTCGATATGTTTCCATGGAAATAACAGTTGGAAGCCAGCAACTGAGAAGTAAGAGTCTGGTTTTTGCTTAGCTTCTAGCTCTTGACAGAGAGCCAAATTTTCAAACAAGCTGAAGAATCTCAGAATCTTTGATCTGGTACATTTACCATACTCCATTAAAATTAAAATTCCAAGGTTCCTCTTTTGTGACTTTCTAATAATCATCATGACTGTGAACTAATATTTAGGTCACTCTCGTGATCCAGGAGTTGGCCCAGTGTAAGAAAGGACATAGCCCTGAGCCCACAGTCAGAAGATCTGGGCTCAATTCTCACAGATTCTAGTGGTGAAAAGTGGGCTCTCAGAATTTCCATTTTTTAAGTAAAAGGTAAATTATTAGAGGGTGATTATAAGCATTAAATGAAATAAAATGCAAGGAGCCTTTCATGTAGGGTACACTGTAAGTGATCAACCAATGTGTTGAATCTTAGTGAAGAGACAGAAAAGCAGAAAAGTGTTTACACCTCCACCCACCCCTGCATTCATCAACATCCTCATCAAGCTGAGAAGCGACACTCCCGTTTGACATTTGGTTGTAATCTCTGATCCAAAAGAACTTCATGATGTGCATTAATTTTCTCTTGCTGCCATTACACATTACCACAAACTTAGGGATTTAAAACTACACGAATCTATTACCTCGGTGTCTGTAGGTCAGAAGTTCTGCCCAATGTAGCTGGCTTCTC
>NW_011888935.1:1444270-1447315 GCF_000151845.1 Pteropus vampyrus | reverse complement strand
AGGACAGGTTTTTGACTTCAGAGAGACTCAAAATGGAGACCAGTGTCAGTGGCATCGCTGGGCCCATGGGAGACGGGCTTCTCAAACCGTTCTTTAGAGAGCCACACGTTCTCTGGAATATTTTCCAAAAGTCACGAAGCTAAGGAAGCGTCCTTCCTGATGCTTCTACACAACCAATGGTATGTTACCTCTCTTCAGTCAATAAAATGTCTGGGGACGAAGAAAGTCGATAAACAGGTGACAAAGAAAAGATCCGAGCTAAACATGTGAGATCACAGAGCCTCGGCATTTGGCCTAAACCGTCAAGGTAATGTAGACAGATGTGTGCGAGGAAGTTGCTAGAAGCATGTGACATTTAATTAATTATTCGCGAGGAGCAGAATGCCTCCCTGTCAGCTCTATGCTTTTTCAGGATAATCAGGGGAATTCTTGGAGATGTCATGAATAAGATTATGGTCAAATAGAAACTTTCTTGGAAATGGTGACCTGAGTTTGAACCACCATCTTCTCCAGGTAGGTCAGGGAACGAGACTAAATTGCACGTGTGACCTACTTCAAAGGAATCGGCGCCTGCGGTCCCAGCACTGAGCCCTGAATGCGGGTTTCGGATGCTGATGCTCCACGCATGAGCTGGGTTGGTTGCTCTTTCAGGAAAAGCATCTTGGGCTGTAAATCTGCTTCGCTGCACAGGTGCGTTTTGCATCTCACCACCTGGAGTGTGTACCCATGCTAATGGGTGAAGGCCAGACCACCCCTCTCTGGTTTATTTTTTTTAACGATACCTTATTCTCCTGGAAAGCAAACATCCCCAAGCCCTCAAGAACATTTGCATTTTGTTTGATAATGTGCTCACTGGAGAACACTCTCGCTTGCTCTACAAATATCGCACTGACTCAGAGACCACCTGTCTCTAGAGAAAGACCTCTTTCCTCGGAGGGTGGCCGCTGTTTCCCCCGGGTGTTATAGATAAATCAGGTCACCAAGGCTAGAGATCGAGTATCCCCACGTTCGTTTCCATCCAGTGTGGGAAAAAGCTTAGATTGGCAAAAGTAGCCCTAGTGATATTTTACGAATTTGAAAGTTGTATGGGTCAGCATTTCCCAACTGTTATAAACAACCTTCAAAAATCAGTGGCATGTCAAAAGGAAAAAAATATATCTCATTCTTGCTATAGGCTGAAACAGGAGTTCCTTGTTAAGCGTTTCTCCCGGATGCCTCTCCTTCAGCAAAGACTCAGGGGCCCAGCCTCTGTCTTGTCTTTGCCATTCTCCAAATCCTCAAAGTTCTCGCCATCCAACCGTCAAGTGGAGAAAAACAAGAAAGCCGTGGTTTCCAAAACATGCCCCCGAGTGCCACAGTGAATTCGCAGGGGTGCCACAAGCTGTTTAAAAATTTGTAAGGAAACCGGGCAATACTGAGCATCTGCTGGACATTGCAGAACCTACTCCCTCAAGATAATTGCAGTTCGATCACTAAATTATGCTACATGCATTTCTATAATGCAATATCATTTTATTAAAATATAATTGACATATACACGGTGGAAGTTTAAGTTTTACAATGTATTGATTTGATACTTTAATGTATCGCAACATGATCACCACCATAACATTTAGCTAACACTTCTATTACATCACATAATAATATTTTTGTGTGTGGGTGGGGAGCAGTTAAGACCTACTCTTAGCAACTTTGAAATTTATAATACAGTGTTGTTGACCATAACCACTATGCTGGATTTATTTACCTACTAGTTCCCAATTTTTCCCCTTAATCAACTTCTCTCCAGTCCCTGGTAACCACCATTCTATTCTGCTTTTATAAGTTTGGTTTTTTTAAGATACCACATATCAGTGAGGTCATAGAGTATTGGTCTTTCTCTGACTTATCTGATTTAGCAAATTGGCCTCAAGGCCCATCCATGTTGTTGCAAATGGCAAGATTTCCTTCTTCGTATTTTTTTTTTTTCAATGTCCGTGAAAAACGTCACTGGAATTTTGATAGGGATTGCATTGTGATATATGTATACTACATCTTCTTTATCCATTCATTCACTGACAATCGCTTAGGTGCTTTCCGTGTTTTGGCTGTTGTGAATAATGCTGCAATAAACATAGAAGTGCATATATCTCTTTGAATGCCTGGGGTTTTTTTGTTTGTTTTTGTTTTTGTTTTTTATATCTACCCTAGAATTGAAATGGCTCAACCATATGGTAGTTCATTGCTGTTTTTTTATAGAACCTCCATACTGTTTTCCATAGTGGCTACACCAATTTGCATTCCCACCAACAGTGCACAAGAGTTCTCGTATCTCTACATTCTTGCCAACACTTTTTATCTCTTGTCTTCTTGATGATAGCCGTTCTAATAGGTGTAAGGCGAAATCTCATTTGTGGTTTTGACTTGCATTTCCCTGATGATTAGTCATGTTTAGCATCTTTTCATGTACCTGTTGGCCATTTGGATAATGTTTCTTTGGAAAAATGTATATTTAGTTCTTCTGCCCATTTTTTTATTAAATTGTTTGGAGTTTTGTTGTTCTTGTTGTTAAGTTCTTTATATTTTCTGGATATTAATCCCATATCTGATATATAGATTGCAAAGTTTTCCCCGATTCCATAGGTTGCTTTTTTGTTTCTTCTGCTGTGAAGAAGCTTTTTTAGTTATATAGTCCCACACACTGATTTTTGCATTGGTTGCTTGTGATTTTAATATCATATCTAAGAAATTATTGCCAGTCCAATGGCAAGAAGTTTCTTCCTTATGTTTTCTTCTGGGAGATTTAAAGTATCCAGTTTTATGTTTAAGTCTATCATTCATTGTCAATTAATTTTGTGAGTGCTGTAACATAAGGGGCCAATTTCATTTTCTGCATGTGGCTATCCACTTTTCCCGGCATAATTTATTGAAGATATGATCCTTTCCTCATTGAGTATTCTTGATTCCCTTGTTAAATATTAGTGTGGAGGTTAACTTCTTGATTCTATCCCGTTGGCCTATGTGTCTATTTTTATTCTGTGTCATACTGTTTTGGTTACTCTAGCT
>NW_011888935.1:1440696-1442905 GCF_000151845.1 Pteropus vampyrus | reverse complement strand
CTATTTCTTCCTGATTTAGTCTTGCTGGATTGTTTCTAGGAACTTATCACTTTCTTCCAGGTTATCCAATTAGTTGGCATGTAACTGTTTATGTCAGTCTCTTATGATCATATGTATTTCTATAGTATCAGTTGTAAAGTCTCTTCTTTTATTTCTGATTTTATTGGAATTTTCTCTCTTTTATTTAGTCTAGCTAAAGATTTATAAATTTTATTTGTCTTTTCAAAAAGCTAACACATAGTTATTTTTTTCACATTGTATTTCTGGCCTCTAATTTATTTCTACTCTGATCTTTGTTATTTTTATTTTTCCTGTTAACTTTGAGCTTAGTTTGTTCTTCTTTTTCTAGTTCCTTGAGGTGTAAAGTTTGGGTATTTATTTGACATCTTTCTAATTTCTTAATATATACATTTATCACTGTAAACTTCCATCTGAGAACTACCTTTGCAGCATCCCATAGGTTTTGTATGTCGTGTTTTCATACATATATTTTTTAAGTTATTTTTTACTTTTCTTTGAATTTATTCTTTGACCTATTGATTGTTCAGGAGTGCCATGTTTAATTTGTACATATTTTTTAGCTCTTTTCTTGTTGATTTCTAGTTTCATACCATTGTGGTCAGAAAAGATACTTGGTATTATTTCAATGTTCTTAAATTTCTAAGACTTGTTTTCAGTCCTATCATATATTTTATCCTAGAGAATGTTCCCTATGCACTTAAACAGAAAACGTATTCTGCTTCTGTTGGAGGGGATGTTCTATAAATGTCCGTTAGGTTCATTTGGTTTAATGTATGATTTGGGTCCATTGTTTTCCACTGATTTTCTGTCTGGATGACCTAGCCATTGCTGAAAATGGGGTATTAAAGTCCCTTTCTCTTATTGTGGTGTTGTCTGTTTCTCCCTTCAGATCTGTTAATATTTGCTTAATACATTTGCATGCTCTGATGTTGGATATCTATGTATTTACAATTGTTGTATCTTCTTGATGGATTGACCTCTTTATTATTATATAATGACTCTTTTTGTCTCTCGCTACCAATTTTACTTTAAAGTCTATTTTATCTAACGTGAGTATAGCTGTCTCTGCATCCCATAGGTTTCCACTTGTACTAAATATCTTTCTCTCGCCTTTACTTTGACCTTATGTGTGTCTTGAAAGCTTAAGCGAGTCTCTGGTAGGCAGCATATAGCTGGGTCTTGTTTTCTTATTCTTCCATTCACTCTGTGCCTTTGGGCGGGTGGATTCAATCCACTTATTTTTAGAGTGATTATTGATATAGAAAGACTTGCTAATGCGATCTTATTGTTTTCTAGCTGTTTTGTAATTCCATTATTTCTCTCTCTGTTTCTGCCTGCCTTTCTAAGTCGGTGATTTTCTGCGGTGGTATGCTCTGTTTTCTTCTTCCTTATCTTCCGTGCATCTGTTCTAGATTTTTGCTTTGTGGTTACCATGAGACTTACATAAGACATGTCATACATAAAACAAACCATTTTAAACTGACAGCATCTACACTTCAATCATCTACAAAAGCTTCTCTCTTTTACTTCTCGTTTTTATATTTTTGATGTCTTTTTATATTGCAATTGCATTAACTCATTGTAGTAGTAGCTATAATTTGTTTAAACTCTTTTTCTTTGACCTTTATATTATAGTTAAGTGACTGGCACATTATCTTCTTACAAATTTAGAGTTTTCTAAGTCTGACCATATATGTACCTTTTATACTTTTGTGTATCTTAAAGTCATTGATTAGCATCTTTTCATTTTAGTTTGAACTCTTTTCAGGATTCCTTGCAACACAGGTCGAGTGTGATGAAATTTCTGAGTTTTTGTTTATCTAGAAAAGTCTATTTCTCCTGCATGTCTGAAGAATAACTTTGCTGGATTGAGTATTCTTGGCTGGTGATTTTTTTTTTCCTAGCACTTTTAATATGTCACTCCACTGTCCCTGGCCTGTAAAGTTTCTTCTGAAAAATCTACTGATGGCCTAATGAAGGATTTATTTGTAGGTTACAACCTCTTTTTCTCTGGCTGCTTTTAGAATTCTTTCTTTATCTTTGATTTTTGACAGTTTTATTATAATGTGTCTTGGAGAAGTTCTTTTGCATTGAGATAATAGGGTATTCTAAGCTTCGTTAACTTTCATGTTCAATTTTTTTCCTAGGTTTAGGAAATTCTCAGCTATTATTTCTTAAAAAAAAAAAA
>NW_011888935.1:1437254-1439396 GCF_000151845.1 Pteropus vampyrus | reverse complement strand
GTTGCCACCAGCAGATTATCGACCCTGTGCCGTGTTTCTTGGGGGCTGGGATGGGGCTTGGGAACATTTTACCACCACCTCTGCTTTGACAAAACGCGCGCGCGCACATTTTGTTCCAATCTCTTGCTGGAACGTCCAGTCCAGATGGCTGGACTTCTGCCAGTTCTCTCCTGCCCGTGTAGATGTCCAGGTCAGCACTCTCCAGTTTTTTCTTGGTGGCAGTGAGAGAGGTCTGGGCAGATTTTCTGGCTCCCCTGGTTCCGCAGCCCCTACCTAGATCTGTTTTCCTACTACCAGAAGCTCAGATGGGTGAGATTCCTCCCAGGTCCTAGGCATCAGGTGCCAGATCCCACTACACCCACGAAGGTGCTTTTGTTAGTGGACGGCTGTCTATTTTGTTTTTTAAAAAGAGGAACGTTTTAGCCACCATGATGCTATGTCACTGATGCTATTTCTTTTTTAAATCTTGTTTTTCTACCCTCGTTGTGATTTAAAAAAAAAAAAAAAGAATCAGATGGAAATCAGTATGCAACAGGAAACGAGGGTGGCTGCAATGCAAACTGATTCCCAGGTTTAGGGAGTTATGTAATACCCAAGCAGGCATACACATCCTGTTAGTAAGTAATCGTGGTTATTTAAGAACGATATAAAAATATGATTTGGCCTTTAATTCATGTGTACTATTCTTTTTGTAACATCATAATGTTATTAGGACGTAAATAGTTATTAAGTTGTTTGGATCATATCACTTTATAAGTGGAACTGTTAGATATTTTGAGACCAAGAATTAGTGTAAAAGTTTTTACTGAGACTCTAAGAGCACCGTGAAATGAGAATAGAAGACTGTCCTAAGAAGTATTTAAGGGTCAAGTCCAGATGTCGTATACATCACTTCCATCCACATTCCACTGGCCAGAATTTACTAGAGAGCTAATCTAAGAGAAATAGAGGATAGAAAATGTAGACTAGCTGTGTCCCGAAGGGGAAAATAATATGATGAAAACCTAGTTATTCTTTACTGTAGAAATGAGTAAGCAGGGGCCCCAAACTGTCCACATCCACAGTACGACTTGGGCTGAAAACTGTGTGGCACACTCTCAGTAGCTCAGTGTCCCCATCATCTCTTCCATCCTACAGCTCTTAGCATCCACAAAGCACATAAACACCATGGCTTCATTCACTTCTCACAGCCCCATGATCTGGGCACAGCAAGGATTGTCTCCCATTTTACAGTTCAGGAAATACATTGCAAACAACTGGATTATTCTGGTCACCCAGACAACAAACAAAAGTTAGACCCAAATCCACATTTTACACCTTCTTAAGAGTTCTTTCTGCTATGACCACCAGGCCAGTGGGAATTCCCTGGACAGGTGTGGGGCTTGTGTTCAACGACAGGGACATGACCTGTTTGGCAGGAGGTTCAGAGAAGCAGAAATGGGCAAAAGGATTGTCAGACACGCAGCCTCTCTCTACAAGTAGGAGATGGTCATGTCCTGAAAGTCACAGTTCTTGGGACACGAGAGACAGTCATTCAAGGTATGTTCTTCAGCTTCTCCTACACGGGGCAAACTCACAGAAGGGGTCTGGCCTCTATCTTCCCAGCCTTATGACTTACGCGGCCTTTACACAGTCAACTCTCAATCACAGTGACAACTGATCAGGGACATATCGGAGATAACTGCCACCTGAATCTTATCTACCATTTTGAATTGCCTCATGATTTTAGGAAATGTGTTTTGTGGACTTTTTTTCTAATATAAATGAGTTAAAAGTAGTCTTTCTCTTCTTTAAACTCACGACTATTAATGGAGAGAAAGGGAGCCGGTGAGGAGGAGGGAAAAGCCTTTCTGGGGGTTGGGATCTACCAGCAGCAACTTACAACATGAATAATCCTCATACAGAGGCAGCGGCACAGCCTTTTAAATCCTCTTCTGCCCCAGTAAACAAGAGATAAGGAGCCAGAAGCACTGAATTTGAAGAAGTTGCAATGTATAGTTTACCTATGAATGGCAGCCATGCACTGAGAGATAACGGAACTATTGAAGACAGTTGAGAAGGAATTCTCTTGCATGGCCAATCTTTCTGTTATTGTATTTTCTGTTCACATGTATTTCCTTCTTCGAGCTTCAATTGAAAGTC
>NW_011888935.1:1425633-1437204 GCF_000151845.1 Pteropus vampyrus | reverse complement strand
AGACCCAAATCCACATTTTACACCTTCTTAAGAGTTCTTTCTGCTATGACCACCAGGCCAGTGGGAATTCCCTGGACAGGTGTGGGGCTTGTGTTCAACGACAGGGACATGACCTGTTTGGCAGGAGGTTCAGAGAAGCAGAAATGGGCAAAAGGATTGTCAGACACGCAGCCTCTCTCTACAAGTAGGAGATGGTCATGTCCTGAAAGTCACAGTTCTTGGGACACGAGAGACAGTCATTCAAGGTATGTTCTTCAGCTTCTCCTACACGGGGCAAACTCACAGAAGGGGTCTGGCCTCTATCTTCCCAGCCTTATGACTTACGCGGCCTTTGCACAGTCAACTCTCAATCACAGTGACAACTGATCAGGGACATATCGGAGATAACTGCCACCTGAATCTTATCTACCATTTTGAATTGCCTCATGATTTTAGGAAATGTGTTTTGTGGACTTTTTTTCTAATATAAATGAGTTAAAAGTAGTCTTTCTCTTCTTTAAACTCACGACTATTAATGGAGAGAAAGGGAGCCGGTGAGGAGGAGGGAAAAGCCTTTCTGGGGGTTGGGATCTACCAGCAGCAACTTACAACATGAATAATCCTCATACAGAGGCAGCGGCACAGCCTTTTAAATCCTCTTCTGCCCCAGTAAACAAGAGATAAGGAGCCAGAAGCACTGAATTTGAAGAAGTTGCAATGTATAGTTTACCTATGAATGGCAGCCATGCACTGAGAGATAACGGAACTATTGAAGACAGTTGAGAAGGAATTCTCTTGCATGGCCAATCTTTCTGTTATTGTATTTTCTGTTCACATGTATTTCCTTCTTCGAGCTTCAATTGAAAGTCGTTAGAAGCAGAGATTTCATCACTGGGTGCAGGTCAGAGGCCAATTGACTTTCTGATATATCCCTCTTTTTCAGCAGTCGGCTAAAATATGCCAGCTTGGGGCCATGTGCTAAGACATGATTTGAGACCAGATTCTTGGACAAAAACCAAGTTCCCTCATACTTATCGGTGATTTATTGTTGCTCGAACCAGAACTAGCTTGCCTACAAAGCTACACTCACAGCCAAGCCAACTGAGTCTGACAGAGCTAAAGGTAAAATTGTCGCTGAAGGGAATAAATACCACACATGAGAAGTTCATCCTTTGGGGTGTGATTTCTAGATGTGCGTGTGCCGAATATTTACACGAATATGTCTTTCTCTAGTCCACAACGTAAGCACTCTGGGCAGCCGTGTAGACTGAGGAGCTGTGTGGAGTGACCCCCAAAGAGAAATCCTGTGGACATTATCATTCTTGTAAGATGCTTTCACGGGAGCTCATAAAGATTATCTAATCCACTCTACTCATAAAGATTCCTGGAGAGCCAGGAAAAGAGCGTGGTCCTCGTCCTTAAATGTAGAAAAGAAAAATCCTAAAGTTTTCAGTGATTTGCTTAACCTCCTCTAGTTGGGAAGAGATGGTGACAAACTAGACCACAGAGTTCTCAAGGCCTGAAGGGAACTCCCTGATGCAGTTGAGCTTTGGCACTGACTCCGCCCCATTTCATTGATGCACAGACTTGCTTGGTAATCAATACTTTTTGAGACCTACCATTGGCTATGTACCAGGTGTGAAATGCTTTGTCTGCATTGCATCGCGTAGTCCTCAGAGTGACACCAAGGGATGAGGGGAAGACAAAACCAGGGCTCGGTGTAGAAAGTGGTTGGAACAGAGGCAAGTCTGAGGTGTTTGACTCCAAAATAGGCACTCCAAAGCGTCGTAAAGAACCGCCGATAAGTCAGGCTGGAACAGTATGTTTCCACGTCTTTTGTGTTTGTTACGTATTTTCTCTAATAACGAAAATTTGGGAGGTGACTTAAGGGAACTTTAAGACTAAAATGGTACTAATTAAGTCAGCAATCATTCAGGTATAATTAATAGTAGATTATCACACTGCATCATGAAATCCAATAAAAGTACCCACAGTTGCCACACTAGTCACCTCGGGTCGCTGTTTGAACAGGACTGTTGTCACTCTGACCACGAGAACGAGCTCACACGTATTCCAGAAAACACTGGAACTGCCCCGACCTTACTTTGTTCTGCTGAATTTCGGATCTCTTACTTGGAGTACGACACATAGCTACACAGCATGTGAAGCACAATATTCTCACAAATGTTCAGCATTGTTACAGGATTTCTTTTTAATTATAAAAAAAAAAAAAAGCGAGCTTTTTAGGACAGTGTGTGCTATGCTCGAAGAGAATGTTCCAGAAGCACATAAGAAGCAAGTCTGACCTCCCGGGAGGAGGGAGGACGGAGGCGTGGGGACGGACTTCCTGGGGGAAGTGATTTCTGGGTTGCAACCTGGTGAGTGAACAGGAGTTACCCAGGCTGCAAAAGATGGAAACGTGTTCTAGGAGGCTGGAATGGCATGTTGGAGGGATGGAGGGAAGGGACACGATGAAAGGTCACTTAAGGAATTAAGACTTTCGGTGGTTAAAAATATGTCTGCAAAAAACAACAACAGAATAAAAAAAACCAAGACCTGCACGTGAATGTTTATGGCAGCTTTATTTATAATCACCCAAAACTAAAAGGAACCAGATGTCCTTCGACAAGTGCGTGGGTAAACACGCCGTGGGACACCCGTATGCTGGTCGATCACTCGGCGATCAAAAGCATGAGCTGTCAAGCCTTGAAAAGACATGGAGGAAGCTTAAACGCATCACACCGCGTGGTAGAAGATGACCTGAAAAGGCTGTGTGCTGTGTGATCTAACTCTACGACATCCCGCAAAGACGAAACTATGGAGCCGGCAAAAGGTCAGTGGTTGCCAAGGCCCAGGGGGACAGAGGGAAGGACAGGCGCACAGTGGGTTTCAGGTCAGTGAGACTGATTTAATGGCGGAGACAGAGACCGGCCCTTGCACATTTGTCAACTCTCTGCCACAGCCGTAGAATGTACAACCCAAAGCGTGAGCCCTGATGTAAACAGTGGACTTTTATTAATGACAATGAATCAACGGCTCATCAATTGTAAAAGTATAGCACACTAATGCAAAATGTTAACGACAAGGCGAAACTGTGGTTTTTTTTGGGGGGGGTGGGGCAGGTTAGGGGCTGTGTGAAAACTCTACTGAGTTCTCTCTCTGCTCCATTCTTCCGTAAATCTAAAACAGGCCCTAATATTAAAGTCTATTAATGAAGAAAGACACTTAGGGCAGCTGGACTGTTGAGTAGCAGACAGGGTGGAGTGGAGGGGGTGGGGAATCATGGCTGGGGAGGAGAGACCGAAGATGAAGGCGCTGCCTGAATCACGAAGGGTCTGGTCTGTGAGTCATTAGACTTGACCTTAAAAGCGATAAGAAACCATTAAGTCCAGGAGTGATGAAACCAGATGCCTTGTAAAAGGACAGCTCTGATTGCGGTGTAGAAACTGCCTTAAAAAGAGGAAAGATGGGAGGCCAGAAGGCCAGCTGCTGTCACGGTCATCAATGAGAGATCCAAGTAGGCTGCCCCGAAATCGGGGCAGGCAGGGCACAGCGAAGGGAATGGAGTAAAGAGGTGATTTAACTTAAAATGGAATTATCTATTGGGTGGTTAAATCTAGGGGGAGAAAATCCCCAGAATTTTCATCAGATAAAAAAATCATTTTTCAAAAACAATCATAACAGCCGTGTATAAAGTATTAGAAGCACATTTGCCGAAGAGGCTTCTGGAGAGAAAGTAAATGCAGGCAAGTCCCTCAACAGCCACTTGTCCTCCCTGTGACTGCCCACTCTGTGGGTCTCGGGGCACTTTCGCAGCTGTATGAAGGCCTTTTTTTAAGTGGTGATAATCAGCTGGTAATTATTCTTCTAGGTTTTCCATGAAATTTGAAGTGTCCTGGTAGATGTCATGCAAGTATTGAACGGGTCTTACAGCATTAAAAGATAAGAAAAAGCACTTAGAACTTCCTCAGGCATTTATTTGGTCTATTGCTCCTCGATTTGAAAAACTGTGGCCATCGCAGAATATATTACTATGTAAGTATGAGGGAGAGAAATAAAGGTTAGTGGTTATTAACCTTTAAAAAAAAAAAATAGCCTATATTGGTGTCTGTTCAATCATAAAATTAATATACCTACAAAATAAAATAGTGGAAAATATGGAAAAACACAAAGGAGAAAATATAATTATTCATATTATGACTATTCAGAAGTAAATGTTTCGATACTTAGCTTTTCAGGATTTTCTCAATGCATACATATGTTTTTTCAAAAAAAATTGAGATCATAATACACATCTCAGTTTCCCGTTTCTTATTTTTTTTTTCACCTGAACAATTGAGTATTTATGATAGATTAAAACCACTACTATAAAGAGACCCCAAAATATAGTGGTTCCATGATGAATAAGCTTTCTTCTCTCCCATGGGGGGATGCAGAGGTGAAGAGGGTTCACGGGGAGCTTAGGCCGCTCCGCTCCCATGGTTGCCCAGGGGCCCAGCTCCGTGCCACCTCATTCCACATCCTGTGGGCACTGCTCCCATTCACGTGGGTGAAGCTGGCTGGACAGCACCACATCCATCGCATTCCAGCCAAAGGGAAGGAGATGCAGAGGAGACGGAAGGCAAGGAGCCTTCTTCCTGTAGGGACGTGCCCTGATGGTGGGCTTCTTTTTCTCACCCATTTTCCATTTCCCAAAGTTCAACTGCACAGCTGCATTTAGTGACAAGGGAGACGGAAAAGTTGATCACCCGTTGCCCAGATTTGGTTGCAAAACTCCAGCATGGCAGGCTTATTACTAAGTGAAGGAGAAAATGGACACTGGGAACAAACAAAATCGTACTAATTAAGTCAGCAATCATTCAGGTATAATTAATAGTAGATTATCACACTGCATCATGAAATCCAATAAAAGTACCCACAGTTGCCACACTAGTCACCTCGGGTCGCTGTTTGAACAGGACTGTTGTCACTCTGACCACGAGAACGAGCTCACACGTATTCCAGAAAACACTGGAACTGCCCCAACCTTACTTTGTTCTGCTGAATTTCGGATCTCTTACTTGGAGTACGACACATAGCTACACAGCATGTGAAGCACAATATTCTCACAAATGTTCAGCATTGTTACAGGATTTCTTTTTAATTATAAAAAAAAAAAAAAGCGAGCTTTTTAGGACAGTGTGTGCTATGCTCGAAGAGAATGTTCCAGAAGCACATAAGAAGCAAGTCTGACCTCCCGGGAGGAGGGAGGACGGAGGCGTGGGGACGGACTTCCTGGGGGAAGTGATTTCTGGGTTGCAACCTGGTGAGTGAACAGGAGTTACCCAGGCTGCAAAAGATGGAAACGTGTTCTAGGAGGCTGGAATGGCATGTTGGAGGGATGGAGGGAAGGGACACGATGAAAGGTCACTTAAGGAATTAAGACTTTCAGTGGTTAAAAATATGTCTGCAAAAAACAACAACAAAATAAAAAAAACCAAGACCTGCACGTGAATGTTTATGGCAGCTTTATTTATAATCACCCAAAACTAAAAGGAACCAGATGTCCTTCGACAAGTGCGTGGGTAAACACGCCGTGGGACACCCGTATGCTGGTCGATCACTCGGCGATCAAAAGCATGAGCTGTCAAGCCTTGAAAAGACATGGAGGAAGCTTAAACGCATCACACCACGTGGTAGAAGACGATCTGAAAAGGCTGCATGCTGTATGATCTAACTCTACGACATCCCGCAAAGATGAAACTATGGAGCCGGCAAAAGGTCAGTGGTTGCCAAGGCCCAGGGGGACAGAGGGAAGGACAGGCGCACAGTGGGTTTCAGGTCAGTGAGACTGATTTAATGGCGGAGACAGAGACCGGCCCTTGCACATTTGTCAACTCTCTGCCACAGCCGTAGAATGTACAACCCAAAGCGTGAGCCCTGATGTAAACAGTGGACTTTTATTAATGACAATGAATCAACGGCTCATCAATTGTAAAAGTATAGCACACTAATGCAAAATGTTAACGACAAGGCGAAACTGTGGTTTTTTTTGGGGGGGGTGGGGCAGGTTAGGGGCTGTGTGAAAACTCTACTGAGTTCTCTCTCTGCTCCATTCTTCCGTAAATCTAAAACAGGCCCTAATATTAAAGTCTATTAATGAAGAAAGACACTTAGGGCAGCTGGACTGTTGAGTAGCAGACAGGGTGGAGTGGAGGGGGTGGGGAATCATGGCTGGGGAGGAGAGACCGAAGATGAAGGCGCTGCCTGAATCACGAAGGGTCTGGTCTGTGAGTCATTAGACTTGACCTTAAAAGCGATAAGAAACCATTAAGTCCAGGAGTGATGAAACCAGATGCCTTGTAAAAGGACAGCTCTGATTGCGGTGTAGAAACTGCCTTAAAAAGAGGAAAGATGGGAGGCCAGAAGGCCAGCTGCTGTCACGGTCATCAATGAGAGATCCAAGTAGGCTGCCCCGAAATCGGGGCAGGCAGGGCACAGCGAAGGGAATGGAGTAAAGAGGTGATTTAACTTAAAATGGAATTATCTATTGGGTGGTTAAATCTAGGGGGAGAAAATCCCCAGAATTTTCATCAGATAAAAAAATCATTTTTCAAAAACAATCATAACAGCCGTGTATAAAGTATTAGAAGCACATTTGCCGAAGAGGCTTCTGGAGAGAAAGTAAATGCAGGCAAGTCCCTCAACAGCCACTTGTCCTCCCTGTGACTGCCCACTCTGTGGGTCTCGGGGCACTTTCGCAGCTGTATGAAGGCCTTTTTTTAAGTGGTGATAATCAGCTGGTAATTATTCTTCTAGGTTTTCCATGAAATTTGAAGTGTCCTGGTAGATGTCATGCAAGTATTGAACGGGTCTTACAGCATTAAAAGATAAGAAAAAGCACTTAGAACTTCCTCAGGCATTTATTTGGTCTATTGCTCCTCGATTTGAAAAACTGTGGCCATGGCAGAATATATTACTATGTAAGTATGAGGGAGAGAAATAAGGGTTAGTGGTTATTAACCTTTTTAAAAAAAAAAAAATAGCCTATATTGGTGTCTGTTCAATCATAAAATTAATATACCTACAAAATAAAATAGTGGAAAATATGGAAAAACACAAAGGAGAAAATATAATTATTCATATTATGACTATTCAGAAGTAAATGTTTTGATACTTAGCTTTTCAGGATTTTCTCAATGCATACATATGTTTTTTCAAAAAAAATTGAGATCATAATACACATCTCAGTTTCCCGTTTCTTATTTTTTTTTCACCTGAACAATTGAATATTTATGATAGATTAAAACCACTACTATAAAGAGACCCCAAAATATAGTGGTTCCATGATGAATAAGCTTTCTTCTCTCCCATGGGGGGATGCAGAGGTGAAGAGGGTTCACGGGGAGCTTAGGCCGCTCCGCTCCCATGGTTGCCCAGGGGCCCAGCTCCGTGCCACCTCATTCCACATCCTGTGGGCACTGCTCCCATTCACGTGGGTGAAGCTGGCTGGACAGCACCACATCCATCGCATTCCAGCCAAAGGGAAGGAGATGCAGAGGAGACGGAAGGCAAGGAGCCTTCTTCCTGTAGGGACGCGCCCTGATGGTGGGCTTCTTTTTCTCACCCATTTTCCATTTCCCAAAGTTCAACTGCACAGCTGCATTTAGTGACAAGGGAGATGGAAAAGTTGATCACCCGTTGCCCAGATTTGGTTGCAAAACTCCAGCATGGCAGGCTTATTACTAAGTGAAGGAGAAAATGGACACTGGGAACAAACTCCAGCCTTTGCTCCAGGCCCCCCAGTTACTCATCTGTGTGCTCCTGGCCACTGACCACACACAGAACATGCTCACTCCCTCGCCAAGGGGACAGCCTGAAGAACCATGCAGGTACCACATTCGCCTCGGAGTCCACGCTTTCCGGATGACATCAGTCTTCTCCATCAGGGCTGGAGGTACCCGGATCTAGGAGCTTTTAAACTAATAGGCATGTTTTGGGGGTGTTTTTTTTTTTCTGACACCTTCTCTATACTTACTGTTCAATAGTGGAGTCCAACAGCATAGCTGCAACAGAAAGGGTGAGTGGGAGAAAGAATCAGGTCAGCCCTTAAGAATGATGAAACTTATTGGATTTTGTTAACCAATGTCACCATGAAAAATAAATAAATAAAAAATAAAATAAAATAATACGATCCAACAATCTCTCTACTGGGTATTTACCCCAAAGACTTGAAAACTCGTATTTGAAAAGATATTTGCACACCGATGTTCACGGCAGCATTATTCACAAGTGGCCAGGACATGGAAGCAACCGAAGTGTCCTACGATAGATGATTGGCTAAAGAAGCTGTCGTACATATATATAATGGAATATGATTCAGCCATAAGAAGAGATGAAATACTGCCATTTGCAACAACATCGATGGACCTTGAAATAATCATACTAAGCGAAATAGGCCAGACAGAAAAGGTTGAAAATCACGTAATATCACATATGTGGGATATAAACCTAAAAGCAACAAATGAACAGGAGAAACAAACAGAGACTCATGGACATGGACAATGGACTAGTGGTTACCAGAAGGGGGAGGAGGGGGAAAATAAAAAAATAAAATGTTAAAAAAAATTATGTATATATAGTATGAAAAAAATAAACTGGCATTTAAAAAATAAATAAAGCAATAAAACTTTTAAAAAAAGAATGATGAAATCTTACTAGGAAGGACCGATGACAAGTCTCTGCCACGGCCAATGAAGAACATTCCTTGGTCTGTAGACACTAGTTCTCTCTGGGAGAAAGTCCTTTGTCCACTGACCTCTCGGAGTCTCCGCTAGTCCGTTAACTTCTGTGGCCACAACCAAAGTGAATGGGAGAGAGCATGCCTTACTTGGGGGTGCACAGCTCTCCTGGGGGTTGCTTTGGGGATCAGAAAATTACATCTTTAGCAGGCCAGGACTGTGGGTTCTTTGATCGCATAATTCTTTCAAAATTCTTAGCAGTTTTCTAGATAATTTGCTACCAGTCAAGTCCACGACATGTAAGGATAGACGAAGATCTTGCCTGTATGAATGCTTAGTTTATAAGCACTCATTTTTTTCTCATCTCTATACTTGGACTATTTTCTCTCTACTGAATAGTAGCAACTTTGAGGCCATTTGAAATAACAGGCTTGAGCGAGACAACAATCCACTTAATTCTATATTTGCCGTTGGTTTGGCTCCTGGTTCCATTAGCCGCGGGCCCTGGAGGAAGGCTCTTAAACGCAGTATCCTTCTGTTTACGGTTCTCATGCAGTTCAACTTTCCAGCTCCCCGAGGCCTGCATACCTGGAGTGCTCGTCACTTCTGACTGCAATGCCACGCCCAGGGGACATCCCTACCCAAGCTGTATTTCCTTCCATCCCTACTGGCAACCTGGCGAATTCTGGCCAAACTTCGCGGCCTCTCTTCATCGCCCTCTACTAAAAGCGGCAGGGAGCAGCCGGCAGAAAGCAGCCTTCTGATCCAGGGTCACCATTGCCCCCACAGCTCCAGGCCTGGCGAGTGTGCCACTGGCCTTCAAAGTGATTTCAGGAACCAGTTTTACCAGTGTCTGGTTGTGGTTTGACAAAGGTCACCAGCTTTTCAGCTTGCAATATCGGTTTCCTTGCTGCCTGTCACACAACTACTAAAGGCTCGATTTTAAACACAGTCCGTTTTAACACAGTTGTTAAAAGATCACACAATCGTGAAAATGATGTCGTTCCCATTTTTGTCACCCCGAAAGGATGCTATTTCTGGCCCAATTTAATTTTTTATTTTTATGTTCTTATGATCAGACCAAGCTACTGTTACGAAAGACCCCAAAATACAGAATCGCAATGTAGATTGCGATTTCTCTCATCAAATAAAGCGTTAGGGTCATGAAGGTGTCTCCATTTAAGAGGTCGTCCGGGAACCCTGGTCTCGTCCGTCTTGCTGCTCTTTCCCCTGCGAGGGTCCTGCCTTGGATGCCTGGTTTGGGGTTGCTCACAGACGCCACATCTGCATCTTGCATCTGCCAGTGAAGAGAGGGTAAAGGGCAAGCACTTTCTTTCTTTTTATGGATGCAACTCTCATGTTGCTCACACGTTTCTATTAAGATTGTGAGTCCGGCGGGAAACCATGTGCCTTTCTAAAACTTTGTGGTGGTGGAGTCTACTACCACGTGCAAGATGACTAAATACGTAGGTACTAGGGGCAGTTAGAACTCTCCCATACCCATGAATGATGAGCATTTTCCAATATCCTTAAGTGATTTTGCAAATAAAACTTCCATTGGCAACAGGTGATTTTATCATATCCCTCTATCATTGACCATTGTTTTCCGGTTCGGGCTGTAGTGTATAATTCTTTATTGAACATCTTAGCAGTTTTTATATACATCACTGGATGATTTAACTCAAAGATATGCTTAGAAAGGAAAACGCTATGTATGATCCCTTTAAAAGATGGACTAATTGGCTTCTAGAAAGAGCATAGGCATTTGTAATTCCAACTGCAATACGTAAATCCTCCCCACGTAATCTCCAACACTTAATATTTTTATATTAAAAAGTAGCCCCCAAGCTAACGCATCTTCTTGCTTTTAGAAGAGCTTTTTACTGCAAGAAATGAAATTGTCAACCATAAATATATACTGACCACCTACAAACTTTCTCGGAAGGACTGAGGTAAAGAGAATGATCTGGAAGGGACTCTCCTTATTTTAAGGAAATATTTGGGGAGGAAAGAAGAGTCAGGTTGAAACATCGCAAACAAATTTTACACTGTGTGTGTTTATGTGTGAAACTTGTTTTCTAATTTTAAAAAATAAACACAATCTCATTGGGAAAAATCGTAGGGGGGAGGACAGAAAAATATAAAAAAACAAGAATCACATCTAATTATTCCACAGTAAAAAAAATCACCTTTTAACTGTTTACTGTATATCTACCTTTTCTTCTTCCTACAAATTTATATTTACAATTATATTTATATTACTTACGATCTTGTTTTCGCGAAGTCTATATTATTTTATATACTTTCTTCTTCACTTAAAAACATATTGACACATTTCCCATATTATTTAGAAATTCTTCAAAAATCTAATTTTTGTGGCTACATTACATATAGCTATAACATAGTAGAAGCTAGCATTTATTAAACATATTAAAATACGAGCAATTGAATTTAATCCTTTGGAAAACAATATAAGGTCAATAATAGCATAAGCCTCACTATGGAAGATTTCATTATTGTATCTAATTCTTCCTCCTTCCCTACAGAACAATGGTTCCCAAACAGGGATTAATTTTGGCCACCAGGGGACATGCAGCAATGTCTGGAGGCATTTTTGGTCACCACAGTTGTGGAGGTACTACTGACAGCTTGTACATAGAGGCCAGGCATGCTGCTCAGCATCCAGCAAGTCGTGGGACAGCCCCCACAAGAGGGAAGAGGTCGAGAATGGCTGGAAGGGGAGCCTTACCTTTACTGTGTGATCTCTGCCGCTCCCTGACTCGAGTCCTTGACTTGAGGCTTAGTCAGTGCGACTTGCTTTAGCCAATAGAATGAGGTGGAAACAACAATGTGACGTTGTCTTCTGCGTTTT
>NW_011888935.1:1421940-1425583 GCF_000151845.1 Pteropus vampyrus | reverse complement strand
GAGCAATTGAATTTAATCCTTTGGAAAACAATATAAGGTCAATAATAGCATAAGCCTCACTATGGAAGATTTCATTATTGTATCTAATTCTTCCTCCTTCCCTACAGAACAATGGTTCCCAAACAGGGATTAATTTTGGCCACCAGGGGACATGCAGCAATGTCTGGAGACATTTTTGGTCACCACAGTTGTGGAGGTACTACTGACAGCTTGTACATAGAGGCCAGGCATGCTGCTCAGCATCCAGCAAGTCGTGGGACAGCCCCCACAAGAGGGAAGAGGTCGAGAATGGCTGGAAGGGGAGCCTTACCTTTACTGTGTGATCTCTGCCGCTCCCTGACTCGAGTCCTTGACTTGAGGCTTAGTCAGTGCGACTTGCTTTAGCCAATAGAATGAGGTGGAAACAACAATGTGACGTTGTCTTCTGCGTTTTTACCTTCTCCTCTTGTAGCCCTTCTACCACCATGTAAAGGACATGCTCGTCTATCCCACTAGGATAAGACAGGTGGAGTCGGGCCGCCCAGCAGACACACAGACCTATGGAGAGAAGCGGAGATGAACAGCCAGGTCCAGCCACGATCAGGCCGATGCCAGCCGACCTGCACATGTGGAAGCTATGATCGTTAACGATTGTTGTTTTCAGTCACTGAGTTTGGGGGCTGTTTTTTTATTTAGCAATAGCTAATTAATACATGAGCTGAGAAAACTCATTTGCTCCAGGGCACAAAATGAGTAAGTCAAAGAGCTGAGTCTCAGACTCAGACGCAGTTGACTCCACAGTCCATTCTCAACCGTGAGGCTGTTTTTTGGCTTATTGCCATCATTTACGCCACCATTCTTCTGTTGAACGGCTAAGTTATTTTCTGCATTTTGCAGTTGCAAATAATGCTTCTTTGGTAAACATCGTTTTACATAATGTTTGCCACCCATTCTGAATTCTCCAGAATAGTTTCTCTGTCAAAGGATATGGACTTTTTAAGGAACTTGATGCATTTCGACTGCATAGTTTTTTTTAAAGAATCATGTAAATAATTCTCTTAATTTTTTTTTTAAGTCTAGTAATCATTTCACAGTATATACGTGTCTCGAATCATCACACTGTACACCTTAATGATAAAATGTACAGTGCATAAGAAATGTATTCTTGGGCAATGTTTGTAAAATTTAAACTGCATGAGGAACACTTCCATTGCAGATGGCCATGGGATTTTATGCAAGATGCAGTCTCTGTACTTTAAGATTACATATCACTGGCTGCACCTGTAGTCAGATGGAAGTTGATTCTCATGTCTGGAAAAATGCAACCCGTTTCTATAGCATCTACCTTCATTCTTGAGAAGCCGTTTTTAACCATGAATCAGAGCCCTGTAAAAAGTAGCCCTGTCTAAACAAGGCAGTCCCTGCAGGTGAAGTTGGCAGCAATCGTGTGGGAGCAGAGGAGGTAAAGCTGGCCGGAGGGTATTTTTCTAGAGAGCCTGCGTCTGATAAACTGTGTGTCTAACAGGGACATGTGAGTAATGTAACTCGGCCACTGTAAGCCTCAGTAAAAAATATGGATAGATGTAAATGGCTCCCTAAAGCCAGCATGTGACCGCAGTGCATGGGGCAGGATTGATTAGTGTTTACTTTCACTTATCACAACCACTTCAGCCTAGAACGTCAGTGTCAAACCCCTCTTCCCAATGGGTATGGTCACCAAAAGCCATCGGGTCTCCCTATAAAGGGAGGGCAGAACAGCCTGAACGGGCAAGGAACCTAATTAATGTTCCTCCTGACACTGGGGCTTTGAGATATCAAATCATGCTTTGATGTCACCTTTAGAAGATGCCAGGGCCTGAGCCAGGCCCACCACCTCCGCAAAGCCAGCCCTGCCTTGCTGCAGAGCTCCCAACTCTGCCACTGCCCAGAGCAGAGCACGGCCTGCACTCAGAGAGGGCCCCCGTGCTTGGGGTTTAAACTCTGCCAGCAGCAACTTAAAGTTCTTAGTAATTTTATCTTTTCATTCATCGGTTTTACAACTGAAGTCTGATAGGATGATAGAGCATTGCTGGGGGCTTGGAGTGTCAGCTCACCTGTGGTCCCACTTGCCACTGACACCTCCCCTCCTCCTCCTCTGCTCCCTACCCCCACCTGAGACCCACTGCACCCTCAACCATGACGGTGATGAGCCGGGGGCGGGGGCGGGTTGGGAGGGAGGAGAAACCCACTTTGTGCTCTTGACCTCCACCCCCCACACCCGCTCCAGCAGTACAGAGAATGGGAAAGAGGAGATTAACGCCCCCTGTTGTCATTTTGTTCTTGGCCCCTGTGCGGGAGGCTCCTGTCCCCTCATGCCCTCTCTTCCTAGACACTCTGCCACATGATGTACTATTTTGGTATGCTCAGTGGTCAGAGGGGTCTCCGTCTGAATATTGTCTTCTTCTGGCTGGCTGTCCTATGTCTGTTTACTCATTCTCCACAGCCATGAGAAAAAGTCATCCATTGATACCATGAATGTCTACATTTTAGTAACGAGAGAACTTGCTACCAAGAGAGGTTAGCTGACTTGTTCAGAGACACAGAGCTAGCAAATAGCAGGCCCAGGACTTGTGACTAAATCCAAATTCCAAATCCAGCCTCTTTCCACTGTGCCAGCTCTGAGGACCTTCATTAGGGGGCCTAATAAAGAATGTGGGAGCCCGATGACTGCATTCAGCTCTCATTAATTTCCTTCGTCAGGTATTTACAGGAAATGGAAGGCCGTGTCCACCTGGCCCATTGTATTGTGCATGACATAGTGCTGAGTAGTAACCTCTGGAGTGTAGCTCTGCCGCTTACTATGTGCCCTCGGCCAACGGGCCGAACCTCTCTTGCCTCAGTTTCCCCATCTTTATACAAGGTGAGGATAATAACAGTAATTATTTTTCAGGAACGTTAGGCTTGATGGTACCAGTATTCTCTCAATAAATGTTAGTTATTGTTATATCATAATGTATAATTATATTTATAATATAATCTTTCATTGCTTTTGCAGCCTGAGGGGGGATGGGTATGTACCCGTGTGTCCTCACTCATTTGAACCTCCGTATTTCAGATGCTAAAACCTGACCTGGATGCAAGAGCCTTCTGAATGTTCTCCCCACACTCCTACTGTCTCACCCCCGCCAACCCCCCTCGTCTCTGCTTAGCCTCTAAAGTGATGCCATGTAAGAAATTCAATGCTCAGACAACCATATTATCAGGAATCTTAGGCCGTATTAATAAGACATTTGAAGGCGCTCAACACATGACTCAACCGCCAGCCGTGAGCGAATACGTTTCTGAACGATTCCAGCCAAAGGGTTGCTTTATGCAACAAAGTGTCGAGATGGTTTCTTACACAGCAATAATGACCAGGACGGTGACACAGATATCGAAGTTAAAAAACATCAAACACAGATTGATCGGTTTGAAAAATAGATGACAAGAGGGAGTTCAACAAAAAACACTAGAATTTAGGAAAAAGAATCAAATAGAAATTTTAGAACTAAAAAGCACAATAACTGAAATTTACTCATTATGCGAGGTTAGTAGCAGATAAGTTACAGCAGGAGCTAAGATTAGTGATCTGGAAGGCAGGTCAGTAGGAAACGCCCAGACTGAAGCGTGGAGACCGAAAAGGATG
>NW_011888935.1:1419008-1420715 GCF_000151845.1 Pteropus vampyrus | reverse complement strand
AGAGGGAGTTCAACAAAAAACACTAGAATTTAGGAAAAAGAATCAAATAGAAATTTTAGAACTAAAAAGCACAATAACTGAAATTTACTCATTATACGAGGTTAGTGGCAGATAAGTTACAGCAGGAGTTAAGATTAGTGATCTGGAAGGCAGGTCAGTAGGAAACGCCCAGACTGAAGCATGGAGACCAAAAAGGATGGCAAGGGTAGGATGCGTGTGGGGACAGTAAAAAGGTCTGGTATACTTGTCACTGGAATCCTGGAAAGGAAAGAGAGAAGACTTTGAAAAAGCAGATTTGGGAAGAGAAACCAAAAGAAAAACTAAATAAATAAGAGGCTAGTCCTCTGAATTCTGCATTCAGGTTCAGTGTGGCATGAAAATAGGAGCATCCTCTGAAACGGAAGAGTCAAAGAGAGGGTGGAAAAGGGTCACCTTGAGCAGTGACGTCCAGGGTTCAGAAACGGCAAAGAACTAAAGAGAACAGGGCAGTTTTATGAAATGAGAAAAGGACATTGAATCTGAGGCGTCTGAAAAGAAGACTGAGATGACTAAATTATAGGCCACTGAAGGCCACGTCTCATTCAGTTTTTTCAATATCAGTGGCACTTGGCACATGCCCGACACAGAAGAGATTCTCGGTAAAACATTTGCTGAGTGAGGAGCTTCTGCTCCATAGAGAGGAGAAGGTTTTCGCTTGTGCTCTTCGGACTGACTACTGAAGAGCTACTGGGGAAGCTAGACACCCCCAGGTGCCACCATCCAGGTCCTCCTGTTATCTCCAGCCTTCATTTGTACTCTTTGCCCGAGAAAGACTTGCGAGGGAAGTGAAGAGAACTAAGACTTAAGATAGCAAGTTGATCAGGTTTCTTCATTCCCACTTCCTCCTTCCCTCCTTCCTTCCCTCTCTTCCTGTCTTCTTTCCTGCCTTCTTTCCTTCTTTCCTTCCTTCCTTCTTTCCCTCCTTGAATATCCCTTGGACAGCCCCTGGTGACTGGTCAGCGTGCTCGGGACCATGCCCAGAGATGAATAAGCACGGTCTTCTTAACTAGTGAGGGGAATAAACCTGTAACTAAATAATTATCATCCAACCTTTAAGCACCAAACCTAAGTGCCACAAGGGCCTAGAGAAGGAACTGACAAATTGATGGCCGTGAGGATGAAGAAAGCTTTTATGTGGAAGGTGACATTGGAGCTGTATCCTCAAGAATGAGGAGCAGATGTGAGACGGAGGAGGGGGAAAGGCCACCCAGAGCAGCAAGCACAATCCCGAAGGTGTGAAGGTGTGTGCCTGGTCGATGAGGCAGCAGGTGGTATTTGGGGGTGATGGGAGCAGTGTGTAGAGGCGAGGGGACAGAGGTTTCGGGAGAAAAACTTGCAGAAAAAGGTTGATTGCTGTAGCTATTTTGTGCTTAACCTGTTGGCACTGAGAAATGACGTGAGGCTTTGGGACAAGTGAGTGACATGGTAACTGTGTTTTAGAAAAATCGTCCTTCAGGGCAGTGGGGAGCAGTGCAGAGGCGGTGGTCGGGCAGGAAGCCACATCGACTCGCTGACGCACAATCCAGTTGCTCGGCCATCCTCACGACCAGTTTCTACACTCACTGGTCCAGTTGTGTGGTTGATCCAAAGCAATTGTTAAGTCATCTTGGAATCCAAAACGGTCATCGATCTCATGTTTTGAGCAGCCAAACATGTTTGGAAGAACAT
>NW_011888935.1:1414815-1418958 GCF_000151845.1 Pteropus vampyrus | reverse complement strand
GAGGAGGGGGAAAGGCCACCCAGAGCAGCAAGCACAATCCCGAAGGTGTGAAGGTGTGTGCCTGGTCGATGAGGCAGCAGGTGGTATTTGGGGGTGATGGGAGCAGTGTGTAGAGGCGAGGGGACAGAGGTTTCAGGAGAAAAACTTGCAGAAAGAGGTTGATTGCTGTAGCTATTTTGCGCTTAACCTGTTGGCACTGAGAAATGACGTGAGGCTTTGGGACAAGTGAGTGACATGGTAACTGTGTTTTAGAAAAATCGTCCTTCAGGGCAGTGGGGAGTGGTGCAGAGGCGGTGCTCGGGCAGGAAGCCACATCGACTCGCTGACGCACAATCCAGTTGCTCGGCCATCCTCACGACCAGTTTCTACACTCACTGGTCCAGTTGTGCGGTTGATCCAAAGCAATTGTTAAGTCATCTTGGAATCCAAAACGGTCATCGATCTCATGTTTTGAGCAGCCAAACATGTTTGGAAGAACGTTCCTTGAATACGCTCCATCAGGCCAGAAAGAAGGAATGTTAAAAGAACAGAAAGTTGTTTTGTTTTGTTTTGTTTTGTTTTGTTTTGTTTTGTTTTGTTTTAATAGGAGATCTTCAGTGTCTTGGCTACCACAGGAAGTGTAAGGGGAACTTTCAAGCTCAGGAAAATGCATGCCTGCTGGAAGTCCAGCCCCCATCCGCCAGGTACACGTGGTGGGAAAGGTTTAGGTGAAGGTCACACGGCGGTGAGCAGAGTAATGCTCGATGGAACCCCATTGAAATCTTCCAGTTTGTGTTCTGTACACATAAGTGGCATAAAAATCCTGGGCGATGCAGTTTTTCTCAAGCTAGGCATAGAGTTCCCCCTGCTCTCTTTCAACTTCTCATGAGAAGCCGATTTGTGGGAATCGCAAAGCTCACTCTCTCCACCGCTGGGAACCCCTGGGTGATTGTGCATATTATTGTCAAACGACCATAAAAGGTGGCGCTTTTTCAACTCCAAGGGAAGCAGGCGCCCTTCTGTCTGTCAGGAGCGGCTTGGTTATGTAGAACCAACACACGACTTCAAACTTGAATGGCCAGGATTTATATCTTGCTCACACTACTTATAGCCGTGGGAGGCTCCACTCCACATCGTTCTCACTCCAGGACCCAAGACGTTGGAAGCTATGCCATACGGAACGCTGCTGATTTTGATAGTGAAGGAAAGAGACCTCCAGATGGCTTTGCACCAGGAATTAAATGCTCCTGCCTAGATGTGACACGTGTCACTTAGGCTACAACCTATGGTCTAGCACTAGAGAGAGACGTGACCCCATCCAGTGACAAGGAGCAGAGATGTGTAATCTGTCCACGTGTTAGAAAGGAGAGGAGAACTTAATGTAAATGAAAACTAGTAGTTTTCAAAAGCAGAATCAAGCTTCTGCTGGGCTGAGCCCCTGGGGACATCTTCTCACTGTGTCTCCACGAAAAGAAACAGAGCCATGGGCGAGACCATGGTTCCCAGAGTCCTCGGGCGTGACAGCTCCGTTTTGTCACCTGCCTTTTTCAGACTGCAGTCTTAGTTTCCAGAGAAGCACACATCTCCCACCAAGAGCTGAGGGCAAGTCGCACTACCGAAGTCCCAGAAAACCGAGCTGCGGGGAAATCTCTCTACTGACTCTATATGACTCGCCATGAGAAGGAAGACCTAGAAAACGCTGTGACAGCCACCGTCTGTCTCCGTCCTCACATCTCCGCCCTCCGTCACTGCTCTGCCTTCACTGGGGTCCCTTTCCTCTCTTCATGCCCAACATCTTCACGGTCTTTCAACTTTCTCCTCATCTTTCCCCGTTAAGTTCTACTCTCTACCCCTTCTCTCTCCAATCCTTCACTGGACTCCAACTCAAACTTTAAGACTTGTCTTAGCTGTCAACTCCTGGAAGTCCTCTCTGAGCTTCCCACGATGGACACTGTGCCCCTCCTCTCTGTCCCCAAAGCCCCAGGGGCATATTCCTATTATAACACTTTCTACCTTACGTGAAAAATTGCAATCTTCTCCTCAAAGTCCCTAGAAATCAGGAACTCCATCGTTCACCCTTTTGTTCCGATGCCTATCTGGGACTAATAGGTGGCTGAATAATGGGGGTCTAAATTGCTTCTAAACATCTTGGCTCGAGACAGTGCCTGCCAATGTCCCGCTGAGACCAATCATGCCTTTTTCCTCCGTGTAGAAAAGTCAAACCCTCCAGGCGTCATGAGCTGCGGGCCTGAGGAGGCTGTGTCGTTGCTGAGATCTGACTATTCATTTCATACCTAGAGCAAACGCGGGCAGCAAGCAGGTGTCTGAACCAGGAAGGCAGTTTCTGTCGTGAAAGATTTTCGTGCTTTGCCAACTCTCATTCTTCCATCGCAGTGTTTTATTCTGGTATCAATCCATCATACAGGAAGGAGGGAGGGGGAGAAGTGTGAGAAGGGGAGTGGCAAGCCCGTGGCCACTGTCAACAAGGACCTCAGGCCCACACTAGGGTCACATGTGTTCAGCCTACACAGATAAAAAGTCAGAAAGGTGCCAGCTCTCAGGAGAACCGATCTGTTCCCATTGGAGGCATAACCACCCGCCCAAATTCCCACATCGCCCCACTGAGCTGGAGCATAGCTGCCCCCCACTGAGAGTTTAATCAGTCTCCTACTCGTCAAAGCTTCGTGTTTGGTTGGGTGGGTGGTTTTTTGCTAGCGAGGGCCACCACCATTAAGTTATGTATAAATCAGGAATAGTCCAGTTTATCGTTCCCAGGAGACCTCAGATGACACTGTTTGAAGGGAGACGGGCATGAAGAAAAGGAGTTAACTCTGCTCTCTGCTCTGCAAAATGAGACATTGCAACTCTGGTGAGAACTAGTATCTGTCTTACTATATTGTGAGAAATCCCTTGCAAACTGTCTGCACAGCAGGCAATATGTCTCTTTTCTTCGTAGTGGATTTGTACTCTGTAAGCCTAATAACTTATGTTTGTCTTTGGGAGGTATGTGTGTGTGAGGCATGTGTGTGTCCCCACCAAAAACCCCAGACAATTCTAAAGGACCCATATGGCCAGGGACCAGCTAAGAACCGTCTCGCTGGCGCTGCCCATCGCGGAGGGATACGCTCACTGCTGACAAGCACGATGCTGGGTGAAAGCTTGGCGTTTCTGATAGGTGAGTGGTTCAGATATAGAGACCAGAAGAGGAGACAATGATGCTGAGACATGCAGGACAGAGGAATAACGCTGGGGTTTGGGGTCTTCATGACAGAAACTTTAAAAAGAGCTTAACTCCTGCTTTTTGCCTGGAAATATGGTATATTAGTTAAAGTAATGCTAGGCTCCATCACAAAGAAACCCCAAGTATACCAGTGGCTTGACATGATAGTTTATTCCTCATCCACAAAGCAGGTGTTCCTGGCAAGCAGATGGCTTTTCTGCACGTGAAGACTCAGAGCCAGGCTCCTTCCATCTCGTGGGTCTGCTGTTCCTTAGACCCTTAGAATCTTTTGCTCCCAGTCTGCATAGAGAAGAAGGAAAGCGTCTCACCCACGTTGGCTTGCAGGTGACGTATTATTCTGCTCACAAGCCATTGGTGGGTCCTTGTTAAGTGGTTCCATGACAGGGGAATTAGGACATACAGTCACCAGCTGGACTGGGCAGCTGCTTCTCACAACCACCCCAAAAAGGGAAGGCACACACTTCTGGTGAACAGTTAGTTAGGTATCTCTGCAGCCTGGGTCAGTTGGAGAGATTTTGAGAATTCAATTCTCACTCAAAGCTCTTGGCCTTTGGAGTGACTTGGTAGAAGGGTTTAAGAACATCCAAATGTGGGATCTGTTGCCTTCAAAATCCAGACTGTTGACAAAGCACTGAGACTCTGTGTCAGGAGCAGCGATGCGGCAACTTGACCTACACTTTAAACCCCCAGAACTTCGACAGTCAGCACTACATAACATTCAAGAATGGACCCTTGACCCGGTCCCTGGGCAGTCAGAAGCAGGACATGATCTCCTGAGATGCTCTGGGGGAGGCGTCCTGCCCCTTGGGGAGGGATGTGAAGGGGGCGTTTCTTTCTTCCTTTGATCATTGTTGTATCAGGATTCGATGTCCAGAAACTGCTGTGACTGTTTCACTAACATCAAGAGGGTGAAGCCAACACAC
>NW_011888935.1:1389967-1414532 GCF_000151845.1 Pteropus vampyrus | reverse complement strand
TCCAAAATTCTCTTCATTGGAGAATTTTCTTTCAACTGTAACACAGTTGAAAGATTTTCTGGAAGATTTTCTTGAAGTCCTTTTATTTTTCTAAAAATTGGTTTAAATTTTATTGCATATTTTATTATGTCTTTACCAAGGGCTAGACACTCTAGGCTGTCGGAATTTTAGGTCAAGGAAAGGGGCCAATAGATACGAGTGGTTTTTAAAGAATTGTGTTTCAAACAATGAAGAAGAGTTACCCGGGCCACCATTTTCTGGGACTTGCCCCCGTTTCACCACAGGCTGGCCAGCTGAGAGAGGAGAGTTACAGATGAGTTCGGTGGAGAGGAAGAAGAAGACGGGTTTGGTTCTGAAGCTCTGATGTGTTGCTGCTTCAAGGACATTTTTACTTTGCCTGCAGGAAACGGAAAGCGAGACCCATCACGACTGCGACCTCTTTCACCTTTTTCCTCCTTTTTAGAAAAAGAAAAGGTTGGAGGAGAGCTCAGTCCCCAGAATGCGAAAACAGAGCTCCGTGGGAGAAAAGCCACCTGCAATATCGGATCAGAGTAGAATTCACTTGAAGAACTGGGTCCACATAGAGATCAGGGCATAAATTGACCCAACTGCCCTCTAAAAAACCCTCCCAAAAGTGATCGCTGATTTGGGAGATGGCACCGATGTGGGTATGAATGAGCTGGAGTGGAAAAGAAGCCTTAGGAAAGCTGCTAGATGGCCTTCAAAATCCAGACTGTTGACAAAGCACTGAGACTCTGTGTCAGGAGCAGCAATGTGGCAACTTGATCTACACTTTAAACCCCCCAGAACTTCGACAGTTCTTTTGAAGGCAATCGGGTCAAATTGTGTAGCTGGTCTGACTGACTTCAAGAATAATGACGCTATTCGATCCGTATTCCATCTTTGTGACATGTTTGCACATTTATTGTTTTACTTAAACCCTCAAGAACACCAGATAAGTGATAGGGCTATTATTATTTTAATTTTATGAACAAAAAGTGGCATTACAGAAAGGTTAGGTATCTAGCCAAAGGTATGAAACATCGCTGAAGAGACGAGACTAGATCTCTACTCTCCCAACTACAAATTCGCTCATCTTTCCAGTCTATCCTTTTCCCTGCCGTGAGATTCTGTGTAAAGCCACTACGCTTGAAAAAGCTGTGACTGCCAGAACAGTCCCTTTGGCTCCAATCTCCCTCCTGCCAGTCGCCCGACTCTATGTAGCCTCAGCAAGAAATTGGGATGAAAATTCAAGAGGCCCTTACGAGCCACACAACGAAAGCCGGGCTGTGGATGCTCACAGTTGACAGAGGACACAGGTGAGCTCATCGATCGTGCATTCAGTAAGCCCGTATCGAGTTCTCTGCCCCCATCATCTGCTCAGCAATACAAGACAAGCACAGAGCACAGACTCTCCCTGTACTGAAGCAGCTCACGCTCCTCGTGGGAGGCAGCACCAACACTCAGAAAACAATCAAGGGATGGAAGAAGACACGAGATAACTGAGTCTCAGAGTGTGTGGTTAAAACACTAAGGACAGCAAGAGTTGACAAGAAAAAGGTGACTGATGGATTCATGGGGGCGATAAGGCTTGAAGAAGGAAATGAAGGACGGTGATAATCTGGCCAGGTGACAAGTGGGAGGACATTTCAGGTAGAAGGAACTGCATCAGTCACCTTGTCCGAGACAGCAGAAAGTCTGGTTGTTTCACATTCAAATCCCAAATGCATGCACACGTGCACACACACCTTCTAGATGTCACTTAATATTGACGAGTCTATAAAATAGGATAGTGACAGTCACTGCATAGAATTGTAGTGGGGCTTAAAAGAGATTATGTGTAAGAACAGCCCTAGCAGAATGCCCAGTACATGGGAAGTTATCAATACGTTTCGGCTAACCCTGACAAGAAGCACATCTTACTACTGCCTAACCCACAATTTGCAAACACTGGACAAATGCTGGTGGATCTCCTAGAAGAAAAGGAAAAATCCAGATATTTCTTAATCATTAATCTGGGCAAAGAAAAATGCATGGAAATGCATGAAAATGCATGAATAGACTACCGATAATTTTTGACAATTTGATGCAATATAGTCCATAATCCCTTTTCAGTGATGAGAAGGAAAATTCTCTTTTCGTGGAAAGACTGATGACCACAGTGCTATGTTTAACAGAGCCAAATTGGGAGGGCGGGAGGGGCTGGTGCCTGCGGCACTGGAAACGTAAGATAGCGTTAGAGAGGACATGTTTACTTCTCTTCGTACCAGAAAGGAGTTCATTTGACCCTGGGACCATCCATAGGGATCAGACTCCTGAGGGACGTGTTCCTCTAAAAAAGAGGGCATTCTGAGGGACCTCAGAAGTCCTTTTTCCTGAGAGGCTCATGCTAGTTTGGGCCAGTGCTGAACTGTTTAGGGCGGTCAAAAAGGAGGCATAACGCAGCCACCAGCAAGCCCCTTCTCCTCCCTTTTGTATACATCACTCCCCTTCTCTCTCAAGCGAATCTTAAATAGTCATTTAAAGTGGACGAAATTGGTCCACCCCTTGTGGTTCAGGACCTGCTTTGCAGTAGATCCAAGAACGACTCTTCAGGGCCACCGCTAACCACAGAAATCTCTTTAAGTCCCCTGTAAAAAGACCTTAAAGGCAATAGACGTTAATGTTAACAGCGCACAACAAATTCCAAAGGATTTTACTGGAAAACTCAGATAAGAAAGGCTTCCTGACCACGTTTGCTTGTTTCCCACCCTGGAGCCAGCTTGTCCTGATAGAACGTCAGAATTCTTGCCGTGGTGTTGGGCCAGAAGCTTCACCCAAACTTTTCAGGCCAGTAGACATTTCATAGACATTCTTGCTTGCAGAGTTGGACTTCCGTGCGATGATATCTCAGGCTTACATAAGAATTCTTAGGTTTTTAAACACCAAATTTACGCTTTAAAAGAAAGTGTTTATGACCAACCTTTACTAGATCATGAACAAGAATGTTCAGCGCACACACACACACACACACTCACACACGCACGCACCTTATTAAATAGCTATGACACAGGATACTGTCTTTATCTCAGCAGCTTGCAGTGGGGAGAAGTCACCTCCTCCCAGTCCAAAACGCGGGCTCCTCGCGCCTCCAGCCCATGCATTCTCCCCAGCTTCCGGAGCATTCCATTTCAGAAGCACAGTGGCCTGACATCGCCGGCCCTAGATCCACTTAGTGCCAAAGCTGCGAGGTCGTCTTCCTAAAGAAAGGTCAGGGGGAATGCTCTTTATTATAGACTTCGATAACCGTAAGAGGAGTCGGGGAATTGGGGAAAGAAAACACCCATGACTCACCTCCCTGACGTGGCAGCGTCCTCACGTTGTCCCCGACCCGGATCTGTCTTCAGCATGCACGGTTTGAGAAAGTCACAGATCCGGGGATTTGCATCATTCAGTACTTTACTCATCAACTGTTTTTCCGGACTCAGCCCCTTCGCAATGGAAGGCAAGTCCCTCCCTGGAAGGCATGGTCCCAAAAAGGTGGATATCGGGGTGACGGGCCCCCTTAAGGAGGCTATCGGGGCAACAGGCCCCATTAACAGTGGGCTTTGGAAATGGTCAGTTGGAGGGTTTCATAGCTGAATGGTGGCTCCAAAAAAGATATGTTTACACCCGAAGCCCTAGAGCCTGTAGATGTGACCTTGTTTGGGACATGGGTCATTGCAGACGTAATTAAGGATCTCGGGATGAGAGCCTCCTGGATTAATCAGGTGGGTCCTAAGTCCAACGACAAGTGTCCGTGTGAGAAATAGAGGCTGAGAAGACACGGGGAGAAGAGAAAGCCACGGAAGACAGGCGCAGAGAACTCTGGGGGCCACCGGGAGCTGGGAGAGGCAAAGCAGGGTCCCCGCTGGCGTGTGTGGCCCTGCCGTTGCCTTGACTTCAGACCCCTGGCTCCAGAACCCTGAGAGAATAAACTTTTTGTTGTTGTTTTAAGCCACCAAGTTGGTGGCGATTTGTTAAAGCAGCTCCAGGACACTAATGAGGAAGGCGACAGGCTTTCATAGTTTCAGAGACAGGACTGCACGACAGCTACCCCGCGAGCGAGCTGTCTGCCCGTCCGGCCCATTCTGCCCCGGGGATCACGGGCACTTGGGGTTCCTTCCCATTCTAGGGTACCACCTACACCCCCAGACAGCTGGGCTCTGCCCACTTCTGTGGACTCTGCCAGTCTGTCTCCAGAGCCAAGCCCTTCCTGAGGCCCTAGCCACCACCACGACAGGTGTGTCTCACCTCTTTCATTCCCAGGGGCCTACCTCTCCTCCCCGCTCCTGCACCCCTGAGCGGAGCCCGGACTTGGGTGAGACTTGCCCTTGGGGTGGTGGGTCACCTGCGCTGGCGATTTTATGGAGGAGAAGGGGGTGGAAGGTGCTGCTCCTGCCTAGTGTCTGACGCCATGCGCAAGTCTCTTTCTCCTGCTATTATACGTGGTGTCTCTCTGAACCTTGGGACTCAGGTAGACTCCTCTAGATGCCCTTCCCCTATTTCCTGACTTTTTTTCCTGATTTAGGTATTTTTGATAAGTCTTATTTATGATTTGCACTTCCTTAGAGTTGAGTGCGAATTTTTCTCCTTTTATTAATTAGGGTCTAGGATGATTTTCTTCTAAATTTGAATAAGCCACTTTAAACTTGACCGAGTTTCCTCAGTGCAGGCTTCCCCACCCAGAGAAGGTTCTAGGACACCACTTCAAAGCACAAGCTCCTCCACACACCCTGAGGTCATGGCTGCGGCCTCGCACTTCCTTCTGCTCCTGGTCCTGCAAGCTGCTCCATTCTGCAGGCCGGTGTCTGGGTAAATGCTTCCCTTCCACTGGCTTCTACTCAAAATGCAGTAACAAACTCACAAGGATGCTGGGAACTTTACCAAAGATTGCAGGCACACAGCTAGGATCCTGTCCGCTCAGCCCTTGCCTTTCCTACCATCACCCACATGCCCACCCGCAGCCCCCTGGCACTCAGGTGGGGCTCCTCGCTAGTGCCCACCTCACGATTTCCCCCGGAAAAACTCCACCAAGCTGGCCTGCTTTCGTCTGCATTCTGGAATTTCGGGAGAGTAACATTTTCTTCACCTCTTTCCAGGTTTACTAGAGAGAGACGAACTCTTTCAAATCAGTTCCTTTTAACTCCTAGTCCTTGAGAAAAACCACGCTTACCACTAGAATTAAGGAATGAGTACAAATCTCGGTTATGGCCATGGGCGGAGCCTGGATGCCCTGGAGTGGAGTGGGTGTGGCAGGGGAAGTGGCACCAAGGCTTCACAGGATAGAAGGGTGTAAGAGCGCATAACGGCCTTGACTTAGACTCAGCATCATCTCATGACCGTGCACGGCCAATACAAACATGGCAAATCCAAACACGATCCCATTCGTATGTCAGTGAAAATGAGCCCTCGCTTGGTCAGGTGGATTGACCAGCACATCGCTTGTACTTCCATTGTGGAATTAATTTTGTTCTAGTTATGGTTTGATTTTTAGACATTTATTTCATTTCTGGACTCTGAGTCCCTTGAAATTGGTAGAGGGTTGAGTAGTGTCCAAAATTCCATGTCCACCCTGAACCTGTGACCTCATTTGTAAACAGGGTCTTTGCGAATGCAGTCAAGGTCAGATGAGGTCATCCCAGGTTAGGGTGGGCCCTGATCCCACAGCTGGTGTCCGGACGAAGAGATTGTTGAGATCAGGCTTTCGAGAAAATGAAGCTTCTGCAGAATCTATAGGAAAAGGGAGAGAATGGTTTTTGCCCAAGAGAGTAACATCTCATGATCTTAAAACCCTCGTAAGAGAACTTGAAATTTTGATTCCTTTTTAAGAGAATGTATTGTCTCTAAAACCAGTCCTGATCTCCAGTTAGTTCTGGGTGCTATTAATGGAATAAGTAATTTCTAGCTCATTCTTTGCCAACAGGAAGGGAGGCATCTTCAAATTTTCAAAACAAAAGATTCTATTTTGTTTTATTAGTTTTGTTTTTTAGATTCCACACGTAAGTGAAATCATATAGTTTTTGTCCCTCACTGTCTGACTTATCTCACATAGTATAATACCCTCTAGGCCCCTCCATCTATGCAGTAATATGGTGATAGATGGTTACCAGACTTAGAGATCTCTTCATAAGGAATATGAGTGTTAAATAACTATGTTTTATGCCTGAAAACAATATAATAGTGTGTGTCACGTATACTTTAATGTAGAAAAATTCTACAAGATTTCTCTACAAACATTGAAAGCCAGTAGCGATATGTATGAACAACGTTATAACTAGTCTGCATCTGACAAAATCAAAGAGATTGTCACCACAAAGAGCTAGATCCTGGTCAAGTTGCAATAAAACAAGCCCCTGAAAAGGAAATCAGTCAACAAAGGAGAGGGGAGGTGGGAGCAGATGATTAGAAAATAGAATTTTTAAATTATAAGTATAGAAGAGTAGAGGTAGTATAAAAGTGTTATTAATCAAAAGGATTCCTGTTTTATAGCTAAAATCTAACATTCACAGTGTACAAATTTTTTATTGTAAAATGTGGCACAAGGCTAAATCATAATAATGTGAATCAATAACTAATTAGCATTTATAAATGCAGCTACTGGGAGACGTATTTCAATTTCATAGCCGGGGAGCTAGACGATCAATTAATAAAGCCAAAAGTGAAGCGAGGACATGCTCGCGTGCCCAGGATGACTCCACCGGGCTAAACGTGGAACTACAAATTGAATCGGATTTGTGTCCCCAAAATGTACGGGTGTAACCCCATGCCACTATCTCAAACCAAATCAATAATTGGACACAGAGAGAAAGGATGAGGCACGAGCTGCTCTAGTTTCCACCTGTATCACTAATGAAATAGGTCATCTTCTCTGGATATTTTTCTAGGATGGCTTGATGGAAATGACTGACACAAAGGAAGGCAATAGAAAAGGTGGGTGGGTGGGAAGCAGCCTCACTAAACAAGGATCGCCACATACGTAGTTTCTGGAAAGATGCAAGGGTGCCTGACTCGGGCATCGTTGTGAAAGTTGACTCGAGATGACAGATGAGTTTGATTGAATTTTGCATGATTTCCTCCCTTCAGACTCGGCATGTGTTGGGAAGAAGATTGAAAGAGAGTAGTTAAAAATGAGCAAAAATTCATTTTATCATAGCATCCAGCATGTGTTGGTTTCCCGACATGATTTTGTCACTTCTCAACACATTTAGTCAGCTGCTGCTCAGGGTGTATGATCCGGTCCCATCTCAATCAGGTGCCGCAAGCTCTTATCCCCAAGGGCCATTGAAGAAACCAAATGGTCTTCTGGGACAAGAGCCAGGAACTGGGAAAAGAAAGGAAAGGCTAAAACACATACGGAAGAGTAGAATCGGAAAAAGGGATGAGTGAGGGAAAAAAGCAGGAGCGAACAGCAGCACGTGAGTGAGAAAAGCGAGGGTTTGGATCCTGCCATTCAGGTCCAGGAAAGCCTTGAGCATCACTAGGAAGGAGGAAAAGTCCTTTTTCACACACACCCCGCAGGTCCTCCAGCTATGGTGGCCTCCTATGAGGCACAGACCAGTTTACGCTAACATTTCATTAAGTCATAGATTCATCCCAACAAAGCTCCGAAAATTTCTTTAAGGTCCATGAAATCCACATTACAGTTAAGGTCTTCCATAGGGGACCTCCCTTAGCATTACGAACTATGACTTTGGGTTTTAGCTGCAAGGTAGTTGTCTCTATAATAGTAATGGATATTCTATATTTACTTTTGGAGCCTTTCGGGCCACCTCCTATGCTGCCTGATTTCGTTTCTAGACCTTCTGTCTAGACCCCGAAGACTGGGTTCACTGGCCCCCTTTCCGCTCCCCCTGTAGTGCCCCACACACCCACACTCTAGAGCTTGCCACGCTCTTCCAGGGCTGGCTTCCCACTGGAGTGGAATGGAATGGGAGCTAGAGCATCTCAGTGCCCAGTACAGGGCCTAGCACGTACTTGGTGCTCACTAAATAACATGGAACAAACAAAGACATGAATGTCATTCACACTTGGAAACAACAGAATCAAGTTATAAGAGCCAGAACAGCTCATAAGACTCTCTACAAGATTTTGTGTCAGTGAAATTCTCCGATTGCTGATCAAAATGAATATTCCTTAAACCAAGATTTGGTCACTGGGTTACGCAACACTGAAATCTTGGTTCGTACCAATCTACCTCAAATTTACTGATAGTTTTAAATCAACAGGTCTACTTTGGTCAATGATTGAGTCCTACCGTCAAAACTCCGCTGTTTAAAATTTACAACTACTAAAAAAATAAAATAACATAAAATGTATAACTTCTTCTTCATAACATCTGCTGTTTCTTCTTTCCTTCCATCCTGTCACGACTGTCAACAGACATTTCTCCACAAATAGCCAGGCGCCTTACATGTTGGGTCCTGCACCTCGCCATGCCCCACATTTCCTTACATCTCTCTCAGGGGAGTAACGAGCCTGGGTCGGACCACTGCCCAAGCACAATTTTCCCCTCATGACATAAGCATAACATAAATTTTTTTTTTTTTTTTTTTTTGAGTAAAGAAGCCTGTTTCCCATCTGGCTACATACAAATCCTTCTTGCATACAAATCCCTTGCAAATTATTTTTCAGATTCCAAGGTTCATTAATTGAATTGAATCTGTTCCTAATTTTTAATTAAATCTGCATTTCTCCCAATAACCTTTGGAAAGATAGAAGCCACATTACCATATTGGAGAGAAGGGGGTCACAGAGCGAGACAGATATAAAAGAGAAGCACGAAATCATAAAGCAGGTTATCTTAGAAATTTATTTTTGTACCAAAAAAGTTAACATTCAAAGGCAACGTCTTTATTGTACAGTATAAAATAACTCCCACTAAATTAAAGCTGGGATCCTTTTTTTTTTTTGTTTTTTTTTTATTTTTTGCTGATAAGCCACGGATAACATTTAAAAAAAAAAAACCCAAAATTTTAAATTTGCATCCCTTGTAGAAAAAAACATCTGTTCAATAATTATATAAATACTCTCGACAGATTCCACTGGCCCATTACGTATCCTTTTTGGCTATGTCAGCTTTCTAAAGTCAATTAGCTTCTAAATTTGAAAGGCACCTGGTGGCCAACGTCCTGCTTGTTATTCAAGGCAAACATTTTCATTTTTGCATAGACTCGACAAGTCTGAAAAAGCTATTAAGTTAAAAAGAATGAAGAAATATAATACAGTTGATATTAGCAAACACTATTTTTCCCCCTTAGTTACACGTTTTCCACAGGGGGTTTAAAAAGTGCACCAGTTAAATATGTCTGTACATTTAGAACATTAAATATGTCAATAGCAAGACATTTTTAAATATTTTGAATCAAATACTATAGCACAAATATAATTTACAATACTTTGCACAGAAAACATTACATCTGAAATATAACTTTAGATATTATATAAAAATACATATATTTTCTCTCCTCATTAGAAAAAAAAAAAAGTATTTATTTGCAGGTTCTACCATGATGTAACAATTCAAAAGAACGTAACCTTTCAGATTACCATCCCTTTGCAATTCGATGACACCCTCTCTACTTCAGCTGCACAGTGGCACATGACCAAGGGCCAGACCCTTCCCCCGGCCCGAACGCAGTTTTGCATAAAGGCAACCATAATTGCTCCAACCTGGCTTAATTCTAGGAATTCATTACAAAATTTAAAAACCATTGTGTAAGAAAGCCTTCGGACTACACCACACCTCGAGTCCAACGTCTCCATTTGGCTGTAAATACACATGCTCTCTACAGAGTCAGAAGCTGAGAGAAAGTCTTCATCCTATACCGTTGTAGGCCATACCTCTTAGTAGTCTCACACACCTATGTACATCTTTCTTGGCTTGTTTTTTTAAAGTTTCTGTACATCCTAGGGAATACGTGATAATGCTCCAGAAAATGGGGGTCAATCTATATCTCGAACTTTAAAAGCCCCAAAGTACGTTGCGTCTTGATCTGGATCCAGTAGTGAAGGGTTGGAGACCTCGATGCTAATTTCTTCACCAGATCGTAACTTGAAAAAGCCTCCAACATTTATGGAGTAAAAATGGAATTCGGAGTTCCCTGACCAGTATTTGGTGCTTCCTCCTTTCATCAGGGTATGAGAACTTGGGATTTTGATGCTGGTTTTCGTGACATACACCATCAACTGAAGATACTCTGTGGCAAGGTCTCCCGAAGTTTCATGATGTCGAAAGCAAATGTTGGCATAGAGGTAATAAAAGCCATCTTGGTTGACTATTAGTTTTCCATTGCTGAAAGTCATGTTGGAGATCTTGGCCCAACCTCGGTCGTGGTACCAGGAAGACAGACTCACTTTGTGGGAACCTGAGGGGAGGAGAGAGAGGCACACAATTTCAAATCCGTCCCTTCGATGAGAAGGACATCGTCCCAATTCAGTGAGGCTGGAGAAAAACATAGCATCACTGGCATCGTTCCGACAGAATAGCTTCTCAGAATTTAGTTTCTAAAAGGGGAGAAATGCTTTAAGATGTACTTGGTGCTCTCTGCTAGGCATCTGAGATGATACAGAGACAAAAACTCATTTTTCTTGCCCTCAAGCTCCCTACAGAACACTCGGGAAAAGTATGGCATGTGTGCAGGTCGGAAGCAAGCCATGAACCCCGACAGAAAATGTGCACATAGTTGCTATGGAAATTCAAAGGAAGGAGAGAGAATTTCCTCCTAGAGGGATAGTGACTTTGTTGAGTTGCTCCTGAGCCTGAGCATTTACAGGAGGAATGCGATGCAGCCAACAGAGGCAGAAAGGTCATTCGAGGTTGAAGGAAGAAAATGGGCCAAAGGCAGTTGAGACAGGAAGAAAAAAATAAGTACAGGAAGAAGACTTTGATTTGACTCTACCTTCTCTTTCAATTCATGTAAAAACAGGAGACAGTCTGGGTCTCAGTAACTTTGACCAAAAGGTCAAACTCCTAAACCTATTCTCATCCCAAAGAACGCCCCTCCTCCAACAGCCCAAATGCCACCCAGGCTCACACAGCAGAAGACTTGATCCCAGAGAATGCACGACGAGAATCCTCTGGGCACTGCCCTCCCTGGGTCCACAACCTCACACGATCCTTTGTGACTCAACTATCACGAAATTCTCCCCAAAAGACCAGAATTCTGTTTTAGCCTCTTCTTATCCTAAAATGTTTTAGAAATTGTTCTAAAACAGAAGCAGTTTCTAAAGAATCTTCTAAACCAGTAGTGTGCCTAGTGTTTTTAATATTTCAGGCCTTTCATGCATCTTACTAGATCTTTAAAAATAATCACTACCTCTATGATAAACCCAACTCAACAACCACGTGTGCTTATGTGGACACCTGTTATCCAACAGGAAAAGGTATCAACTAGCAGGAGAAAAGTTGTTCTACTCTGGAAAGTTCAAAAACACATTTTTTTTTCCTTTAGAAAATTTTGTAAATACTTATGCTTGATTAATGTTGTCATCTTTGAGGATGTCAGCAAGGCAGAACAGAGCTGAGGAGTCGAAGGCCGGGTTTGGGATGAGCCTCCACAGCCAAAGAGAAGTCCTTTGCTGCCTGCCACCCACGAGAAGTCAGTGCACGGTGGGACTGAGGCTTGAAGTCGATCCCAGGGATCCAGTGGATTTCTGTGGATCCTCGGGAGATCTTCATAGAATCAGAATCACATTGTGGCTGTCTTCCCAGACTGGTCTGAGTTCTGGGGAGCCTTGAGCACCTGCAGCGTTCTCCAGAGAGCCACAGAAAGGACAGTGCTCGATTGATCCTGGAGAGCCACTGGGCAGTCTGGAATATGGTCTGGGGACCTCAAGACCAGGCTGTTCTGAACACCAACCAGGTGGTGGGGCAAGTGGAAAAAAGCTACACAGAGGCCAAGCTACAGTGGGGAACCCGCCGGGAGGCCTGCGAAGTGCCATCAGTTCCAATCTCTCTGTCCAGGGACCGTGTATTGACTGAAATCCACGTTTCAGTCATAGGAAGGAGCTAGAAGGAGCCCGAGACACCATCACAGGCACCGCTGCATCCGGGACCCATCGCAGCTCGTGCCATTTTCATCAGAGCTCCTATCTTAGGTTATCTCGAATCGAAGCATCCCAAATGTAAAGATCATCCCACGGTCCCAAGTGAATCAAGATGAGACAACAAGACTAGCCACCACATCCTCATAAACGCTAGTAAAGTCATTCCTCCAGGCTGGAAAATACCTTGACGAAGTTTAATAAAATTCAAGGTGTTTCCCATCTCATATGCTCCCATGTTTCCCTCCTTCTCGCTGACTCCTGTAGTCAATTCTTTACACAATCAATTATTTGCATTACGGTCTATTTCCCGTGATCCCTCTTAGAGAGGAGCAGAATGACAAAGGTGAAGCCTACCGTCTCAGCGGAGTCGATCCGCCAGTGTTAAGCCGGGGGCTCAGAGACATGGGCTGGCAAGGCAAGGACGCAGTACGAACGAGGCGGGGTGGAGGGCAGGACCTTGACCGCGTACCACTCCCACTGGAGGCTCAAGTCAAGCGAAGCATTGTCCTTATTCCTTATGAAACGTATCTGTTTTTATCCACTCGCTCATCCATTCGCTGATCAGTTCGGTCGATCAGTCATTCAGTCAGTGACTGCTGTGCTTTCTATGGGCATTCCCTCTGCCCTTGACTAAGAATTATATTGGGCAGTGTGCCCTCAAGGCACTTAACACTAGCAGTGGAGAAAATGACAATTGGGCACATACAGTGAAAAATACAACGTTTTCATTTCTGCATGTCCCGTAGCACACGGCTGAAATACAGTTAAAGCAACTGAAAGTGAACGCTGCCGAAGTCAGTGGCGATCAGAAGAGCTCCGCCCAGCAAGGGGACAAAGGAGCCAGAGGACAGGGGCGACCCGGATCGGATGTAGGGGGGCTGAGCAAAGGGAGGGTGTTGTCAGTGACGGGAGCTGTTCGAGCAAAGCATGGAATGACACAGCGCCCAGAGGAAAAGGGAGGAAAGCCATCTGCGTGAACGGGGCGGGGGGCGGGGGGACCCATGAACAGGCAGTAATGGGAGATAAGACAAGAAGATGACGCTGTGGTCAAGTCAGAGGGCCTCTCACGGCAAACCTGGGTTTCCGTCATTAATGCGGCAGGACGATGACCTCCTATCCCGCCCCCACCCCCAGCTCCTCAGGTCGTTGCTGTTGGAGGAGACCCCTCTGCCAATATTTAGCCTGAGGATCCCCTAAAGAAAGCCATGTATTCTGACCTCACAAAATACTTCCCAATACATTTTGTTTGAGAAGCTTTGCCAACGCATAAGCTAGCACTCAATATAGGCAGATTCTGATTTCTTTCTTATGTGTGAATGAGTATAAAACAGAGACCCAAAATCAACATACAGAATGAAAGCCATCTTTTTCTGAAATATCCAGGTCTGGCCCAAACTGGGAGATAAATGGACTCTAGGGGCTGTTGGGCCGGCCAGAGAAGCAAATTCTATTTTCTTAAGCAGAAGCATACACTAATTCATTTCGCTCAGTCTCGAACTCAATAACTATCAGAAAATAACCAGGACTTTTGTCTTTGTCTTTGTCTTTGGCAATGATTCGATGCTTAGGGGAGAGAGCTTTGCAACTAAAACATGCTTGCGATTGCCAAACAGATTTTGGCACACAGTCTAATGCGATATTTATCATATGCCCTTTAAAATGAACCGGAAAAAAAAAAAAACGCAGAGTACATTCGCAGCACATACAGCTGATATATCAGTATTAATTTGATTGTCTTTGCTAACATGCAAAATAGTTTTACACTCAGAAAATTAGTGTAGCTCTATGTAAGGCGCACATACACACAGAGAGAAAATGTGTTTACGAAGCCAGTAGCTGGGATGGGAGAGATAGTTTAGGAAAATCTTCTAAAACCTGAAGTCTTGTCTTCTCATTTTTTGTGCCTGCGGTCAGGAAAAATCCCTCTCACTATAATAGTTGCTTCTAAATTGTTTACTAAAACTCGCAATTTTTTAACTCCAAGAAAAACCTGCCTTAAATCATTTTTAAAACAAACTGGAATATGTACAATTATTTAATTAAACAAATAATAGTAACAAGTTGCATTCACTGGGCACATACCATATGCCAGCTTCCACATAGGAGTGTTAATACATTACTTCATTAAATCTTCACAGCTACCCCGTAAGGTAGATACCATCACCATCCCAGTGAAGAAGCTGAGATGCAAATTATTCCCACAATTTGCCCAAGGTCACATCGTCAGTAAGGGGTACCGCGGGGCCTCCAGCCCGGGCACTCAGACTTCAGAGCCCCTGCCTGTTACAACTGCATTAATCTACTTCTTTGAGAAAAAGAACATCAGGGTTCTGACTTAATTTCCCCTTGGTAAAGCCAACTGGCCACAGGTACTTATGGAATGACCTACAGTGTAAAAAGCATGGACACGGGAATGAACTAGAGTGGAATTCAACTTCTATCGCCGCCGCCACTGTGACCTCGAGTAGGTAAACTGTGTGCACCTCCATTTACCTGTCTACAAAATCTGAGTGGTGGTCAGTATCTTGCAGGGTTATAGTCAGGGCCGGAGATGATGACACAGAGTGAAATGCCTGATACATAGTGTATGTTGGATAAACGGCATGATATTACTAATAATAATGCTCAGTTGTCACGCTATCATGATGTTCTTTTGGATGCTGACCTACCCCGAGGTGGAGTACGTGGTGGGGATGATAAGATGAAACAGCTGAAGCATTAAGGTCGATGCAGGCACAGAGCTCGGGGTGTCCCCATTTCCTAAAGACAACAGGTCTCCAGTCCACTGAGTAAATTCTCACCCTGGAGAAGGAGGAGCGCGTCTCATTGTCTAAAGGGCTGTTGCCTCTCAAATATCACTCTGTCAAGCCCGTACCTGGAACTCTGCAGAAGATGGTTGAGTACGTGACTGCCTGGATGAATTCATGCAACCTAGCGATGGAGGTACGTCAACTTTAGTTTGGGTAAATATAGGTGAGCATAATAAGGGATTGTCCTTCCCAGCTACACAATTTCAACTGGCACTCATTTAAAATAAACACACTCTGATGATCTGAAATGAATATGGTGATGACGTCCATTCTGGCATGATCGAGAATCACTATTTTCACAATGTGGATCGTTAACTGAAGACTGAATGATCTTTTTTTGATCTAGAAGTTCCGGGTTCTCAAAAATTCAGTAGAGGTTTTGAGTATACAAATGGCTGATCAATGACTCCTGACATACTTCTTTCAGGCTGGATGGAAATGGAACTTACCTGACGGAATGTCAGTGGCATTAATGGTGAGATGAGCAAAAGGCTGAGCATCCGGCTTGCCCCTCCTGGCCAGATCTAACCAGGCACTGTCTACTGTAGCTGGAGATGAGAGAAACCACGTTAGCTCAAAGAGCAGTAACCCCATGGGATTCTGGATACTCATACAGATCCATGCTTACCTTTCTCTGCTCTGATGTGTTGGGATCTAACGATATGTTGTAATTCCTGAAATAAAAAGGAAAAAAAACTCTTATGTATACACTCGTTCTTTTGATAAAGCAGTAAAAATCCAGGACTCTGGGACATACAATAAACTAATCTTCTTTCTTTCAAACTATGCTGGAAGTACATGGGGAGTAAAGTTCCTTGATGTTCTAGGTAGCTATGAAAAGAAGCTCATCCCAGAGCATTAAGCTGATGAGCTTAAAAGGTAGACCGCACACAGTCTAACGAAGTACTTTGGACAATAAGAGGAAATAAAAACAACATAATTATAAAACATGGAATAATTGAACATAATTAAAAATTCGTAGCAGGTACACAAATGGAGATGAAGTTAACTAGGGAAATAACAATTACCGCAGAACATCAGACACTCTTAAATCTTAAGGGAGACTCTTTTCATGTCTATGTCATCAATAAATCCCTGTTATAACACTGACTGTCAGCCTGCAGGAAAGAGAATGATGCCTAGCTCCCACCGGCTAACTTTTTTATTTTAAAAAGTCACAGTGTGTTTGAAATGCTATACAAAAGTCTAAGAGCTTTTAGAGTAGCAATAATTAACTTAAAATATTGCTGCAAACAGAGGTGCAGAAGCGCGAGGCAGAAAAAGAAAGAACGTAAGTATATAAAGAGCACAGGTAATTGCATATGTCAATTTGAGCCCTGAGAACGAAGGGTCTCGTAGGTGACTGCGTGCCCACCGGAATCAAGACCTTAGCCACCATTAACTAGGAAGCTGGAGTGGACAGGACCTCGGGCTTTGACCTCAGTCCAAACCCCCGCTCAGCCACCTACTTAGAGTGAGGATATGAACAGCATCTCTATCATAAGGTGATTGCAAAGAGTCAATGAGATGACGCATGCAGGCACTTAGCAGAGCATCAGGTAAATTCATACATCTCAATACCAGAATCATTTTGGAGAGAGTCCTAATTTCTGTGATTGGGATGACCATGCATGCTAAGCATGCCTCCTCCATGATGTTTAAAAGATAAGCCACAGGGCTTAAGCTGAGTGTCTGAAGAGGAGTGCTCTGAGATAGAGGATAGGTAGGTAGGTAGGTAGGTAGGTAGGTAGATAGATAGATAGATAGATAGATAGATAGATAGATAGATAGATAGACGATAGGTAGGTAGGTAGGTAAGTAGATAGGTAGGTAGGTAGGTAGGTAGGTAGATAGATAGATAGACAGACAGACAGATAGATAGATGATAGGTAGGTAGATAGGTAGATAGATATAGATAAATAGATAAGATAGATGATAGACAGATGATAGATAGATACTATAACACAACTTCAACTGTCAACAATTGGAAGGATTCTAGAGATAAAACAACACTGATTCTTTTGTCTGCCTTCAGGAACCCCAAGAGAGATGAGAATCTATTCCTAAAGAAATCACAGTGGGATCGACTTTTAGAAAGAAGCCTTAGGGTCTTGTCCATGGCCGCCTCCTACACGTGCCTTGACACTGCACTGCACAAGAGAAGGGCCTTTGTGCTAGCTCGGCAGTTCTCAGACTGGAGCATGCATCACAGTCTCTCTGAGTGCATCCGAAATGGTTTCTGACCCCAGAGGTCCGGGTAGGGTCTCAGAATTTGCACCTCTAACAGGTGAGCTGATGCTGTTGGCCTGGGGCTTCAGTTTAAGAAAAGCAATCCCTTTCTTAAAGACCGCAGAGATGGGCAAATCTGAGATTTTCTGAAAGCTTGAGACCCAAGCCAGAGAAGTGACAGACGAGTCACCAACCACGTGGGCAGGACAAGTTTGTTCTCTCCCACTTGGAAGTGAAACTCTCCTGTCCATTTAATCAGTGGTTTCTAGCCTGGAGCTGTCACAGAACCTTCCCGTTACAAGAAAATTCAATAAACAGTATCATTCAGAAGCACATTCAGTGTCTGCTATTAAAAAAAAAAAAGTAGTGTCATGACCCCGGAAGAATTAAAACTCTCGCTAGAGACTCATGGGGTTCTGCTGCTTTCATCCGTTGTTGGGTAGCCGAGGAATGCAATTGCTCTCAGAAACCCCACGGGGACGTTTCACTGTGAAAAACGGAGTGCACGATGTGTCTACAATCTCAGGCTACAAAAAGTGTATTTTCAATATCGGTCCCTATATCCCCACCCTGCCCCCAACTTTCTGTACTCCGACATCGTTGTTATTGACCTGCAGAGATAACAACCACAAACATAACAGTCTTCTAAGACCACACTTAGAGAGTGCTCTGGCCCCAAACCCAGCCGGTCTACCTCAATTAGATATTGAATTGGTAGTTTTTAAGAGAAACTCCCCCAGCAGGTAATAATTGAGTGTTCCCATGAACGGCTGTTTGCTGACATCTCTTTTTAGTCATAGATTTGTTATACTCTCACAATTGATGTATATTCCGCATATGGAAAATTAAATAATCCCTGATATTCACAGCCAACCAGGGGTTTCCCTTATATTATCACATTTGATTCTTACTAGAATCAGAGGCTGGGTACCTATTACTAACCTCATTTTTCAGACTGGGAGACGGAGGCAAAGATAAAGCTGGAACTTGAACCTGTGCCTTCTGACTCTTCTTCTGGAGCTACGAGACCACACCCCTTTTACAGGACACTGTCATCCAATGCTTTCCCGGGAGACAGGAGGAAAGCACCAAAGGACGGTGATGGTGATGGGGCTCAGAACACGTTACCCCCAAATACGGTACCTCGGCAAGCTGAACACTTTCAGGTGAGAAAATGTGAGAAGCGGCAGGTGCAGGAGGGGCTCCCTGACTTCCTCCTTCTCTCCCGAAGCAGATCATAAGACCCTCATGTGGGAGATGCCCTCTCTACACCCAGAGGAAAGGAGCATCTTTAGTTTTAAAACCCAGGATGCTGCGAACAATCAGAAGGAGCAGGTTTTGCCAAGTTTTCCCCAGGTTACTGCCCTTGGCTCATGACCTTCTGTCCTGCCACGTCCTCCCACGCTGGAATCCCACTCTTCATCAAACCTAGTATAAGCGTTCGAGCTAACCTTTTCTTCAGGTCTCTATCTCCTTCTGTAGGTTCCCATGAGACATAAAACTTTAATAAATGTGCACGCTTTGCTCTTGTTCATCTGTCTTTTGTCAGTCTTATTTACAGGGCCCCAGCTGGAGAACCTAGGAAGGTACGGAGAAAAAGATCTTTTTTCTCTTCCTTACACCTGTCAAGAAATCCTTAGAGGGAAGTTCTCTGACTAGAGTCTGACAGAAAGGAGCCCCTGCATCAGGAAATATGGCCCCAGAATTCCCAGGGGCTTCAGAAAACGACCGGCCGAGCCATGCTCAGGGCTAAGCTGGTGAATGCCCCGAACTAAGCTCTGCAGAGCCTGGGCATGGGGGTGAGGGGCACCATGTCCCCAAATGTGACTCTGTCAAGTTCACCCCACAGAGCAGGAGCCACTCTGTTTTGTCGTTTTTCTCAGATACTTTCCTACGTACATCCCCAAGCACAGGTCTTTCTGGAATTCCCTCCTAGTTAATGTCTCATGTTCAAGATTATGGGAGACTCTTCTGAAGGAGTTGCCAGATTCACCTGACTGACAATTCCATGTATTTTCCGAGCTTTGAATTTACATTTATTCTCATCCATATTAATCCTCCTCTTCTGCTACATTCGTTGGAGTGTTTTAAAATTTGCAGATTTCTTTACTTCCCAGTCTCACCATTCAGACATTGCTTCTGCTTACTTTGAATTGAGAAAGTTCTGATCACCTAATTTTGGGGAAACACCACATAGAACATCCTAATTCCTCTCTTCTGAACAAATTATTCGGATGCAAGAGAGATTTTTTAAAAAATGTTCTGTGTGTTTTAATTTACTTTAAATCCAGATGTACATTTATTAAAAAAAAAAAAAACAGTTAACTCTGGATGAACATCCATGCAATCATATGTTGTCTAAACTATCAGAACTGATAGTTTAGACAACACAGATTTGCACAGAAGTGTAGATAGCTTTGACACACCTCCCAGCAAACTCTAGCAGAAGCCAGAAACAGTTTCCAACAGTTCTAAATATGCTGGGCAAACAGCCTTTCCTGCAATCTTCTCTTAACCAACAACCACTGGAGAACCCAGATCCTGCTCCCCAGGGTGACCAGAGATCTGTCTTCTCAGAATACGGCATGTACTGTATCCGTCACGTGCAAAGGACAAAAAGAATTGCCTTCTGGGTTCTATAAACTACCCATGACAACTAGGATCATTACCTCCACGTTACTAAGAATATTCACGTGAACGAATGAACTTATTTATGGTCCCACTGTAACAAGTAGGCTTTTCAGTGAATTTATGCACTTTTAGATAAGCATACTTTGGGCCTAATTTATGACAGCGTCATTTCATCCTTCAAAACAGGACAAAAAGGAAAAGCGAACCTCTGGTGGGCAGCCAAAGAAATCGCGGCCAATTCGAGGATGAGAGAAATCCTCTGACATACTGCCACCTAGTGGACACTGGCCAAATGGACATGCCTGAGGCGCCACAGGGATGCGAAACTGCCCTCCGCCCCCCGCCAGTCTAAAGACAGGAGATGAGGAAATGTCACAGCATTTTTTTTAAAATCTTCTCATCGTGGTATTTTCCTATTTAGACTGCATTAACTTTTCATCTTTGCCATCAGAGTACATTTGAACAGACAAGAAAAAAAACCGATAATGATTTTTTTGGTTTTTAATCTCAACTTCTGGTTCACGCACAGAAAAATGTCGGGATTTCACAATTTCTCCTCCAGGAAAGAAAGGACACGGAAGATCAATGCGATTGTGTCACCGTGGTCTCCAGGACTGCTTTTCTTCAACTTCTGAACTCCACATCCACCGAGTGCGACCCCAAGGGTCATGACAGGCGAACTTGAAGAGCGAGGACCTTGAGCTCCGCCTGTAGGGACCCGGCTGATGCTCACCTTTTAGAACATTCTAGGATCTTTTGCCAAACAGAGTGAGGAGGGAGACGTTCCGGAACCAGCTCAATCTCGATTAGTCAGGGCCACTTAAAAGAGACCGTGCTGTATAAGAATAAATACAAACACCTAAGAGAACTTTCAGCTCCTTTGAGAATTATGGGAATTTTGCCCCAAGGAATTTTGCCCCAAGGAATTTCAACATTTACAACAAACGCTAAGCTTCCCTTTGCAAACTCGGCTTGGATCAACTGCCCCGAACAGGACTCGGATAGCATTCCAGTTCAAGAGAGAATGTTAGTAAATTGGTCTTAAGTTAGTTCGACTGCAGTATTTATTGTTTTTTGTTTTGTTTTTTTGTTTTGTTTTGTCTTACAAAATAATATAAATAGATCTAAGCTCCCGCTGAGGACATTCCCAGCTGTAAAGATTCCCTGAAAAGGTCACATTGCTGGGGTCTGGGTTTATCAGACTGAAAACCTCACCCGCGCATTGAGATGTGAACTGTGTGATCCACGTGGTACCTGTCAATCAGAGCACAGAAGCAATTTGTACAGCCAGATGCTTCAGGAGCCACTGGCACCAGCTCGTAGCCTATCTCAGGTGGCTGCCACCCTCCTCAACTCCAGCAGCAGCTGCAGAGGCATCTGGCTGGCTGAACAAGGATTTAACACCCCGTTTGCCAGATATAATACAGGGTTCAGACACTTGTTAACATATGTAATGCATTTATTTTAACATCTTAATGATACCCTTCACGTAATTCTTCTCCAACCTAGTTGCTTGAATGGTGCATTCATCAGCCGAGTTAGCACATGAATGCCACACATGGGTTGTTTCTGAAAATGAATAGCCGGTTGCCTTTTCCTGCAGGGAAGTCCTGCCGACTCCCACCTTGTAAATAGCTGGGAAACCCACCCCTCCCCTCCAGCAATAGGGCCGCTGCCTTCCCCCAGGCTCCCGACATTTCTCCCTAGGAGTAGAGTGTGACCTCCTAGTCCTGAGGGCCCATGGGATCCTGGCCTTGCCCTTCTGAAAATCCTGCAGGGGATGCCTGCAGACCTCGGAACCAGGTCACGTCCCTTCCCGGGCTAATAGGGCCTGACGAGGAGAAAATTCTGAAACATTCTACGTTAAAATTACAGCAGCCGGCGAGCGAGAGGAAGAGACGGAACAGCCGGCCTGTCAATGGCTGTGGACCGGCTCGGACAAGAGGCTGCTCACATCCCCGTGCATCTGCTGGAACTTGGCATTGATTCCCGGGTGGCTATTTCTGCAGAACCTCCCAGCCAGGCACCGCCCGCATCCAGGGCCCCTGCTTCCTGGATACAGGTGGGCTTTCCAGTTCGCTGCCCATAGCCACCCCACCAGGAGCAGACGTTTCTTGTTGGAGGACTCTGCGCCTGTCCCAGAGCTGGCCTGGCTTCACTTTCTCCCACCCCTGTGCCTACAGCTCATGGAAATTCTTCCTGGGACTTACGTCTTTCTACCCATTTCCTCCACTAGACAGATAAAAACGTTTGCAAACATAGACGATGGACATGTTGTCTTCCCTAGTGGCCATGCAGCAAAACCATTCTTTTTTTTTTTTTGCTAGCAATGACATAATAAACCCTTTCTTTTAGAGACTGTTAATTTTTTTTGTTTAACAGGCCTGGCACAACTGGGCTGCCTACTGGTTCAGGGTCTCCCACTATTCCTTCCCTGAACCTCGAAACTCTACCTCCCCGAAGGAGCCCCTAGGTTCCAGCCACAGCGAACTACTTGGAGTTTTTCCCCAAGTATCCTGCCCTCCGGATCCTTGGGACCTTGTGCACACCTGCTCCCTCAGAGGGCTGCCTTACTGTCTTATCAACAGCCCGTTCATTGTAAAGGTTTTGTCTCCATGATGTTCTTGGTCTGGGGGCACAGGAAGACTACTCACCAGCTGTTCGCGACAGCTGAAGAGACGGGGTTAGAGCCCACGTCTCGGGCGTCTCAGCCGCTTGCTTTCCTCCTCCCTGATGCACACACTGACCTTCAACTCCACAGAACGTGGCGGGATATTTCATATGCACCTGGATGGAGCTGGAGACACCCCAGTTCCATATGCAGAGTCAATGGTGACCGTTCAAAAACACCTCGAAGCGAAGAGCTTTAAGAGCAAAATATGACCTGTCACTTATATTATGTATTATGAATGGCGACTGTGCTCCTCGGCCAGGGTCCTAGGACTAGAGAGGACAGGAGCCCTGGGGAAGGGGATGGCTCCTCACTGCCCCCGCTGGGGGGAGCGGGGTCAGCCTCCCAGCAAGCAGCAGGGGAGAGGACAGGGTTCTAGGGCCCAGGCCAGCCCAACCATGAAGGCGAGAGCCATCTCTGACTTCAATTTGTAACCTTACATTTTGAGCCCCCAAATTCTTTATTTCTTAATATAAACTACTGATTTTAAAAAGTTCTCCCAAAGCCAAAGTCTTCTCAACGTGCCTTCTACCTCCCCACTCCCTGGAGTACCCCCTCTTCACCTCCTAATCTCTTCACCTCCTAAGAGAATCAGCTGTCACCATCTCAGGGCCATCTCTGAAAACTCTCAGCGAAGAACTTGACCAAAACGCAGACCTTTCTCCTCCTCCCACCCCGAGTACGGCCACCGGGGACTCATTTCTCCCAGAAGAAGTCTGCTGATTGGAAAAGCATGTCTTTGCAAACAGATAATGCATCCCTACCCTCCAAAGGGCTGAGGAAGAGAGGGCCCTGGTTTTCCTAAAACGGAGTGATGGAATGCTTTCCTGGCAGTGTGATGGCTGCTGGGAATAGAACACGTGTTCATATTGTTTAATCTTCACAGTTTAAATGAGGAAGCTTCTGCTACAGCTAAAGGTCCCCTTGGGTTTTCATAAAGTGGTCTTATGACAGCAATATTAGTCTTCATAAAGAAGTTGACTGTAAAGCGTCTGGCGCCGTAGTGGGTATTAAACAAGTATAATCGCAGGGCTAGGCGGAGTGACTGCGGTGTGGCAGGTTGGGTTCCCAGGGCCCCTTGTCTCTGCTGCTTGAAACCTCGTCATGCCACCTCACACTGTCAGAGCTTTTGACAGTCACGAAGCCTCGTCTCCTCAGAAGAAGGCTCGTTCTCACTCATCCTCCCCAAAGCGTTTCTGATCACTAGGATGAGACTCAGAGAGGACAGGTACCAGGCCAGCTGCTGTGGACAAATGAGGCCAGAGGGAAGGGGACAGAGTGGCCAGGGAAGGGCCTCCAGACCCAAGATCCCTAATGTGTTCACATCCCCAAGAGGGAAGAAGCTTCCCTCTTGAAAAAGCAGGGAAAACGCTGTACTTGGGAGTGACCTCTGACCCCTTACGAATGATGATGTGGCTATTAACCAACCAGCCACCTGCTTAGCACCGCAGCAGGGGGGGCCGGGGAGGGGCACGGCCAAGGGAGGGAGCTTCGGGCCCCTTCACTTTGGGGGAGGTCACTGGGCACAGGCAGTGAGCAGCCTGGAGACCCATGGGCTGGAAGGAGGTTTCCAGAACTCGGGACTTTGTGTTTGGTGTCCAGCTGTTCAGGCCTCATCCGATGACCACAGGGGCCACCGAAGGAGTTTTTAAGCAGGAGAAGAAGCGAGCGGCATGTTCGGAAGTGCATTTTAGAAGTCACAGCTGTGGAGAGGATGGGCCAGAGACTGTGAAATCATGGACGAGGTGGCCGCTGCGCTGATCCGGGCAAGAAATGACGGTGACACCTGTATTAAGCGGACAGTACCAGCGACACAGCATGGAGAGAAGTATGTGAAGGTTCTGTGCAGAGGTAGAAGTCACAGGATGGGGGTAACGTGACGAGTCACTGCGTAAGCGTGTTTCCGGCCCGGGGGACGTGGATGATGGTACCGTCCTCACCATGACAGAGCAGATCGCACGACAAGCAGGTGCGGGCACCGAGGAGCGAGCACGCGTTCACCGGAACCTTCCGGTGAGTACAAGTCTTACGGTTTGTGATTACCAGAGTTGTTTCTACTGCCGCTGCTGCTGCTACCAGCACTACTACGACCACCGTCAACACGACTACTACGAACACCACCACTACCGCCAGCACCACTACACTACTACTATCACCA
>NW_011888935.1:1386485-1388180 GCF_000151845.1 Pteropus vampyrus | reverse complement strand
CTACCACCATCACTAGTGCTACTACTACTATCACCGCCACCACGACTACCACTAGTACCACCAATACTACTGCTACCACCACTATACTACTACTATCACCATCAACACTACTGCCACCATCACTACTACTGCCAACACCACCACCACCACCACCACTACCAATACTACTATCACTGCCACCACTACTACCATCACCCCCAAATACTACTGCCACTACTATCACCACCACCACGACTGCTGCTATTACTACTACCATCACCACCACTCTACTATTACTATCCCTATCAATACTACCACCACCACTACTACCACCACCACCACCACCACCACTACTACTAACACCACCACTATTACGACGCCACCACTGTAAAGACAGACCGGCTCCGCTAGGGGAGGCTTTCTGAAGTCACAGGACGGACCCCTGCACTGCCAAGTCAGAGCCTGTGTGACAGACCCGGGGGCCTTTCCCTTGTGCATGTATTTTATTTACTTGAAGCGAGGTCCTCGGGTGATTGCTGAGACCAGCAGGTTTGGGAAGACTGGTCCAGGGCACACCCTTCCCTAGTCCCACGGGCTGTCCTCCCCCGAGGATGAGCCACCCCTGGTGGACACTCCAGTCCACCCTCCAGCGCCCTCCTCTCCAGCGGAGGACCCTCGGTTTTGTTCACTTCTGGAATCTTAGCCCCAAATTCCATGCCACGTAGTCAGAGTTAGGGGCTCCTCTCTCAGGCAGGTCCTTCCTCATCTCTGCTTCTTTCAAACTGTCAATCCAGAATATCTCTTCTTGCACCATGGACTGCTTCCGGCATGGAGGTAAGTCCGCCTCTGAGGACCCCACTCCCTGATTATTTCTCTCTTGCAAACCATCTCCCGTTTCCCCTGAATCTTCCCTGAGACTGAACACATCACAGCCAGGAGCCCGTTGTTGGGCAGAAAGCAGGAGATGGCCTCAGTGCTGTAGGAAAATTCTGCGGGTCTTACTTCAGCTTTCCCATAAAGACAGCTTTTATAAATGCTAGATATGATTGGGGTTGATTGAATTGCAGTTCCCAAAACTGTTATGGCAAACAGAGAAGGAATCCCATTGGAAAACCACTACATGACTAACATCTTGATTTGGGAACATCAATGCCCCAAACCCCAAGTTTCCTTGTGGGTTTACAAGAAACTTTCTTGGGATGCATACTCTTAGAGACCAAGGCAAAGAGAGAATGAATGAAGCTTCATTTCTTCCCCTGTTTTCAGTGTGTGTGTGTGTGTGTGTGTGTGTGTGTGTGTGTGTGTGTGTGTTTACGTGCACATACATCTTTCACTAGAAAGCAAATGAAAAAAAATGGTTATACACCAACTCCAGTGATAATAATTTCATTAAGAGTTAGCATTTACTCAAATTTTAATTGATTTCTTACGTATTTTAGTTTTAAAATGAAAATAGCCTTCTTGTAATAGTTCACATTGGAATTCTAAGGGATCAGCTTTACATATACAAAAAACAACCTCTTTATCTGATGAACTTTCTGGTTTTAAATTAATGTTCCTAAATCCGCAAAAGCTACTAAAAACTGTTCAGTGACCGTCAAGGTTCAAAGGTCACAGAGTTACATGCCTAAGCAGGCTTTTGAAAGTTCCTCAAAAAGATGCATGCTATTAAATCTACTCTTAAATTTCTCTCTCCCCTGCAATCTAAATAATTCT
>NW_011888935.1:1377703-1384740 GCF_000151845.1 Pteropus vampyrus | reverse complement strand
TTGAATATACTGAACATCTCACTTTGGAGAGCAAAATGATCGTGTAATTAGGATATTGACGTCTCTCCTGCATACTGTTCCCTCAGATACCTCCGAAAGTAAGTTTCAGGAAGTTTTTCGCAGACAGGTACCCAATGTGAAATCAACCACCGAAAATCAGCCAGAGTCACAGCCCCAAGTCCTCAGAATGTATATTTAGTGCAGAAGCAGATGGCTTTCCGCTAGGACTGGCCGGGAGGTCGGAGGGCCATGTGCCCTCCCCGCCATGTAGGGCAGTCCCGCGCTCAGGCCTGAGCTCACCGCTCTGCAGCTCAGGCTAGCAGAAGCCACGGAGGCCACTGGAGCTGGAAATAAGACTGGCTTTATAAATCGGACGCTGTATTTGGACTAGTGTTTTCTTTATTGTCCTAGACTGCTATGAGAGACTTTGCAAATTGTGGTTGGTAGGGCTGGATCACTGAGAGGCTTTTTGGAGTTCTGTGCTAAAGGGGAAAAAAAGCCAAGAAAACCCAGCCACAAACAAAAAAAAACGGGGAAAAACAGCATTACTTGTCTGACCAAAGACGAGTTGGGTAAACACCACTCTTTGCACACATATAATGTGATATTGTGCTTGTGTCTAGCATTTGTTACCACTGGGTGGATTGATCTCTCAATAATAATTACAGTCACACATGTAATTTTGTTTCACGGGATCACTCACTATCCATATGAGAACTGAAACTGAGATACAAACCTCCTTATGAACGCCTGATACATACAACCTATTTTCAGCATTGGCGAGAGAAATGAATAATCTGATTATTTTGGCAAGATATGTAGATGTCGTGTTAACCAGTAATGCTTATCAAAGGATAACACATTTGGCAAGTCATTATTTGGCAAGAATAAAAGAGAAGTAAATCATTAGGCACAGGAGAAGTTATGGCAAAGTGCCTAGCACAGTATGTGCACTTAATAAACATTGGTTGACCCTAATGATAAGGCATGGATAAATCTCGTCTCCTTCCTACAGATCTTCTTGTCTGGAATCTTCTAGCTCCAAACACACATCGGTATATCATGACAGTTCTTTAAAAATTAGATTACCTGTGTGTGATATTACTACCCATGCATAATACGTAAAGTCCTATAGCACGACAGAAACAGATATGAAGTTAATAAAATAAAGTTCTACTCCTTGTGTGAGTCATTCTAACCTATTAGTTTAGTTAAGACTGTGTGCTTCTAACAAGACTTCGTGTCTGCCCACAAATCTCTCTCCCCTGGCTTGCTAGTACTGAATCTCTCATAATTAAGGTTATTCTTTTGGAATGAGGTACCATGTCTCCAAAAGGCTCCTAAAATAGTAAAAATTCTGCTATTATTGCTCATCAACATCTTCAAGTACAAATGGGTCTATCATCTAGGCAGTCACTTAGAAAGCTCAAAGGAAATAGGACAGTGAACAGGTAAGTTCGGATGAGGCAGGTCAGGGCAGAGAAGCTCGCTGAAGCTACAGAAGGTGTAGCAGACCTGCCAAGGAGCAGTGACTGGCCCCCGAGGACTCTCTCCATCCGGGATGTTTGCCCTTGAGACATGAGATAAGGTTACTGCTTTCTAAAAATAGGAAACAAATTCTCCCAGCGCCAGTTTTGAAGAATGCAAACTATGCCCACCTCTTTAAAATAATTTTATATGACATGAAATCATGTACACACATACAGTCACACACATGCGATAGGTTCTGCTCTGAGGTCTTCGCTGTCTTTCACAGATTGTGATTTGCATACTTATGTTTTTACGTCATCCAGTCCAACTTCAAAAGTTTCCGTAGAGTTTCCCGGTTTTATTTCCATAAGCTTCGTACATCTCTTGTTAAGTTTATTTTTAGGGCTCTTTAAAAAATTATGAATGTAAACTTTCATTTATGTTTTCTAATTATTGTTTGAGATGGGGGCAGCTAGTGATTATCACTTATTAATTTCTACAAATGGACTTATTTTATTTTGCCTGTCGCCTTTCAGTTTCTTTAGAATTTTCCCCCAAATACGATCTTATCACATTTAAACTCTGCCTTCTCCTCATTTTCATATATTTTATTACTTCACTCTCTTGTTAATTACACGAGCTAGTACATTTCAAGCAATGGCAAATAACATGGGCCACTGGGCATCTTCGCTGTGTTGCTGTAAGAGAAATGTCCGTTTTCCATCATTAGCGAACTTTTAAATATGAGCGATTTGGGGTAACATCAAGAATCTATCTAGTTCTATTTTCTAATAGATTTTAAACATCAGAAATAAAAGAAAAATCTTGTCGAGCACTTCTCAGTAGTGATGAGATGATAATGTCCTTCTCCTTTGACTTGTTAAGATGAACCATTCTTGCCTTCTTAGACAAATGCTAACGATATCTGTTCTTAATAATATTTATTTTTTTTAATTATCTTGGCTAATCTTGCATACTTATTCTTTCAGAATGAACACAAAGATAATTTTTAAGACCAGGAAGCCAATAAAATTAAGAATTTATTTCTCTTCATTGTAAGGAGATAAACTTACAATGAAGAGATCTAAATAGAAAATTAGAAAACACTCTTTTACCTAATCAGAATTACCTTAATTAGGAGTTCAGTTTTGAAGGAATAATTACTTCCAGTACATGTAAATTGTTTATAGAAGGATTATTTAGTATTTGGGAGATGAAATTAAAAACAGACAAATGAAAATGAAACATAAAACAAAACAATAAAAACGAATAGATTAGCAGAACTGCTGTTGCTATAGCTCAAAAATTATAATATACGAAACAAAGATCGAATTTAATCCCATGTTTTAAAGTATATATATATCTACTGCATAAAACTAAGCACCTACACGATAGTTATAATGAAAATGTAATATTATAAGCAATATGCTCTCTTACGTACATAAGAGCAATATGTACTTTATCGATTCTATGATGTCCTTTTTTTACATTTTAGTATCTCTGAAATTAAGATGCAACTAAAATCTAGGATAATCATGTCTAAAATTTTAGCCAACATTTTTTTCTTTGTGAAGCACAAAATAATGCATCACCGTTGAAAATTGGTGGTATCTAGATTTGATAAAATAGAGCAAATATCAACTATTAAGGTTCTACAAAACAGACCTATCTCTGCGTTCAACACATTTCCTTCTTTTTTAAATGCTAATACTATGTGTGGCATTGTAAAAAGTAAACTAAATTAACATTGAATTTAGACGCGAGGAATCTGAGAACTTCGGGATTCACTCTAAGATGATCAGAGGTAGCACAGGGAGTTGCAAACTAGAGGCTGAGATGTCTGGGTGGATACAGGAGTCCACGCAGATGTGCGTGCAAGCATGCAGTGCATGCCAGTGCGCAGGCTCTGGAGTCACTGGTTTCTAGCCAGTTTTTGGTGGAGTCAGTAAGTATAATGATGCCAAGGCTGACGAATTCTCAAGTGACTTTATCCAGGAAAGTAAAACAGGCGATTATTATAGTGTTTCCCAATTGGCACTGTCAGCACGAGAAGTCACTGGTCCTCTCTCTGTCTGCATCTCTTCTCTTCCCTTCCGGCTCTCCGAGAAAATGAGATAATGTCACGGGATGTCCGTCCCGCCCATCTCATCGTCGCCTGCTCTGCTTGCTTACCTCCTCACCACAGATAACAGCAATGGACCAGTTACGACTATTCTCAGCAGAGCCCCGGATCAACAGGGCGTAGATCAGGGATCCCCCCATCACAGAAACAAACACAAAGGAAACGCTGTGAATGGGAATGGTTCTATGCAGGGAATTCGACCCAGCGAAACCGACCCACTACCACAAACCACCTTTGTCCTCCTTCCAAGTGTGAGAAAAAGAAAAGAAAAGAAAAAGATATTTGCATAAACGTGAACATCCCTGGTCACCACAATCGATCGCCACCAATTTCAAAAGGATTCTGCTAATCCTTTAAAAAATTCTCTCCGGCTCTTTTACAAATTCTTAAAATGAAAAAAGAACAGAGTCCACAGCACTTAGCCAGTTTTAATCTCATTATCAGGAGAGTCGGTGAGGGCCCTTGACTTATAATGTCAGTGTGCACTCACCTTTTGCACAGCTGCTTGAAAGGCCTGTTTAATTCTCTTGCACGAATCAGGTATCAATTTTGTGTCTTGAGTCTCCAGACTTGTGTCTTGCAAATCTGCGTTCTCATGGAGTTTGAAAATTCTGTTAATGCAGTGAGTGTCATCTTCGGATATTCTATTAGGATCCATCTGAGGGGGAAAAAAGTGTTAGGATATTAGAATGTTTAACATTAATCATTCTGCTATTTAATAAAGTGTGACTCAAGAACAAAAAGCCTCATTTTTGCAAGTCTTTATGTCTCCAATGATTAATAGTTAATACAATCATCCTCAAATTGGAGAAAACGTTGACTTCGAATTCATTTTTATAAGTAGCTGATCATCATCTGCAACAGAAGCGTACGCATGTGATTCATGGGGAAATTGTCACAATCATCTGACTAGGTGAAGTCCTCATGGAGGATGGGGTGGCAAGGAAGTCACACGTGGTGGAGGCAGGCAGAGAAAGCTTTTTGCCTTTACCATGCAGCATGCTAGATGGGAAGCCCCCTTAGATCTTCAAAGCATGAAGCCTACCGACATAAACCCAGTGAAATTAACATCATCTTTAATTAATTAATTAATGTGCATTTGAATCAGCCAAAAAAAGGGGGGGACAGAAATCCATTTCCTAGTCCCAAAGAAAACCTGAAGCCAGAGCATGATTTTCCTTTTTGTGGATCCTCTCATCAGGATTTCTCAACCTGGCGTGGTCCATCCGTCACGGGGGTGCCTGGGAATGTGTGTGTGTGTGAGATAGGGTGTCACAGGAATGAGGAGGGTAGTGTGGGGTGAGCCGGCTATGCGGATATGTGTTGAGGGGATGCTAAACTTCCTGTCCCACCCAGAATGTCCCCATCAAGTTATTAGCCGGTCATCTAATTAAAAATGTGCCAACCTAAGTACTTCCTTTAGTATTACTGTTTTCTTGAGATTCTCTGCCCACTGCACCCCGGTCTCTCACAAGCCTTTGTAGTGGTTTCAACTGCCAAGTAAAGAGTAGAGATAATTAGCTGATGATTGTTTTAATAGTAAGTTTTATCTGTTGTCCTTTACTTTCAAAAAATTCACGGTACTTCGTGTACATTTACTTATTAGTAGATACAGATTAGATGAAAAACCGGGGAAAACAGGAAAAATTACAGAAGTTTACAGCCAATAATACCAAGTCCCTATTCCATGGTGTAATTATCATTTTTTTTCACGTTCAGAATTTTCATTTAATTTTTTTAGCAATTTATAATCCTTCCCGCCCTTTCTTTGAAGTCAGTGTGGAAATTTTCCATAATATAATTCCTTTTTTTAAAGTAATCAGAAAGATGTTTGAGTTTATTTAAGATCCATCATAAATAACCTGAAAAGTACCCTATCCATATCCGAAATTCTCAAGATAAAATGACAGCCTTTCGACAAATGTGCATCCACTTCTATGGATGTTATTATTCCCGTCTTGTAAAAGATAAGGCTTATCTACCTATAATCTTGGAAAGGTATCACTCATGAAGCAAAACTCTTTGCAATCCAGATTTACTTTTCATATTTTCTTTAAAATAATTAGTAAGAATCAGAATATGTGAGTTTTTATATAAGGAAAGCTTTCAATCACATACTTCAAAAAAAAAAAAGCTCACTTATGCCAATGAGTTTCCACAAAACCAGAGAAGCCTGGGCCACAGATGTGAAGGGTCGTTGAGTTCAGACCTCAAGAAAGAAGGAGCATGCAAGGGCCTCAGCTGGCTCCCCACCAGGAAACTGCTGAGCTAAAGGAACAGTGTGTATCAGAGGGGAAGTGCCTGGGGACCCTAAAATTGGTTCAGTCCAAGTCCTACCGACAAGCCAAGCATCACCTGTCAGAAACAGCAGTCTCGAACACTCTCATTACTGGAAGTGAGGCTCAAACACCTGCAGCATCTCAGGCTCACGGGGAAACTGATTAGGAATGCAGAACTCAGTCACCCCCCTCACAACCCCGCCCTCCTCCACCCCGCACCCGGCCTGGGAATCTGCATTCTAAAGAGATCCCAGGTGATCTGGATGCACATTAGCGTTTGACAAGTAACACTTTCAAATCTCAAACGAATACAGATTTTCTACTATTAAATGACTCCGGATTTCCTTGGACACCAATTTTAAAGTGTTTTCACAAGTAACACCAGTTAGTACCAGAGTACAGCAACACTTATCAATGGTTAATGACCTCACGCAAAGAAATATGATGCAAAGTTTCCTCCCCCCATAAAAAATGTCCATCTCCAGATCCCACTCCCATTTAATCAGCATCCCGAAGGGCAGGGGCCACTGGACTCTCTCCCACGCGTCTCAATGTGCCACTGAGAACCACGGCTTCAGAAGACAACATCGGAGCTAAAACATATAAAACATCACAAACTATTGTCCCAGAAGACATCATGACAGCATAGCCTAACTAATTTTGATATACTCATTTATTTACTTTTTTTTACTTAAGAGAAATTTATTTTTAATCTACAAATAAATGTCTTTCCCACTTCAGGCCTCTGGCAGCTCTCGTTTCTGAGAATGGAGACCAGGAATGGAGGCCAGTAGGGAAGGGGGGCGTGGAGGTGCGGGGCGGCACACGCACATCCACCAGGGCCCCTGCTGTGTGATCTCCCTGCCAAGGAGCAGCGGGGCTGGGCGTGGGGCTGGAGCTGGACACCCCGCCGTGCTCATCCACTGACTGACAGGCTGTACCTCCTACCCCACAACCCGCCTCCTGACACAGCAGTCTGAATCGTTTACATATTAGCTCATTTACATAGTGCAAATGAGAAATGGATCTATTTCTAGTGTCGAAAAGCTTTCTCGGTGAACTAAACATGCCAAAGACTGGGCTAGATGCTACGAAGAAGGTAGTGAGCAAAACAGTCTTTACCTTCTTGGAATTTCTACTCCACAGAGAAACACAGAAATTTATTT
>NW_011888935.1:1374619-1376508 GCF_000151845.1 Pteropus vampyrus | reverse complement strand
ATATGCAGCCGGATCTGGTGGTGTATTCTTATGAATACATTGCTCTTTATCTTACTTCTTTCCTAGAGATGACCTTTTAAAAATGCAGCACAAAATTGGGTTCAGAGGAATGGCTAACATATTTTGCATAAGTCTTAGAGAAACTCAATCTTCATGCCACTTAGGAAAATTGTACCCAGAAATCTGATGGCATTACATTCTCCAAATGAAAATGTTCTAGCTAGGCTTACTAACCTACATGTTTACTTTGGAAAAAGTTTCGAGAGTTTCACTATTATCTATGGACATCAAGACCGCTAAGTTATGATGAGTGATCCTCAGCCCGCCAGACTATTGATATTGAGAATTCCTATCAAGAAGCCAAACAACCATAATAAGAGCCCAGCAGGTTACTCTCTTACCTGGCCATGTCGATTTCCATGGTTCTAGCCGATCTAAGCTGCTCATGGTCCCTAGAACTCATTCATTCCCTATGGCTCTTTCAATGCCAAACACTCACTTCGCTATTACCACTATGAAAATGCCAAATCCCTAAGGTGTTAGGAAAGATAAAGGATAGAGAACTAGAGCATCTTCTAGTCCTTTTCTGAATGCTGCTCTCTGGTTTGACTAAGAATGTTAAGCCTTTTGTGGTAAGCGTCTCAATTACCTGGCCCACGGCATGCACAGTCAGTAGACATTGTATTTGGAATAAATGATTCTTAGCCCATATCCCATAGCAATTAATAGTGTCCTGTGCAATGCAGGCACTCAACACAGAAGCATTGGGGGGGTGGGGGAGCAACATGGATGGGAAAATGAATAAACCACTCATTCTTTACTGCAACATGCTGCAGTGAAAGAAAAAACATTTCATCGCTTTCATGCAGATTTGTTTAATCTGTGTTGCAAGTAAACCACTCAAAAGTTATTTTATAGGGGGGAAAAAACTTCTCGATAGGTAAAGATTATTTTTATTACTATACAGTCAAACTAGTTCTATAAAACGCAAACTAGTGGACAATGAATATTTAACAAAAAGCCTATGATTACAAGTAATGGAGTTCAGACTCTTGGCACATGTCAAAAACCCATCCGACCCGAGCAATGCCATGTTTTTACGCGTCCAGTTTGGTTTAGTAATCACCTTTGAATCTGAAAACCAATGAAGTCCAAACCCAACTCTCTTTTCCCATAAAAAAATGCACAGTCAGCCCTCCACTTCCTCTGAGAAAGAGTTCACAGCAACAAACGAGAATATTTGAATGAATCCAACCAACTGCACTGCAATTTCCAAGAAAATACAAGAGCATAAACCACCAGAAAGCATAATATGACACATTTACCCCTTCCTTTCTAGCTCTCGCTAGTTCCAAGCTGTCTTCCTCGCCTTTTAAAAGGCTGGTTATTTGTTAGACCGCAGCGAGACTTGTCAGGGACGAGAACGTCCCCACCTTCCCACACACCTTGCTTCCTCCCTCCGCCCACCTCAGTGGAGAGACCCAGGGTCCTTCCCTTCTCTTTCACCCAGCGCAAGCTGCCCCCGGGGTCGCGCTGGTCATTAGGCGCATCTGAGGGCTTGGGACATCACCACCCGAGGCTCCAGCCGCCGCCCCCGCCCCGAGCCTACCTGTAAAGCAGCCAGCCCAACCCCTCCAGGTGGTGGGCGGGAAGGGGCAGGAAGGTTCGGTGCCTGAGGGAAGGCGCTCAGTTTTTTCCCAAAGGGACATAAGTTAATTCTTAGCTCCCAGCGAGACATGGAAGGGGAGGAAAGTGCGTGATCACTTCCAGAAGAGGTGAGCGGCCAATGCTGTGTCGCCGGGGGAAATTCAAACCACTAGGACGCGCCCCGCGCTGCGGCGCCGGGTGCGTGCGCGGGGACCAGAGGCCAGGGCGCCGGGCCCCGCGCC
>NW_011888935.1:1363635-1372691 GCF_000151845.1 Pteropus vampyrus | reverse complement strand
TTCGAAATAATTCACATTGATTTTCTCACCCTCATGAGCCTCTTCCCACTTTCTGTTTGTTGAACAGGAAGTCGGGGTTGATTTCCTCCTCTTCCCTGTCTTTCTTCTTTTGAGAAACAAGTCTATATCTCGAACTTTCTAAATCTTTATTAGCATCGATTTTTTTTTTAATGTGTTCTAACAACTAAGCCCACAAGGACTTTACTGCAGCCCCTTCCTTTTCAATGTTTTATACATGTATTTTCATTCCTTGATATCATAATCCTCAGCTTACAAGAAGGTCTCGCAGATCTCTGAACCATGTTCAGGTATGTCTGACCCAGGAGCTTCCCATTGTAGGACCACATGTGTCATTCCTACAGAGTTCTTCATGTGACATTCCTACCGCTTGGCGATTCTTTTCCTGGAGTTCCCTAGAGATGCCATCCCACTGGATGCTGACGACAATAGAATGGACGATAGACTGGACTGGAAACTCTATTGTCAGTCCACCTGTTGCTCCTTTAAGGTAATGAACCTTTCTGGCCCATTTATTTACACATTCATTTGTCAACATTCCACTCCTCGGTTAATATATAAATCCCGTATTTTCAAGGACTTCATCTGTATTATTCGCCCTTGTATCGGCATTTCCTAGAATGTTGCCTGGTACATAGTAGATGCACAGCAAATACATGATGAATAAAATATGATTGCAGGAATCCGCAGAGCCTCTGCCACTGTCCCAGTCCAAGCCACACTGTTTCTTACCCAAATTCATCATGTCACCTAGCTGGTCCCACCACCTCCAAGTGGCACTTGCCCCAACAGTTCCGTGCACACCGATGAGGACTGCCTTTTAAAGGGAAAAGACCTATCATTTTCCTATTTCCAATTCTTTAATGACTTCTAAGCGTTGTTAGTAGAATGTCCAAATTCTTCAGATTAAAACCTCGAACGGTCTTTCAGTCTGGCTTAAGACTCCTTTTCGACGTAGCTTCAAATACCTCCCCGAGCTGCCGTGTACTTCCCTCCCAAATTCCCACACCTGGGTGGCTCTCTTGCTGTCCTTCATCTCTCAGCTCAAATGTCCGTTCTCCAGAAGTCCTTCTCTGTTCCCCTAACCCAGGGTGGTTCCCCCTGTTTTAGCAGCCTTCACTTCTCCTATCTTGATGTTCATGCATGCATTCATTCACTCTACAGATATATAAGTGGGAACCCACTACACACCAAGCACTGAGCTGGCCCCTAAGGACAGAGGTGATCAAAACAGAGCATGGAGCTTACACTCTAATGGCAAAATAAAACATATCAAACAAACCGCCAAACAAATAATTAGCTAAAACCGTGATGACCGTTCTGAAGGCAAAGTATAAGAACATTTCCATAAGAACAGGACCTAACCTATTCTGGAGAGTCAGAGAAAGCTTCTTGGGCAAAGATAATGATTAAAACTAATCCCTGAGTAATAACTACCCAAGGAGAAAGGGACCAAGGGCCTCTCTGAAACAGAGGAGGATGTGTTACTGTAATTATTTGTCTAATGTATCTTCCCAATTGGACATGTATGTCTTACTATGAATAAACTAATAAACTAACAGATATTAAGAGATGGCAAACCAAGAACACAACCAAAGATTCCAGTTTATATCAATGGTCAGCTACAAACAACACATAGTGAGATCAACATTTTTCAAATGGTATTTCCTGGTACACTGGCATGTCAGGAAAGGATTCTTCTGGAGACTGTGTGATGTGTTTGTTATTCTGCCTCTAATAATGTGATCATGCCATTAAAATTATACAATAATGAGCTCTGGGTTTATTTATTTATCTGTTTGTTTGTTTTCTCAAGGCTGCAGCAATAATTTCTGGCAGAAAAAGAGGAAAAAAGCGATTTTTCAATCTTCAATAAATAAGCTAAAATGCTTATTTTAGGGTTATGATAGAACCCCTGTCTGTATAAAATAGTGTTTAAGTGCAGATTATTTTACTTACAAGGGGGGCATAATTCAAGAATCTTATTCCTCTTTATCTTCCATTTGCCCAACTCCCTCTCTTCACGAGATCCATTCTCTGCCCTGCTCTGTGACCTGTGTCACTGGGGCTGCTTGGTCCTACGGCTGACTTTGAGTTCAGCCAACAGGAGGCAGTGGCAGTGGTCCAGAAGGCACAGAGAGGAAGCAGCCTCCTGGTTCTCTTCCCCACCCCGACCCAGCCTCACTGAGGTTCTAGTCATTCCTCTGTGGCTACAGCTCCTGTTCCGCCTTTCTTCCCCCACAGTTCCAGCTCTTTCTAAGCTTTGGTAAAACCTTTCTCCTTGTCCCTTCAGGCGAAGGGTGTGTATCTAATTTCTTATTGCTGTTGTAACAAATTACCACAAACTCAGTGGCTTAAAACATCACAGATTTATTATGTTATCATTCTGGAGGTTAGAAGTCTGAATTATGTCTGCAGGGCTGCATCTTTTTTTTGGAGTCTCTAAGGGAGAATCAGTTTTCTTATCTTTTCCAGATTCTAGAGGTTGCCTAAATTCCTTGGCTCTAAGCCTTTTCTCCATCTTCAAAGATCCAGGATAATCTCCCCATCTCGAGATCTTTAATTTAATCATAACTTCAAAGTGCCTTTTGCCATATAGGGTTTCGTATTCATGGACATCTTTGGAGGGTGTGGGGGGCATTATTCAGCTCCCTACAGTGTGGGAAAGCTGTCCTACTGCTGCTAGTCCCTGGGTTTTTCACTATCCCTTGTTAATTTCCGTAACCCTGACCAAAACCTCTTCAGTTAAATCCCTTGGGTTTGCCAGCCATTTCCTGCCAAGACCCTGTATGATATACTTACAACGTCTAAAAACAATTACAACTAACTTAGCAGCACTGGAATTATAAAATACATAGGCATCCCTTTGTGCTAATAACATTTTTAAATGTACATTACTGTGATAGTAATAAGTACATTATGATATTGTGATTTATAAGAAGAAATATACATTTGGTCTTCATTCTGTTTCTGGCACAGAGCTCTTAAAACCTTTGGAATATTCAAGGGTTAAGGGCCACAAAGGGGTCTTTTGTTACATGAACATGGTGACTTTTGGACTGCACCTGAGGATTGGGGGCTGGTGGCCAGAGGAGCTGACCATGTGATTAGAGGGTTGAAACTTTCATTCCCATCCTCTGACCCTGGGGGAGGGCGGAGGGCCTCAGGTTAGATGAGCTGCCAGTAAAGAAGCCTAGTAAAAACCCAAAAGGAAGGGGCACAAAGGCTTCCGGGGTGGTGGACACTCTGAGATGGAGATGGGGGTGGGTCGTAGAATGCCTGAAGAGAGCATGGGAACGCCACCATCTTCCCCACACCTCTTCCGTCTGGCTGCTCCTGAGTTAGAGCCTTTTATAATAAACCAATGATCTGGTAAGTAAAACATTTCCTGAGTTCTGTGAGCTGCGTTAGCAAGTTAATAGAACCCAAGCTCAGAGGGGGTCGTGGGAACCTCTGGTACCTACCCCGGCAGACGGAAGTACAGGTGACAACCTGGGCTTACGACTGGCGTCCAGAACGCAGGAAGGGGATCGTGTGAATCTCTGATCCAGAGCCAGTTGGTCAGAAGCACAGGTGACAACCTGGGCTTGCGACTGGCGTCTGAAGGGGCGGGGGTTCGGGGCGTGGTAGGGGGGTGCGGCCTTGTAGGACTGAGACCTCAACCTGTGGAAGCTGATGCTACCTCCAGATAGATCGTGTCAGAATTGAGCTGACATGCAGGACACCCAGCTGGTGTCTGAGAATTTCTCGGTGGTGGTGTGGGGAACCCTCCCAAATTGGAGATCAGGTCTCAGAACCCCAAAGGACTCATGGAAACGTGACTCTGGAAACAGGGTCAGTCCAAGCAACCTCATGAAGCCAAGTGGTTTGTCTTTTGGATTCGCCAGTTCTCCTCCCATTGCTCTTCCTCATCCTCTGAGAGCCCCAGCCTCTTCCCTGGCCAGTCGGGTAGCTTCCACCCACTGAGGACCCAAGGGGATCTCCCACCAAGTCTGGCCGTCCTCAAAACCCAACCCGGCATTCCGATTCCCCTTGATAAGCAACCTGCTCTCATCACACCCTATGAGCTCACAAATTAACTAATAATACACTACAACGCATTAACGTCGACTTGTGTCAATGGACAGTTGATTACAGTTTTATGTCTGGGTCATGAGACCTACTGCCTTATCCCTAAAGGAGTCCATTTCCGAGTAGCTCGATCAGAGTGTGAGGATCTAATGGGTAAAGACGAGACTAGAAAAATAAGCATACACTGAATCATCAAGCCTTTGTCAGTCATGATAAAAATTTGAATTTGTTTCTAAGAGCAATGGAGAGTCATTGAGACTCCCCCCGCCCCTCCCCTCCCCCACTCAGGGAAATACGTCTTCTGGATGCAGTTTTGAATACGCTTGACCTGCAGTGTGAAGAATGAGTTTGGGGGAGGGTAGTGGAAAGAGATGAGCCGAGAAAGACTGAAGGCTGAAAACTAGTTACTAGCCCATTAGCAACTATAGGCAAGAAACAATCACGTGGCAGCAGAAGTGGCACAGAGAAACAGTGGGTCCCAGAGCCATCTAGGGAGCAGGATGTATTGAGTTTGGTGACTGGCTGGCTGCGGGAGGTGAGGAAGAGGATGGAGTCAAAGATACTCCCGGAAGATGCTGTCTCGTGCAACTGAGGGCTGCCACTTACCGAAATGAGAAAGCCTGGAGGACGAGCGGGTTGGACACGCTGCCCCTCATACCTAGGTCCGAGGTGCGCCCGTGAAGTCCTCCCAGCCACTTCCGCTTACTCCATCGACTCATTCCACCTTCAAGTCTCAGCCCAGGTGATATCTCCTCCTAGCTTTTCTCAAATCCCTAGACTTTTCTAAGAGCCTTTCCTCTCTTGTCCTTCACTCGCCTTTATCCGATCACTCTCTTCGTTACGGTGATGTTATTTGTTTGTATGAGAGCCTTTCCCAGCAGACTCGAAGGCCCTTGAGGACAGGGACCCTGCATCATTCATTATCATGCCCCCATCACCTAGCGAGATGCCGGGCACGCAACAGGCACTCAGTGTTGTCGCGTAAAGTGTGTCTTCTTGAACTTTAAACTATTACAGCAGCAATACAAGTGCAAAAATACATACATTTCCAAGCAAATATTTTTCGGAAATAACCAGTATGACAGATATCGTCCCCACTACCACAACTAACGTGCAACAGACTCATAGGCAAATGGGGCACTATCAGCTTTCTGTGAAAGGAAGAAGAAAAAAGACTAAAAAGCGAAGATACTCAAATGGGACTTTGTTCAAAGTGACGTGTTACGAATGCCTGGACAAACATGATACCTGTTCTGACTATGGAGCTTCTGATCTTTCTGTCGCGCCGAGCTGCCTGTCACAGCTCAGTGCTTGGGTTTCGCGAAAGTCCCCAAACAAAAATAGAAGATGGAAAAAGTAGTCGTTCAACACGCATCTATCCATGCTCCATCGCAGACTGAAAACCTTATAAATCTATCCTAAAACAAAACGGTTAAATTGTGATTAAATTGAGGCTCTGCCACCTACCGGTTGGGTGGCCCCTATTTCCACGTCTTAGTTAATGCAGTTGAACGTAAAGAAAGTAATTTTTTTCTTTTTGGGTTTTTTTTGCTTTTGCCCCACTTCGGCCAAATTCTTTGGACCGTTTTTTTTCCCTTCGCGTTTCGGTTTTTTTTCTTTTTTTTTTTTTCGTTGCTGTTGTTATTACTGTGACTAAAACACAGCATCGTGTATCTGCTGTTTATCAGGTTTCTGTCATCGTCAGTCAGTACTAAAGGAAGAGGAAGGGTATGGAGGAAAGGGTTGTCCCAAAGCCTGTGCATTTTACTTAGCGGCAATAATTCGGAATCTTAGATGAAGAGTCGTCTCGGGTTCTTATCTGTAAGCACGAATCCGGTGTGCGTGAAAAGAGACAGAAGAACTGAAGCAATGAGATCTCCTTGGAGGTAAAAAATAGCCAACCACAGTGAGGAATGAGCAGCGAGAGCAGCGGAGGAGTCATGAGAATTAATTACCGAACGAGTAAGGAATACACGCTAGGGTGGCTGCAGGGTCACACGCTAGGGGCGCTGCAGGGCTGCACAGCTGGTGCATCTCAGTGGCGCACCGGTCCAGCTGGGTACCATAGAGCTGACCACAGCGAGATCTTGAGAAAAAGGACTACATCGGTACCTCCTGCTTACTCGAGCAGGCACATCCTACGGAAATACTTCGATCATAATTATCATTCTCAAGATGTAGGTGTTATAAAAGGTAAACTTGTTTTTTTTTTTTTCTGGACAATTGGCTCATTTTTCAATGGCGAAGTATTTTTGAGAAAGAAAATTATTCAGAAATGTGTAAGATAACTCTAAGTAACAAGTCATCCGTTTGTCCGTATTAATACATCTGAATTTATTTTTTGTTGGTATTAGCATACCACAGGACAAGTGGGCAGACAACTGCATAACCTCATTTTATTTTTGACATTTGCGTTTACATTTGACATTTACACTTTCTATACACAATTATAATGGAAATTATGTGACTCATCTGTAAAGGCATTTGTAAGAATATGGAATTCCTTAATATTTTCAAAGAAATAATGAGCATTTCTGAGAGCCAACCACGTTGGACTAAGGGGAATTCATCACTGAAATCCACCGCCTTGAAAGGTAAATGTCTATTCTTGGAATTTTCAAGTCCAGTGTAGACAGAGGCTTGGTGGGGGCGTCGTGGCATGGATTAATCATCAGATGGGTAGTTAATCCAGGGAATAGCCAAGGTTGTTTCCAGTCCAGGCCAGCAATCCTAACTGGCCCTTCCAGATGTCACAGGCTGCAGTTTGCAAAATATTTTGAAATAAAGATATTCCAAGTGAACTCATATTTATTTATTTATTGACTACATTGGCACAGTCCAATAGCACGTTCTGCAGTGATGAGAATGTTCTATATCTGTGTCGTCCAATAGGGCGGTCACTAGGGACATGCAGGTATGGAGCCCTGAAAACGTGGTTGGAGACACTGAGGAAGGGCCTCACCGGTCACCGAGGCTGGTGTCCACCATGTTGGCAAGCACAGATCTGCATTCGCTTTTCTTACCTTTGATTTACATCTGCTTATTAGTATTTTGAATTTAAAACATCGTTTCACAGAAACAGGCTTTAGAGGCAGACCAAGTGAGTAGAGCTCTTGCAGAACTGAGAAGAAAATTTATTCTCGCTCCCATCCCAGAGCCTGGCACAGAGGAGCCGTCAACAAATATTATGCAGATTTCTTTGAATTCCTTGACTCTCTTAATTCAAATTCAAACATTTAATTCACTCAATCCCACAGGCTACTTTTAAAGATAGCACCAGTTTCTTATTTCATTTCCACTGTGCCAAAAGTCCAAGGATAATAAAAGTTCAAGAACTTCATGAACCAGCTCAGCACATGAACTCAGAGATTAGTCAACAGCTTAAACAAACAAGGTTGGCCAGCTGGTCCCTGCTCTTTTTTACCACAGTCTGGGGCAGGGACAAAGACATTTAGGAAAGAATTGCGAGTGTTTCTCTTGCCTCATCACTCATGCCCCTCGCTCAGAACCCATCGGTTTAATCTGCTAAGTGTCTGGCTGCTGATGAGTGGGATGGTAGCTGGTCCTGGGGCCACTCTGGTCCCACCACAATTGTGCTCAAGAAAGTCTTTCTCCATGGGACCTGGAGAACCCATGTCATTCAGAGCCCTTCGCAGTGAGACGCAGCCCGTCACCCTGTGCCTCCCCACCATAGACCTGAGCCTCAGGGCACATGACCAGTGCTGCATGGGCTCTCACTTTCTCGTTGTTTAATGTCCAAGGAGTGAGGGGTGGGGGGTGGGGGCCAGCTCTGCAATACCAAGAAGAGCTTAGACAAATAAACACGATCAGGAAAAACTATAATTAATGGGCTCCACCACATAGCCAAACTGCCAGCTTCATCGTTTCAGACTATTTTGGATTCACCATAGAACTTTGCTTTTTTGGTAACTGTTCCACTTAGGAGAGCAGGTTCGATCTAGGCCGGGCTGAGTAGGCGTTTCCTTCAGGACTTGCTGTCGAGAGAGGAGTCTTGCATGCCATGTTTGCTGGCTGATTTTCTCCACCCCTCTCTCACTGGCGTAAAGAGTTGAGGACCCCAGATCCACAGACACTAAAGATGGAAGGATACTCCTATGCCAGAGTTTACCACAGTCATAAATAAATGGGCTTTGTTGTATGTTGAATTGGGTGCCCACTAAAATTCACACTTTTTGAAGTCCTAACCTTAGAATGTGACTGTATTGGGAGACAGGGTCTTTACAGCGGTAATTTGGTTAACGTGGAGTCATTAGGGTGGGCCCTCACCTGATGTGGAGACAGAGAGAGGACCACCATCTGCGATCCAAGGAGAGAGGTCTGGAAAGACCCTTTTCCTGTGACTATCAGAAGTAACCATCCTTGCGAACATCTTGATCTCAGCGTTCCAGCCCCCAGAACTGTGAGAAAACAAAGTTCTGTCGTTTAAGCCACCCAGTCCACAGTACTGGTCACAGCAGCCCTGGCCACCTGACACTGGTTCCTCCAGCTCCGTCTCTGCGGGGCCACGAACTAGTAGTGGTACCATCTCTTTGCCCAGTGTCTTCTCTTGCTGTCCTGAGCATATAGCCAAAGGAAACTCCGGGACACTCCTCTGCTCCAGGCAGGGGCTACTTTTCCTCCATGGACACCTTTATCCAAAATATAGCAAATAAATTGTGGCAGTTCTCGCTCCCTTTGCTCCTTCCTTGCCCAGAACGAATGGGTCTTCAAAGCCCCAGAAAACGTCTCCAGGATCCAGACCACTCCCCTAGGAAGCCAGGGAAGTTCTGAGGGGTTCCCAGAGTCCAGGCCAGTAACTCCAAAGTCGGCCTCGGGAAAACTCAGGCTGACGTGGAAAGTAGATCTCACCAGATGCTTCCGATCCAAGTAGCATTTTGTCAGGATCCCTGGGAATAACGCACCTTCTCCATAAAACACCCTCTTCCATAGACCGTCCCCAAATAGTC
>NW_011888935.1:1332427-1362315 GCF_000151845.1 Pteropus vampyrus | reverse complement strand
TTGTTCTGTCACTTTAAAAATGTCCTAAAAATAGTTTATTGACAAAAATTTCTTTATAGTTAACCCAATCTATCATACTGTAATTTTACTTTCAATATTTTTATCATAAAATTTTACTTTACTATAAAAGCGATATGCACCTACATGAAAAAATATATAAAATTATTAAGAAGTAATCATTCATAATTTCTCACTGCTGAAAATCCATGTAAATAATGTAGCATATGAATATCTCTACGTATTTATATAAATACATTTATATTATTTAGATCTCACTGTACATGCATATTTACGTCATTTTTTTTACTTGATCTAAGTATTCCTCCTCATCAATACATACTATTCATGAATATCAGCCTCATACATAAAGGTTCAAACATATTTCTTTGGATGTCATATTTATTTTGACATCCACACTTATTTGGTGATACTGAAAAAAAAATAAGTTTTTGATTTTAAACAACAAATTATTTATACATCAGAGAGCCTCATCCTATCTCTGAAACCCACTCCATCACTCAAGTTCCTGGGGTTAGGTCAAGGTAGGAAGAAGTCAAGTTCTAAAGATGAGGCACATGTTAAACACATCACTTTTTTCCAACTTATGAATTCAGCAGTTCGTTCTTTAGGGACAAAAAATATCCATGGTATCAAAACAGCCACAAAAAATGGCCTACTTTCCACTTAAGTGGCTGCACCCCATAATTTCCTCAGCCGTTGCTCACTGCTGGACATTATAATCGCGTCCAGCTTTTGGCTCTCACAGATAATGATGTGATAAACTTAACTGCTACGGAACTTTCACTTTCGCTGATTTCCATATTTTATCTTTAGGCTATATTCCTAGAAGAATTACTCGAAAAGGTAAGATTTTAAGGCCGTGGATTCATATATCAAGCTGTAATTTATCCTCTTGCAGCCAACATCATCTTCGAAGGGTATAACCTTTCATAATCTGGGTCATTCAACTTCTTCCTCATCAGATCCAGTCATTTCAGTTCCTTTAAACTCTAAGCTCCTCTCGAAGGAGTGATAAGATTCTTGGCTACCAAGGGATGTGTAATCTGTCTCGGATGAAGAAGCTTGCATACTATAAGACTCTTCAAAGGTGAAGGAAGAGCCTCTGGAGTCCGTTCTCCCCCAAATGACACACAGCCTTCACAGACTGCCCTCAAATGTCTTCTCTCCCCAGACCTTGGAAGGTTCCCACCCCTATCTCCACAATAAAAAAGAGAAAACAGACACAGCTACCATCTTGACTAAACACGACACGAGCGTGATTGTACCAAGTATATGCACGAGGACGATGGGATGGAATATTTGAAAGCTAGACCACACCAATTGATATGTACCTATGTCTAGTAATAGACATTTACTTATCATTCACTGAGTATGCTCTAGGAGTCCAGTATGTGCCAGGCACTGTGGTAGACGCTGGGCACACAGTGGCAAGCATCGCAGACACAGCCCCCGCCCACGTGGGGTTCAGTGTGCGTGGGTGAGCAAGTACTTGTAAGAGGCACCGTGAAGTCAGATGGGGAAGCCTGTGGAAGACATACGCAGCCTGACCTTTCGATCTCAGCCCAGCCGGCCCCACTCCCGAGCCCTCCCACACGCTCAGAAGAGAAGTCTTTGTACAGTTACCTTCCTTCTCTATGCACAGAGGCCATACAGAGAGCAGAGGCAAAGCCCTGGATTTAACTGAGACGACGCATCTGGGGGGAGGAGAAGAGATGGCCCTCTCCGGCCCCGTCCAGGCCCCACATTCGACACTTCCACGAAGGTAGACGGTAAACAGGAAAACTCACCACCACCCCGACTGTGACCTATTATCTGCAAGGCCAGACTGGCAGGTTTCCTATGCAAATAAAGCCTGCTCACTGGGCGTCTAGGGCAGATTTTATTTGCAGAGCAACTGACCAAATCCTGGGGCTCTGATGCGAGCCTAGAACTTTGTGAACCCTGAGCGTGTCTGCTCATACTGCTTGTCTGTCCAGGGGTGTTTGCTGTCCATTTCTTTGCTTGTCTGTTTGTCCGTTTGTTTGTCTTCTCTCCAAATCTTTAGCAATTCAATAATAAACACCAGAAACTTAACTCCACTCAAAACATCCACAAACACACTGCAACTGTGCTTAATGGCATCGAAGCGAAGGAAGTGGGGCTGGGGGAAACGGGGTGCTGGTGGGTGTCCCAGTTCCTACGGTCACAGCCTAGCCACAGCCTTAAAACACATGGTATCGGGTTCTCGGCTAGCCCCCTCGGCAGGAAGAGCTGGGAGCTTCTGACCTCCTTTGGGGTTAAGGCTGCTGGTCTCAGTCTGTGCGTAAGCGAGTGGTCACAGCCCTTAATTGCAAAGGGGAAGTGGTCAGAAAACACACTATGTCCTGGTGAGATTGATAACTTGCAAGATCTCTTGGAAGAATGTCGGAAAGTAACAGTGAGGTTGTGTGAAACTAAGTATACACGTATCACTTGCACGTTTGCTTATTATTTCCAGCATATTTTGTAAAGGGAAAAAAAAAAAAAAAAGCAGAGAGAGAGGAGTTTGAGATGGAATCCGCAACAGAAGCCGATCGTATCCTCTGCTGCTTCCTCTCTTTGGTGAAGAGACCACTTTGAAATAGTAAGTTAACATTAAATCCATCACTGACCACGTCCTGGTCCCTAGTCAGTGCACTTCCTATTTATGGACTCATTTAATTTATTACGGCAGTCCTTTAAAACACTTCTCTGTCCCCACTTTACAGACAATGAAACCGAGGCCCAGAAAGTTAAGTCACATCCAAGGTCACCAAGATCCGGTAAGTGGTATAACAGGAAATTGTCCCCAGGCAGTGGTTCCGGGTTCCATGCCCTTAACAATGACTCCCAGCTACCAGAGACCTGCATAACGGCCATCAAGTTCAGAGCCAACTTATCCCAAGGAAAAGGGATATATTTGATCGTGCTGCTAACGACGTTGTTGCTGTCAAGACCCAGTTACAAGGATCAGGAGTGGTTTTAAATATTTAAAATGACAAGCCTATCTCTTTTGTACTGCATTTCTTAAGAAGAAAGCAATCTAGAGAAATGAAATAGATTTGAGCCTACGAAGCTTCCGTTGTGACGCTGACTATTGTGTCTGTTTGGGGCTACCATGTTATCTGAGCGACTGTTTTGTTACCTGACCTAAGGTGAAGGAATTGTTGCCAGGATACGCTTGATCATCAATTCCTTGAGTTCAAAGTAGTTGAGTCCAGAAATAAAATGAAACCCCATAAGTTGGTGGACGATGAAATCAAGACCACAAAGTGCACTTGGTGACCAGAGGTCACACTTCGTCTTCCAGTAAAGGTACGAGAAAGAGTTCTCGGCCTTTATGGGGTATTTCAAAGGAAAGCCAAGGGCAAGGCTCTAGGTCTTTGCTTTTCGTCCCCAAAGGTTGGTGAATTTTTGGAGGCTGTTTGGAAGCCTTCGTTGGGGTGATCTAGAGACGGCAAGAAATTCAGCAAAAAACGTATCGAGTACCTTCTGCATAAAGAAGACCAGTCTAGATGCTGTGCGGGACACACGAAAATTTACAAGACAAAGGCCCTGTCCCCCAAGACCTCATGAGGATAACAGAGTCGTAATTATCTCCACGGGAAGGCAGAATGGGCAACGGACGCTGGGACTTTGAGTTAGAGGGGAAAGAATTCTATTTGAAGGGTTGGAAGACAAGTCTCTGAGGAATGTGAGGTTCGAACTGGACTTTGCAAGTGAGGAGGCCGTGGACAGGTAAATGAGGGAAGAGAAGGAAGTTTCAGGTTGAGGAAACACCTAGACCAAGAACCCAAGTATGGGGGGCACACTCTGGGTCCTGGATGAGGGGGCGGAGCAGCCCGACAAAGTTCACTTGGTGACCAGAGGCCATGCTTTGTCTTCCAGTAAAGGTACGAGAAAGAGTTCTCAGCCTTTGTGGGCTATTTCAAAGGAAAGCCAAGGGTGTGTGTGTCCGTGTGCGTGCACACCTTCAGGCAGCCGTGTGTGCAGATGAAAAGTGGGGGTGCTCCATGGAGTGCTTGATTACCTTTTTAAAGACAGCTGCACTGAGGGTTAGGATTTCAACATGGGAATTTCGAGGGGACACAAACTCAACATATACTACTCAGTTTCCTTATTTGTGAGACGTCGCTGGTAAAATCGCCTACCCACTGCGTGTGATGAGAAGTAAGGAGCTCGGGCTTCTGAATCGCTTTTAACAGTGTGCGGCACGTAGTGAGTGCTCAGTAGCCAGTGTTCTGCAAAGTGGACCCTTCTCTGTCCCTGTCCCTCTGTCCTATGGCTCCCAAAGGACTACCTGACGTATAAGCAAACCTTTAACATTCCCCGACAGTTCATCACGAAGGGGGTCACTTTTCACAGCTTCAAATGTATGAATTCTTCACTGAGCAAAGTTTCCTATTATAACATTAAAAAGAAAAAAATAAAAGGAAGCAGGCAGTCCTTTTAGATCTCTCTCTCTCTCTCTCTCTCAGAAAACATAACCCTGCGTGTACTTGTCGGCGCAGGCTCAGCCTGAGCGAGGAGCTTGTGTAACCGAGGCCAGCTGCAGTCCCAACATTGTGGCTCCCGCTGCCTTCGTCCCTCCTGCTGGATGAGAAAGCCAGGACCGCCCTGGGAAACAGACAGCGTCTCACTGCCAGCGCCGAGTCAGCAGCAAGCGTGCGAGGATGGTTATTTGTGGGAGGCACGAAGAGTGGCTATTATTTTAAAAGAAATTCTCATAGAAAGAATGTTGGCTTTAAAGTAAATAAATGGCCTCATGGAAGCCGAATAAAATTGTAATACCAGTCAAATTGGAGCATTAGGCTCTGTCCATCTACCACGCACGAAAACAGCTGTCACTGCTGTGTTTTCAGTTCTTCTGAGAGTCACATGATAATAATCGCGGTAAAACAGAATGCTTCTAAGATCACAGTTAATTTCATTGGTAACGCCCAGTTTATGACGCTGGGCATGGCACATCGCTAATTCTATAGATAGGTAAGATACACAAACCTGTTCTGCCGATTTTTTTTTTTTTTTTGCATTTTAACATCTCCCAAACTGGAATGTACGTTGAAATGGATGTGATACAAAGCATCGTGTCATAGTTCACTGGGCAGCACGTTTTTCTTCATGGTCCGTAAACACTGCTCGGCTAACAATGGTGACACAGATCCAAAGAGATGTGGTGGCCGTCGTTAACTTGAGTTTCCTTTGGGAATACAAATATGACTCGTATCTCCTTATATTTCTCCTCCTAGGCCTATACGGTGGCATAAGTAAGAACATCCTCAAGATACAAATGTAAAAACCAAAATGGACACAGAGAGCCTAGTGAGCCAAGTGACGCTGCAAATTAGCACTGAGTAATTTAGACCAAAAAAAAAAAATAGTGCAGAGTCTCTGATAGGTCGTGCAGATGAAGGGTGTGAGATGATGAAAGAGCATTATCCATAGAGTTTCTCACATGGGTGTCGAGTCAGGCGCGTTAGCATCTTCAGCGCCATGACAGAGCCAGGGAATCGGAAAAGACAAAAAAGCTGAAGCAAGACGAGCAGGAAGTGGAGGAGGATAGAAGAAGCCTGAGGAGCAGAGGCAGGTGCTGGGGACCCCGAGCCTCAAAGTCGAGTCAGAGCCCAGCCTTCTTGCTGTGTAAATATACTGTCCCCAACTAGACGGGTAGCGTCGCATCCAGATTACAGCTCCACCAAGCGGGACGTGCATCTTCAGTTCCTTACATCCCAAAGAGCGGGGCATCCGGTTCGCTCGCGCTTAACGAACATCTCCTTTCTTAAGAAAAAGTTTAAAACATTCCTGTTATGATGTCTACCATAAGCTGGTGGAGGAAGAAAAGAAGGTGGATAAACTTTCCTATCCAGGCTCCGGGAAAATTCTCCCAGAGGAACTAAGGCCTCCAGTGCTAAGGAAAGAAAATCTGAACTTGTCCACACGAACCGAGAGCCGACCACTCCCGTGAGTACAGCTGCTCCCTCTCGGTGAGTGATGCTTCACTGACTCCTCCTAGATCTCTCTGCTGAAGTAACTCACTGGGTGAGACTATAACATCTTCAGTAACACAGCTTTTGTCCCTGTCTGGCAGCAACTGTCTAACAACGTCAGACACACATGCATCTATTCCAGCTCCCAAAGGAAACAAGCATATGTTAAAACAAAGAACGGGCTGAACAGATTCACCGCATGACCCAAGGGAATCCACGCTTTGCCTTCGTCTTTCTCTGCTTGCGAAGAAACGTGAATAATAGCAATCATTGAAGAAGGCGTCTTAAAGACAGTCTAAGAAGGACAATAAGATTGGAGAAGTATTTTAAAAATAAACTAACGTCGGCTCATTTGCTGCCACCCTTTGTCCCTTATCACATTTTCTCCGTCCTGCTTCTCGTCTGCGCAGGAGGCCTCCCACCCATCTCTGTGTCGTGTTAGCTGCTACTCACACAGATGAACTAGTTTTGACTGGGACCATTCCATGCCAAGCACTCTGCTAGGCTCTAGGAAGGTGACGTTGAAGTAGGGGGAGGGGAACGGTCTTTGCCATCATGGAGCTTAAACCAACAACCAGGACAGTGACCCGATTCCCTCTCAGGCTCTTCTGGGAATGTTCTCAGTGAGCGTTTCTGCTTGAGTTTGTAAAGCCAACAAGAACGTGGCCCTAGGTGTTTATGACAGAAATAGTAGTGAGATGGAATTTCCAGCTGCCTGGGGCCTTCGGTGTTTACTTGACATCCACTGCAGTGCAACGATGGATGCGAACAGTGCCTGACAACCGGTAGAGATCGTTATTTCTGTGCTATGATTATGAGCTCAATCACCAGCACTGTCTCCTCAAGATTGGAAGAGATTCTGGCTTCATTATTCTTTGGCGTAGAACACTTTCTGAAGCTTTCGTCTGGAAATAAAGAGTGCATTTCGACAGCCTAAAGGGACTGGAGGTAGAAGAAAGACAAGATGGACACCAGGAAGGTTTGTTTACAGTGGGACCACGCAGAGGAAATAGATCGAAGTCGAACACGAGGTGCGAGGTCTTGAATCAGTGGCAATCTAGTGAGCGAGGTACATTTTTACTGACACTGTGACATCCTGTGAATTCCATGTATCGTCTTGAGAAATGTGATTTGCGATGAGGAGGAAAGACCAGGATAAGCGGTCTATTATTTTATATGTCATTACAGACTTGGGATAGAACCACAAACCAGAAACTGAGGAGCCAGACAAGTTCACGACCCATCAGCAACACCACTATCAGCCATTATCATTAACTATACTTTCTCTTGCCTACCGCCACAAGCCCTGCTAACGCAGAGTTTGCCTGAAAAATCATGCTGTGATTTAGATTTTCTTTTTTTGCCATTGTGTGATTTTCTTTTCACTTTTTTTTTTTTTTTTTTTATCATCAGATACACAGGCCAGAGCCCTGGGCAGCATTATGGCTGAGATGTGTTTGGAAGGCTCATGGCCCCCTTTGCTTTGAAGAAAAGACTGAGCCTTTTTCCTCACCTCGAAGGGGTCCCACAAAGAAAGCTTTGGGTGGCATCTTTCCAGCAACTTGATATTCCTTCAAAAGACTTCTTAGCCCGCAGAAAGGGAGGGAGGGATAATGGTAGGTTGCTAGAAAGGGAGAGCTAGAGATGGGGCTTAGCAGACTCACGTGGACTTGGTCCATTAAAAGCAAAAAGGGAGGAAGGGCAGGAAAGGAGCCGAAGACAGGAAGGAGGAAGGAAGTCGGTTAGTACCAGCCTCCCGCATCGTACAAGCCAGAGGAGGAGAGGGACAGCGATCAGGTACAAAACCTCTAGTGTGAAATCACAACTGAGAAGGGCTGGCAAGGAGCCCCTCGTACTGGTACTAGTGGCAGAGAAGGCTTTCCCGAGGAAGTGATGCTCAAGCTGTTAGAGGAATATGATGCTTCGACCAGAAGGACGTGTCGGGGAAAGGCCCTCAGGCAGAGGAGCGGCATGTGCAAAGGCCCTGCGGCTCGAAGAATCACAGCCCACCTGCAGGACGAAAGAAGAGCAGGGGCTCTGGAGCCCAGAGGACAAAGGAGCACGGCGGGGAGGAGTCTTCGCAGAAGCTTGATCGCGCAGGGCTAGACAGATGGCGAAAGATTTTATCTCCATCCTATGAAAATGCGAAAGCCCGGAGGGTTTAAGCATAGAGCAGACATTTTTTAAAGGATCACTGTGAGAGTGTGGAGCCTAATTTTTGGATGGTAGAGGGGGAACACAAGAGACCAATTAGGACTGGAGCTACGGCAGCTGTCCAGGCCTGACAAGGCTGTAACTGAGATGAAGGTATTAGAGATAGAGAGGAGAGAGCAGCTTGGGGAGGGGAAGAGAGGAGAGAGGCGGGGAGAGAGAGAGGGAGAGAGATCCTTGGTCAGTGGAAGGTTTCGATCTGGTTCGGTCTAGACCAGTGGTTCTTGACTGGGGGTATATCATGCCTCCCAGGGAACAGTGGGCAATGTCTGGAAATATTTTGGGTTATTACACCTGGGGTGCTGATGCTACCAGCATCTAGTGGGTGGAGTCCAGGGATGTTGCTAAACATCCTACAGTGCACAGGACAGCCCTACAACAAGGCATTATTCAGCACATAATATCGATACTATACTAAAATGCCAAAGTTTAGAAACCCTAGTCTAGGTCGACCTTGCTGCTTCTCAGCCCCATGGAAGGTAGACAGATCCCTATCCTCATGTCACCCGATGAGCCACTGAGTCTTAGAATGGGCACTGTCCACAGGAAAGCATCAAGAAGGACCAATGGTGGCCGCTCAGCATCCTCCCAGCTGCCAAGTCTGGACAAGAAAGCACTTTGCTGCAGGCGGGGGCATCCTGCACCATCCTCCTTCCCCTCCTCCCTTTCCTGACCCTACACATCTGTTCCCTCCTTGGAGTCTAGGAGAGCTGGGGACCCTTGCCCTGCTCTCTGCTCCCAGGTGCTTCCCTCTCAGCGAGCTCCTGTACAGGTTGTGTGTCATCTTTGCTTCTGCCGCCACAGTGGGTGGCTAATGAATGATGCTATCTTCAGTTTGGACGCACAAGAGGCCTTCAGGGTCTAAGCAAAGGGATTTCTGATGCGCAGAGGTTGGGGAGAAACACTCACTACTTTGCATAATTATCCCAATGTATTACTTCTAATAAAACAACAGTTCACCTTTGTTCGCTGGCTCCACAGTGCTTGGCAGTACCTTACACTCCCCCGGGGAATCAAGCTGAAGAACCAACCCCGAATCCTTGGTGCTTCTACAATTTTCCCTTTTGCTCCTTCTTTACCTCCTCTTTAGCCGACACTCACCTCTCCTGTTGGCTCTCAGAAAAGTTAACTCTCAGACAGCTCTAGGGTTAGTTAAGCTCTCTCCCAAAGGATTAGGTAAGCCTTCTCCTAAAAGGTGAGTCATGATCCCAAGGCAGGACACCTTCACTAATATTTCTCTGCCTTCCCTTCCTCTTTTGCAGACTTCTTTTCTCAGCCTCATAGAGGGAATTGCCTGGCTCACCTGTTTCCGTTTGAAGATACAAAATCACAGCCTCTTCTTCTCACAGCATGTGAAACACCCATGACCTCACGGGGCAGATCAAACCTTGGAGAAAAGAGCAGATGAATGAGCAAGCAAAAATGAGTAAGGATAAGCGATTGTCAAAACACCCACAATAAAGAAGAAATGTGGTAGCTATGTCGTATCAGTGGATATAAATTTTCTACATTTTTATGCAGAGAAAACACCATCCCATAATAATGGTCTGCATTGTAGAAACTAAAATCATTTGGTATTTGATTGCATCCCAGGCAGAGCTCACTTCTTTTCCAAAGCCCACCTTACCTCTGCATTATCATTGCTCACTATTCTGAAAGAACGTGATAGCACTTATGTAAGAAAAGTGACTTGGGCACATTTATTGGTGACAGTCTTTCACATGAACAGGTAGAAAACAAAAAGTCTTTGATTTTTAGACTGATTGATTATCTGCCCTAATATAATGGGGAGAAGACTGGCTTTCCTCCAAGACGTTTCAGAGAAACATCTGATCGTGTTTCCTTTTAGACCCTCAGAAAAACAATGAGTCACGTTCACCTCACTGTTGTAATGATTATGACAAATAGGTGAATCACACCGACATTCTCAGCAGAGGCACCGAGCAAAATGAAGACTGTTTTTATTTGTATGATTTCCAAATATGAACACGGACTAAAAGAAATGTGGATGGTATGTGCTGATAGCTAAAGTCATTTCTGCGTGTCCCATGCATAGCTTCAGGGCAGGAGGAGATGAATCCAGGTGTGGACTAGGGGCCCATCTCACAGATAGGCCGCTGCCTGTATGAAGTGATTTCAAGGTCACAAGTAAAGCCCTCTGTACCCTCAACAGGCTCTCTGACAGTGTTTAGAAATGTTCATGTTGCCTACTTTTTAAAGTTGAGCCCGTGTTAAAATGCAAATGCTAATAAGAAAGTTAAGATGTTGAGTCATTATGTGAATCAATACTGTAGTAGTTGGGGTTCTTTAGAGAAATAGAATGAATAGGATGTGTAAATATATATAGATAGATAGATAGATAGATAGATAGATAGATAGATAGATAGATAGATGGATAGATAGATAGATATAGGTATATATCTGTACATATATACACACACACACATACATACACATACATATATATACACACATACATATATACACATATATGACATACACGCACACAGGTTTATTTTAAGGAATTGACTCACATAGTTGTGGGTGCTGGCAAGTCTAAAATCTGTCGGAGAGGCCGGCAGGTGGAAAGTCTGTCAGGAGTTGATGCTGTGGTCTTGAGTCCAAGGCAATCTGGAGGCAGGATTCCTTCTTCCTTGGGTGGATCTGTCTTTTCTCTTAAGGCCTTCAACTGATTATACGAGGCCCACCCACATTACAAAGAGTAATCTGCTCTATTCAAAGCCTACTGATTTCAATGTTAATCACATCTAAAATATACCTTCATGGCAACATCGAGCCTGGTGTTTGACCCAGTGCTGGGTACCATGGCCTAGCCAAGTTGACACGTAAAATTAGCCGTGACAAAGGTCTTGGTTTGAATTAGTCCACCATGTTTTTTGTCAGTTTCGCGAGGGGGATCAGTACTTGGAAAAAGCTGGCTTTGACAAGGCCTAAAAGAGGAGGAGGGAGAAAGGAACAATAGGCCAGAGAAACGTGACATCGCGGAGGGGCATCCAAGGCCAGCAAGGAGACAGTGAGGGAACACGGTGCTGGGAATTTTGCTGCAGGAAAGGAGAATCCAGGCTTTGGAAAGAAAGTCCCCCCCAAAAGTTGGAGGATGAGGAAGAATATGAAAGTGATCTAAGAAAGAATGAGCCTAGAGCCTCTCAGCTCACCTGTCAAGGCCCTTGGATCACTAATGCTTTGTTGGACTTCAGTCTCTATTTAGGATTAATATAAGAAATAGCAAGAAGACGACGAAGATTTATTGATTGGCACTCACCGTGTGCCAGACGCTATTCTAATTTCTTTATGTTTTAATTCACTTAGTCTTCCCAACGGAAGTGGTTCTATTATTGTCTCCATTTTACAAATAAGAAAACTGAGACCTAGAGTGGCTAAGCAACCTGCCCAGAGCCACACAAGTAGAAATCAGCAGAGGTGGGATTTAAATGTAGGCAACGTGTCATCAGAGCCTGCGCCCATGGGCGCTACTCCATTGTCTCCAAAACTGCTGTGGAAGATACTGCCTAGTAAGTGATTCCGTGTTCCTTGTGTTAGGACGTATACACATGCAACGTGTTCTTTCTGCTACCAGGAAAAAGATTGTATCTCCCAAGGAACTGGTTTATTTAGATGTATCAGATAACGTAACCCATTTGGTTTTCTCCTTCTGCATACTTTGTAATTTTCTTTTGCAATTTTAGCAGCCTATTTATAAACGCTTATTTTTCAAATTACTTCAAACCCTATTAATAAGAAGGGAATACATTTTTAAAAGTTTGTAGTATTTATACGTTATTTTTATCACTTAAGATAATCAAATAACATTGAGAAATTTTACATTTTTTGAAGAAATCCTATTATCCTGGAAAACAAAACTCTAAAAGTGATTTTCATGACAGGGACAGCTGAGTCTCAAACAAACACCAAGATTTCAAGAGCTTACATTCCAAGATTAAGTGGGTGTCGAGAGAAATAATTCACTGGAAATTTCAGGGTTGGGAAGAACCAGCTCCTGCTCCCCCTTCAGCATCCGAGCTCCACATATCGGGCCTGTACGGTTCCACCTGGAGAATATTGGACACCACACAAGGCCCTTGAGGAAAATTGATTCAGAAGGAGGTAGGACCTTAGGATTCTAAGGCTATGAACAATCCCAGGAGGGCGGTGAGTGGAGATAAAAGCCTGCAGTTAGTTGCCTGCAGTGTCCCAGCAAAGCAACTACTCTGCTCGCTGGGGTTGGTCCCTATTCTGTTTCCGATCTACTCCTGTTTCTACCGCTTCCTCCCCAGCCCTGATTTAACTTGTTGACCAAGCCTGGTCCATGCTGTCCACTCCCTGGCCTTGATTTTCATGTATAGAGCCCCGTCCTGCCAGGGGCCTTCATCTGACACCCAGCCGTCACTCAGCCTCTACCAGTGACTGTGTCCACTCGAACTCCTGCCTCTCCGCTGCTGCCATCATCCCGCCCTATCTCACTTCCAGTCCACTGTAACTCAGCCCCTGACTCCACAGCTAAAACACTGCCTTCCCCAAGCCCTTTGTAGTGGGATGGTTGTTCCCACGCTGTGTGTGGTACAAGGCAGAAGACCATGAACACGAACCAGATCCATCGCATGCAGGACCGTCACACGAAGCTATAGGGTCCCAGCCCTGATTCCTTTCCACGAGTGACTGCGTCAGATACAATAAGACACAGCAATGCTCAGCTTATGTTCCAGCCCAGGCTGAAACTTTCATGGAGCTGTGGACAAGGCATCTTTTTCCTCCACAGTGGGTGAGCTTTCATATGAGCCAGCCAAAGGGTTATATCCTTCATGTGCTCTGCACCAGCAACCGCAGGAAAACCCAGGTCAGAAAACACTAAGGCCAAGGTGATGAGACCATCTGGAAAGTCCAGAGGACTTCACCGAAGTATTCCTCACAGACCACATACGTATCTCAGGCCATAAAATTCCAGCCATGTGGTGGTACTTGCAATGGACTAACGGATACTTGGGACCCAGGAGTTTCAGAAGCTTTCAGTGACCACTGGTAACCAATGGTCCCACCTATTGGTTGACAATCTATTTGATACTTTAATCAACCCCCTTTTTTCTTCACAGTCCTTGGGATCCCATGTCTAGGAATCACACCATGCTCGAACATCCCATGGTCTTAACTCTGAATATGGATGCTGAGCCATCCTCCAGGACTGCCGGGCCTAAGCACGCCGCAATCATCTGTTGTAAGCATCTATCAGACCATCTCTAAGAAGTGCTGTGATTAGTAGAGGGTGTCTGGCTTTCGAGGGCTTCCTGCATCATCTTCACGGTCATACCATCAATCTAGTCCTAGCTTCACCTGTGCTGTCGTGCAGGGAGCATGACCTTTATGAACTTACTTGAGAAAAAAAATGTACAACAATGGGATTTATATGGAGCCTGAGCCACCCTGTATCAAAACGTGTACATGGATAGAAATCGTGGTCATGAAATAGACTCTGTGCAATCCTACACCAGCAAATGGCCCATCTGATGGCAAATGATAAAAGACACAACCCTACCTAGCTTAAATAAAAATGGAATATACCGACCCACAAAACAAAAACGTCTAATGGTAGAGCTTGATGGCTTCAGGTTCTACTGGATTCAGGGCCAAAACAATGTCATTAAGATTTCGTTTTTCTCTTTCTCTCAATTTCACGACTTTTTCTTCCTCCCTGACAGAGTACACATGGTAATACCATGGTAGCAGCAGATTCAGCCTTTACATCTTTCTGGTTTCAGGTTCAACCAGAAATATCAAGCCCACTTTCTCAACTACTCAGCGATCCTTTTGGAATTCATTGTCTTGGCTCTGATTGGCCTAAATTAGGTTATGTGCCATCCCTGAATCAATATCAGTGGTTGGGAGACAGAATGCACTGGTCGGCTGAACTTAGTACATAAGTTCCTCCCTGGATCTTAGGGAGGAGCTGGCTTAGGCTCCTCTGGGAACACATGCATGAAGACCAAGGGAAGAGCAGTAGATCTCTTAACAGAATAGGCTATAATTACAAAAAGGAAGAGTGGATATTGGGTGGGAAAAAACAGCCAAAACTGAACAAAGCTTGGGTTTCTGTCATCCTTATTTCTATGTCCTTGATGTAGCCCCGACATCAGTCTGCCCCACCCTCTTCTCAGGTCGTGACTCTTGCATGTAAGTAACCCACAGCCTGTCTGATCCTGTTGCCCTCCCTCTGGTTTTGACTTGGTCACCCTGTGCCTATCAAGCCCCAGTTCCACTGAAGCCTTGCTGAGACTATGAGCCGGCCAAGCTGAAGTCTGCTAGATGGTGTCTCCAATTCGAGCACCTTCTGACTCTACCTGTTACTGATCACACTGAAAGAAGGCAGAACCTGATATTTTTGTGATTGAGATCAAGAAAGACAAATCTGTAAACGTGCTAACCAAACAGATAGTTGGCTTTAAATAACTGATGGAGTTCTTTAGGGAGGCATCCAGGGAATAAAGAAGATGATCAGGTGATAGCAATAGAGAAATAGAGTCGCATTTAACAAAAGAACTCTTTCCAACAATAGCCGACGTACAGACTGCTAGAACTGCAAGGCATTTTGAAAATATTCTTGACTATCATGTGGAGAAAGAGCATCAATGTGTACATCAGGTAAGATTCTAGTACGTATCAGCTAAAATTCTAGCTGAAAAAAGAAAACCAGTTATAACAAGCAAAATAATCCATGTCGAGCTCTGGAGATGTGGAGATCTAAACGCTCAAATGAGGTCTGTGAGAATCTCTTTCTGAGTTCTGCTTTCAGCCCCAGTTGGTATCATTGTCAGACACACTATTTCCCCGAAGAAGGAAGGTCACAGCAGCTCCACATCCACATCAGACTGGCTTAGCACTCCAGCAGAAAAAGAATGTATCGTATCTCTTCCTGTAATATTTCCAGCTTAAGTCCCAGGAAAGGCTCTCATTGGCCAAGCTTGTGTCACAGGCCCATAGGTCAACCAATTGCCAAGGCCAAATATAAGAAATACTGTGACTGGCCTGGGCCTGGGCATTCTAACATATGATTAAGAGCACGGAACTCCAAAACCAGATGTCCTGGATTCAAGTCTCACTTCCTCTACATACTAGATGTGCACTGTGTGAATCATTTCCTCATCTGTAAAATGGAGATATAGTCTGATCTCATGTGAGTATTGCAAAAATCAAAACAGCTCATAGTTGTAATGTGCTTAGAACAAATCTAGTGCATTCTACACACCCAATAAATTAGATACTTTAATAATTATGATAATAATGATGATAATGATGGTGATGATGATGGTGATGATGATGATGATGGTGATGATGATGGTGATGAGGATGAGGATGGTGATGATGATGGTGATGAGGATGATGGTGGTGATGATAATGGTGATAATCATAATGATGCTTACCCCTTCCATGTGTGGGGAGTGTGGTTAGCCACCCAGCAACAGCATGTTTCGAGAGTAAGAGAGAGATGATTCCTAAAAGATAGGGTTCTATTTTCAGAAGATGGGCAAAACATATCGATCAAGCAAAAACCACAGATGTCCATCATAGCAAGTGTGTAAACAACTGACATTCACATGCGACATGGGTGTGTGGGTGTGGGGGTGCGTGAGCGGTGTGCGTTGGAGTTTGAGACGAGAGCTTAGAGAAAGGGGTTCTTCCTGGAATTGTTTTTTCCAGTTAATCCCCACAGCGTAATCTCCTGTCCCCTCTAATGAGGCTATGGAGGGCAGCTCTGAGTGTGTCGTGCTAGGACCTGGTTTGGCTTGAGTGTGTCCATCACAGTCCCTGAGTGGGGACTCTAGCATTACGGTTCTGGTATCGAAGTGATACGTTAATACACTGGTGACTCGAATACAACTAATGCCTTACAGCGGAGGACTGGCTTATGCTAGGAGAAAATCTGAGTAATAACAAAGCAGCTTTTTCCTATATGCACCAAGGAGGTTTTTATTTCCTCTGGAATTCGTGAGTTCACTCCATAAAATGCACTGAGTACATACTGTGTACCCAGAACCCATTTAGGGCCTAAAACTGAAGAACAGGGGCAAAAAGAGATTTAAGAATGAGGATAATAAAGTCTAGGGCTAGAGGCATGGTAAAAGAAAGGAAGAGCCAGAAAACTGTGTTTGTTTTAAGCCAAAGTGTTATCCTTTTGAAATTATTTCCTATATTTATCTTCTAAAAGCAGAGTCCACATTAGATAGACCATAAATCTAACTGAGTTCTGAGAAATAATATATTCTCAGACTTGCCTGAGGTGGGGTTTGCATGGCCGTATGTTTTTCTTGGTTTTATTTGCATGAGGAAAAAAAAAAGAAGAAGAATAGAAAAAAAAGCTTACCAAGCACAGCTGTAAGATTTTAGTTTCAAAATGCTATTAAAATTACTTCTCAGCTCAAAGGGTAAATTTTTAATTTTCATGAACATACCTTGTAGAAAAAGGTAGCCCATAATTTTCTTCTAAGTTTAGATTATTTTGTAGTTTTCAGTCTGTCTTTCATTTACTCAATCATCCAAAATGTTTCTGTATAATCATGAGTAAAGGAGAAAGGAAGCTAAGGGTTTGGGTTTTTTTTTTTTTAACTCCTTAAAGAAAAATTGTTGAATTTAGCACTTTGGACATGACTCTTTAGATCGATTGGCTATGGTTTAAAAAAAGGCTTACAAATAACTATTTTTCTGTCAAATGTTTTTTACTTGTTTATATTTCTCATTCAGTAAATAATTTAAATCATTTTCCACTCCCTCATTCATAATCCATTATGACTTGTTCTGAGTATGAAAGTTGTTACAGGATATAGTAAAACATTTTAATCGGCTTGATGAAATGGTCGAGCTACACACTGTTGACTGGGACCCTGTGTTTAGAAAGTATTGTCCTGACCTCTCGCATGTCTAACTTGGGGGCAATGAATGTCTTCTAAAGTGGAAGACTGATCACCCGTGGGGAAGTGAAAGCTGCTGTTGCATTTGAAGATGCTCTTACTGATAACCGGCTTGCCAAGCACACAGGATTGGCTAGAAAGCAAAACTAGTTGCGACACTCAATGTTCAGAGAAAATTTTGAATCCTAACAAAGTTCCCCTGTTCTAATTATAATAATTTGCAGAACAAAAACTGTGGTCGATGAAGACTCTGTCTGAAAAATAGTTGGGCATTAAAAATAGCTCCTCATCAGTCCCTGTCAAGTCTCATGGAGCCAAGTTTAGACCCAATAAAAGTTGTATGACGTTCTAATGATATCCAGCTGCTCCAACCCAAGGAGCGAGACCTTAGAAATCAAAGAAAAACCTTTGCTCAGCTGGATCCCTGTGCTGAATCGATGACACCATGACCTTTTGCTATTTGAACGTTCTGAGGGAAAAGAAGAGTGACAGGCCATGTATTCTAGACAAAAATAGCAATGACTACAATTTCCGATGAGTATATTGCATGTCTAAGTGCCTGCCAAGTTTGATCTTTCAAGTTCTACCCTGAACGTATGGATTAAAAGTGAACAAGATTGTTTAAGGATCATGGTTACCATTTAGCGGCTTGTCAAGCGCACCGCGGGCAGTAACAGATTTTGTGTCTGACTATTTGGCTGACGAAACGCGACTGAAGGATTTCTATTTATTTTCATTATTTTTACATAAAATAATTAAATAAAGCCCTTTGATTTACACTTTTAGTAATTTCATAAATTAATTTTAAAACGATTTCTCTCCCCAAACAACATGGTATAGTAGGAAGTGTATTAGTGATTTTGGAGTAAGATGGAGAGAGAGGGAGGTGATTGAAGTCACTTAAAAGCTGTGATAACTAGAGAAATCACTAACCACTCACCTTCCGGCACGAGATGTTCCCTTCTCCATGTCAAAAAGTCACTTGACTTAAGTTATTGAAGGTTAAAATAAGATAATACATGTACAGTAGCTGGTAATTCTTAACTCATAATAGGTGCTTGATAAATATTCTCTTCTCAATTATTTTTTCGTTCCAATAAGTCCTACACCCACAAGTTAGATAGCTTCGCACTTGAGTTTTGTTTGCAAGTGGCCAGTTATCCCTAAGGGACAGGCTTTCTTGCTCCCAAGACCAGATGACGACACATTTTAATGCACCTGCAACAACATTCCTCACATCACTAACGGTATCCGTTTGTTCAGCAAACCCCTGCTGGACACGTATTCCTGCCGGCCACGTGCTCAGGGATACTAGGTGAAGAAGGTCCAGAGCCCGCACTCCAAAAGTCGACTGCCTCGTGAAGGAGCCAGGTAAGAAAACCAACAGTTACACCGAAGTGTCATAAGTTTTATCCAGGGGTCTTCACACAATGTTTGAAAAAAGAGAGTCTGGGCTGTCTGGGAATAATGGAGGGAAGAGGTAAGTCCAAGAATGTTTCAGCTGGGTCTACACCTGGCAGAAGTGTTAGCCAGACAAGAAGAGGACAGGAGTGGACGCGGGGAAGAGAGTTCTAGGCGGAAAAAGAAATCACGCTTTGAATCGTGACAGTTAAAGAGGGAAAAATTGTTTGCACATCTGTGGTGGCCAAGGAAGGCTGCTAAAAAGATGTAAAGACTAAATGCCCTCAGGAAGCGTAGAATCCAGCTGGAGGAGTGAGATGCATACACAGCAGGTAACCACATGAGGCTGGAAATCGACACTTGTTGTTGGAACTGTCTGAGCTCTCCAGGTCTGCTGAGTCCTGTGGAGTGATTTATCGAACTTATTTTACAGAATTAATGGTTTACCCAGGACTAACGGTGTTGGCTGCCAAAGCATTAGAGCCTAAGACTTCCAAGCCTAGTCTCTGAGACAAAGTTGGAGCAGACAAAGAAACACTCTCGCTGCTCGAAAGGGACGTTTCGAGCAGTGAGTGAATTGCATGTCATCTAATATTTTTAAATAATAAAAAAATAGTGGCAAAAATAGTTAAACAAGCAGTAGAGGAAAAAAGCAGCTGACCTACTTACCTTCAGAAAACAGGGTTTTGATTGACTACTGTAAGGCTAAATACACACGCACAAAAAAAACTATACACAAACACTATACTCTAGTTGGTGAATTTGTTCCTTATAGGAATATGGTCTTACCATTCTAAAACTATTTTACATGTATAATAGGGTTGAACTAATAAGTAAACATAATATAAGATACAACTCTAGGAAAAAAAAGATTGCTGTTGACAAAGGTTTATCGATAACCTGCATGTATTTTTAAATTATAATATTTACATAGAGAATAAAATAGATTTTCCTTATAAGATTAATTTGCGAATAATATTAACAAAACATTGTCTTGAGAAATGTTCGATGATGATTTAATTTGAGTAAAAGATTAATCTCTTAAGCACATTTCTTTCTCTGCTAATGAGAGCTAATCGAAACTGTACGCAAAGAGAAAGCCCACGCGTCTTGATCTGCTCCAGGATGTCTAATATTCTTTAGATTTGGAGGATGGACTGCGAAGGGGTGAAGAAACTCACTGCCGTGTCCAACATGTGAAGAGCTACATTCAAGGGATTTCTCTGGATCCGTGGGCCTCCACGGCCCTCAGATGGAGGTCAAGGTGGGTGGACACAGCTTGGCAGCTCGGGAGGCCTAAGAGTGAGGGGAGGGAACAAGGCTGCTCTAAAAAGCTAGGTCTGCGCCTGCAGAGGGGACCCCCAGGGCCTGGCTCCCGGCCTCCTGGCGGGTTTGGAAAAGCTCTTTGTGACGTGGTGAGCCCCATGATCTCTTCCAGGGACACGAGCATGTTAAGCATCTCTGCATCTCCTCTTCGTGTTTGGAGCATTTGGGCCCCTCTCCTCTCGGTCCTGGCATCAGGCCGTTAACTCCCCTGTCAACATCAAATTGGTCCTTTCCACAGATCTGGAAGTGTCTGGAAGGCCGGTTATAGTTAAAAACGGGTTCTAGCCTGGCAGTCTCTAAAAAGTGATTCAAATCCTGCATAATCCTTTTTAGCGACCCTAAGCATTTCTCCTTAATCTGTGCAACCAGTGTTTCTGAGAGCTGCTTTTCACACCTTCTAAAAGTGAGCTTCTAACAGACTGAACAAGTCTGCAGATAAATAAGAGACTCACCGATAAGGCGTTGACAAGTGGACACACCAGCGACTTCCACTGGTTGCTGTGCAGAGTGCGTCGTGGTCTCAGTTCACTGGGCAGTGGCTCCGCCATCACCTCGCCTAGTTTCCCAAGGGTCAGCCCCACGCCAAGCTCCACAGAGGATCACAGCCCCTCCATGGCACTGAGCCACCACAGGCTCTGCCCAGTCACCGTAGTCCACCGTGTACAACAAAACCAGGGGACGCACCCAACACTACTCCTAGAACTCAGCCAGCAACGAGCAGCCTGGACCGCTCAGTGATACAGTTGTCGGAGCTGGGAGAGTTGTAAATAAAATATCCTTGTCTTCAAAAAATGAAACAAGTGGACATATTGTATAACGAGTGCCAGGTTTCTCACAGGTGGAAAAACGAGAAAGCATCAGACAAACCCAAACCCAAATCATGTCTCTTTTCTGTACAGATGGATTTGGGGTCCCTCGGGGGCTGTATTAGTTTCCTACTGCTGCTGTAACACATCATCAGAAATTTAATGGCTCAAACAACACAGATTTATTATCCTACCATTCTGTAGGTCAGAGTCCAACTCGGGTCTCGCTGGAATAAAATCGGGGTCGGCAGGACTGCTCGCCTTTCTGAATGCCAGGAAAGGGCGCTTTTCCTTGCCTTTCTCAGCTCCCAGGGATGGACTGTACTCTTGACTCGTGACCCACACTTCCACCCCTCAGAGCCCACGCCCACAGCTTACACTGCCACCCTCTGACCCTGCTGCCATTGTCACAGCTCTGACTACAGCCAGAAAAGGTTGTCCTCTGTCTAAAGACTCCAGTGATTAGACTGGACCAACCCGAATAATCCCCGTTGCAAAGTCTTTAACTTCATCCCATCTGCAAGGTCCCTTTTGCCATGTGCGGCAACATATTCACAGGTTTAGGGATGAGGACACCTTTGGGAGGTCATCATTCTGTTTACTACAGGGACTTTTCAGGGGAAGGGAGACATAACTCTCCCCAGACCAGCACCAGGGAACCCCGAAATGCAGCTGAGACTGATTCCCCGGGGCCTCCCCTATGAAATCGGCTGAAGTCTCCTGCACAGCGTCAGCACAAAGATGCTCCTACTCGATTAACGACTGCTGATTTGTGCTGAAAAGGGAAATTACGACACTGCTGCCACAGATCTCTAGTCGTTGTCAGACTGCCTTCCTGGTGGCTCCCCTTTATCCAAAGCCATGTCCCTTTGCACGATGAAGGCCTCCGCCTTGTTGAGAGCTGCCTGTCCAGGCCCTCCCGCCCTCAGGCAGGGCTGGGTCCAGGCGTCTAGGAGGCACCACTTCTTGCTCTGCTGCATGGCACACGCGCTCCAGTGCCCTGCACGGCAGCGGGCACGGGGGGTTCGCACCCGCTCTGGCGCCCTGCGCGGCACCCGGGCACGGGGGGTTCAGTAAACACCTGCTGAGATGAACCCTCAGTCGGTACTTGGGGGACCTGCATACCCTTGCTCCATATCTGCTTTGGCCTATTAAGTAATGGAAATGCTTTTTCTCCCTGCTTCCAGAAGAAAAATATTAGAAAGGAGCGGGAAGTGATTCTCTCCATGATCTTGGTGTGACCGAGAAGATAATGTTTTTATCATGGTCTTTGGTGCCAACTGGGAGACTCGGGCTGAAAATACAATTTTCCTGAATTATTTAAATGTTAAATCCTAGCCCTTTGAAGCACCTTATATGATGTCCATACCCTCAAATTATTCCTGGATATTTACATGAGTAAATGTACATTTTATTCATGGGCCCTCCACATGTTCTGTTAATAGTTTTTAGGTCCAGTTGCTAAACCTTGGCAGCACATTACCGTTGCCTGTGGAGCTTTTAAAAAATACAAATATCCGTACTTGCCCTCAAAAATGCTGATCTAATTACTCTGATAGGGTCCCAGGCCTCAGCATATTTAAGCTCCCCCGAGTGGTTACAACGTGACACCAGGAAAGAAAACCACTAGACTGAAGAAATAAACTGTATTTCTTAATATTCAGGCTCACACTGCATTTTGCTGAAGAGATAGGTGTGAGGTACCGCCCCAGGCTGAAAAACGCCTCTGTTTCTTGTGCGCAAGTGACCCACACATTAATCTGATGATTTCTGTCAAGGTCTAACCAGCATAGTCCTTTTCACGCCTTGTCAAAATCTCTCATTCCAGAAGTATCACTCTCCTTCCGGTTGTCGTTCCCGCCCCCACCCGACATCTTTCTTTCTGATCTGTAGCTGAGCCAGAACTAATGCTCTATGAAACGCCCCCTCTGCGCCGCTGCGGCCACCCTCGTGCATCCCCACCTGTCACCTGCTGGTCTCGGCTGCTTTCTTTCAACCTCCTGCCACTCATCCTTATCCCTCATCACCCTTCGTTATTCCTAAACACAAATAACGGGAAGAATCAGAGTGGGCAAGGAATTCCGGAGATATACTGTCCCCGCCGTAAATCTGTGCTTCGCAGGTCGCCAGCAGCATGGGGCGGAATTGACCTACGGGCCCAGGAACTGTGCTCTCAGATCCACCATTCCGTGAGCACGAGGCCACCCTTCCTTCGGGTGCTCTAAGTCAATGGCTGAGCGAGGATGCTAAGTCTAGCCTGTCCCTAGGGGACTTGAGCTTGTCTGACTGGTGACTGGGGCTCAAGGGCTCCTATTGGCCTTGCCCAATGAATGTGAAACTGAACTGCCAGCTGAGACTCTTCACCGACCCTTCTCTCCCTCCCTCCCGAAGGTCAGACCAACTTCCAGGTCCCGCTCCATTTTCCTTCCCACGCATCTGCCCAGATAAACTTCTCGTCCATCTGATTCCATCTCGGCATCTGCTTCTTGGAGGACCCAAACCAGCATGTGTACTAGTGGAGAAAATGCATTTCAGAAGCTCCCAGAGGGTCCTAGTGTGCAGGAAGCTGTACTATAGGTAGGTACGCATAGAGAGAGGCCACAATTCACAGCACCTACAGTGCATAAGCTACCCAGTTGCTCAGGAGAAATGTGGTTAATTGCAGTCCCAGGAGAAGAGACGAATTTCCTCAGCAGTTCTTCATAAAGGAAACACTGTGGGATGTCATCAACCACATCCTTAACAACATCCCTACAGTAAACACAAAACGGGTTTCACGGAGTTGCTCCCTATGACATTCCTCAGCATTGCCAGGTTCTTTCCATGTGCTACTACTTGGCGCAAGCAGGTTCTGCTCACGTACAAATGTGGAGAGGAATTTTCCACTTTGGTTAGGAGATCTCACCCTGAGAAGACTCACGCTGTGTCTTGGGTCCGCGATTGGACTCCGAGGGTACCAGAGAACATACGTGTTTTGTCTATTTTTCATACTGGGGTTCCGCATAAAATTGTGTTTAACCGAAAGATCCTACTGCTACCGAGTGCTTGAAAATTACTCTACGGACTACAGAAAAGGTGATCCTCCCAGTCTTCAATAATTTTAGGCTGACCCCAATTGAACTCACAACAAATCCTGACTTTAGAGCCTCCGAATAATTAACTTCGCTGTGGGATGATCGATAAACTCGAGACTGTGACTTGATATCTAAACAGACAAGACGTGTCTGGCCAGGAGTGAAGTCCACGCTGCGGTGGACCCCATCCAGCTAACACCAGGCCACGAGAGACCAGAGAAACAAACTCCTCCCACGTGGCCGGAAACGTCGATGGCAGTAACCCTAAGACTGACAGCTTCCCCATCTCACAGTTCATTCTTTTCATTTCCTGAATGAAGAGAAAGTATCTAAAACCCTGAATGTGAAGAAATGAGGTTGGGAAAGTCCAGCTCTCTAGGGTCATGACACTAGAACCCATCACAAAGGCCAGCCCATTGGGATCCTCACCTCCAGGATCCGATCTGTTATCCTCTGTCTTCGGGAAGCCTCCCCACCTGGCACAGCACACACCTGTACCGGTCACACAGGTGCCCACCAGCTTCTCGCACCTGGCCCACGCCAATGCTGCATGCTGAACTGAAGGCTTTTCTCCTTCCTGAGCTGTTCTTTCCAGCATCCTTGCAACACACCTGGAATGTCGGGGTTGAAGATGTTTAGTAAATGCGTTCTCCCCATCCGTTACGATTTCCCAACCTCCTCGCTTATTGAGCTACAGTTCACGGCAACTCCGGTGAAAATGATTAGGGAAAAACGTAATGTGCAGTTCTATTACCTATGAATTCATGTCTGCTTTAAAGACACCGCTTTTAGCTGATGGAGGGCGCATGCTACATTATAGAATGACTCCAGCGGAGACTTTGAATAACTTAAGTAGGAGCTGGATTGCAAATCGAAGAAACAGCAGCAATTGAATGTAAGTTCCAAGGTGGGTCTTTGTGCCCTTCCAAATGAGTGAACAGCACTGTGCGAAGAATCAGAGTTCAAAGACATCCAGAAGAAGAAAGAAAAACAAAGGGAATCATTATGTCTGCCGATCAAATTGGATTCTTGTTATTAGATCGCCCATATTCTTGGCCCCAAACAGGCATCCACAGAACATTCTCATGTGAAACAAAAGTTTTATTTTTTTAAGTATCGTGATTTATAACTTAAAATGGATATTCATCTACTCACACCCACACCGTTTTCACCAACGAACTTCCTTCTCCACCAACGAACTCCCTTCTCCACAGAAAGAGAGTAATGATGGCTCTTTCTGTAGAGGCAGAAAGAGCCATCATTACTCTCTTTGCAAGAAGATAGGGAGCCCTCTACGACTGGCAGAGTCTAGGGGGCAAGCCAGGCACACCACATCACCTCCCACCAGCTTACCAATCCCTGACTTTGGGTACAGTGCGGGGCTAATAAACCTACCAGGTTCTTTCTAGAGAGAAAATCTGGACAATGCAGAGAAATCAGAAACAGTGAGCATGTTAGTAAATCAAGCTGCCAAGTATGCTACTGAACGAAGCTCGGGTAGAGACCGAAGCAATGGGAAGAGCCGGGATTCAGCCTCTGACCAGCATCACCACCGTCCTGGTCTTACCGCGTGATGGCCGTAGGCACAGACCTGACCTCGCTGGAACACACATGGCTGAGCTCTCGCTCTGCCAGCTTGCTATGGCATTCCTTTAGACTGTTGACACTTTTCGGTTTCTGTTTATTCCGTCTGTCCTTTCTTGCCACTATTCCGGGTCCCCATGCTGTTGCTCCAGTGTGGCCACATCAGTGTGGCTTGGAAAGCGGTCACATGAGACAGTTTCTCCCCATGGAGTCTGGTCACGGCTTGTGGCAGGTTTACTGGTTGGCGAAATAAAATCTGCTTCCTTCCTTCTCGTTTTAAAGGCTGTTCAATATGCATGTGGAAAATGACACGGGTGGAATTTAATGCCTGGTGATTTGCAAAACTCTTCACTTTCTTCAAAACTAGAAAACCTTTGTAAAGACAATGCAAGGATGCTTTTGAGATCTTTTTTTTTTTCCCCCATCGCCCGTAAAAGACAGGAACCAGGCAGTTAAAAATAAACGGTTCCAAGAGTGCCAGGCTGAGCAGAATAAGCATAATGCTGGCCTGTAGGAGGGAAATCTCAAGAAATCAGCTCTGGAAATTGTCCTGCTGCCTGCTTCCCCAAAGGCCAGAAAAAGTGAAGTAAGGAACAAGAGGTTTTATCAAATTGGACTTCATTATTTTCAGTATGTCGCAAATCCACCGCTCTCCAGGGTAACCTCTCCGTAGGTAACGCTTCTTAAACGAGGAGTCCTTTCTCAGACTCGTCTGCTCAGGAGCCATTGGTGATTGCATGGGAAAGTTAAGGGCCAGCAATTCTGCCACTAATGCTTTCGAGATAGGCCTGAGGTGTTCTTAAATTTATTGAGCTTTTTCTTGTGTGTGTCTGTATACGTGTGTGTCTGATCAATGGTATTTTAAAAAAATAACCTTTTAAAGAATTTTTTAAAGTGTTTTTGTCTCATTATAAATTTTTTAAACACACGATTAGTATAGAAAATATACCATAGTAAAATATGTAGAAAGGGGTGCAAAGATTTATTGACAAGGAGGTTCATCATTGCGTTATTCTTAATTTAAAAACTGTAAACAACCGAAATGGTCAAAAACAGAGCTTAGAAATAAATACCCATGCTATGCAGTCATTAAAAATCATTTAAGGATATGGGATAGTGATCACAGTATATTAAGAGAGAAAAAATAAAGTTATAAACAGTCTGTGTTATGACTCCATTTGCTTTTAAGTAGTTCCTCATTTATTTTTTCATTTAAAAAAATAAAATATTCCAAAAGGTTAAATATGCTATAATTTCTGGATGATTCCAAGTGATTTTTATTTTCTTTATATTCTACAAAATGTCTTCAATCACTGTACATTATGTTTAGAATCAGGAGGAAAATGATTATTGTTTTCGAGTTTAAAGAAACCAATTTCCTCAATAACTAAAGAACTCGTTGTAGTTAAATCAGTTCTTTGAGGAGCTGGGTCTTCCTGTTGTTATAAATAAAAGAAGTGAGATGCTTCTGCTCCCTTGCCGCCAATGTCAATGAATTTGTATCCAGGCTCTTGGTCTCTCAAGTGTTTGGCTCAAACATCTCTGGCGGGGGCACAATTTTCCTAGAGCTTTGTCCCCCCATCTTCTTCCAGGTCCAGGCAGGCAGGAAGAAGACACACACCTGCATCCAGCTGTTCCATCCGGGCACTGACCACCCACCTCCGAGGTCCTCTTAAAGGGAGAGGGTTCCGCCCCCACCCACCCACTGTCATTGAAAGGCCACGGGGACCGCATGTTGCACAGGAAGAACCCTCGGTCTGGAGAGACGAAGTGGCCAAAGTTCTAGAAAAGCATTCAGTTGTTCTGCTTCTCCAACTCCGTACAGTTCCACCTCAGTGAGAAAATGACACAGTGACTCTTTTCTGTGCCAGCGAATCCAGGTCTCCCCGCTCCCCTCCCTGCGTTCCTTCTCAGTAGTCAGCCCCAAAGCTGGGGTTCCACGACTTGCATTTCAACACACACACATATTCCCCTTCACCGACAGATTCTCGTTGGGTCATAGGTATCAAGAAATGACTGTGATTTCCTGCCCTGAGAGATTAGAATCAAGGGAAAGTTACGTAGCAATACGGGAGCGTGAGTTTACCGTACGAGAAATAATACACGGGGGATTTCCAGCTTTTTATTTCGAACTACTCCGTGCTATAAATAAATAGAATGGCCAGAATAATCTTAATCAGCTTCACTGTGCAAAATTAAAATTCAAAAACATTTTTATTGGGTTCTCCCCAGATGTCATTTTTGTAACAGAGTGGGATTTAATGAATGTAGCTCTTTAGAGATACAAATCGCCATCATTTTTCCTTTTTTCATAAAGATAGTGAATTTAATGACATCATTATTTTCACCAGCTTCCAGCCCTCGGAAACATAAGATTGATTGATTTTTCCCAAAACCTTTTGTGTAGTAAGGTTTTATGCAAGTGGAAAACTTAATGCTAACAGAAACAAATTTGACCACGCTTTTTAAATTATAGGATAATTGCTAATTCTGTGGTCATTCATTCCCATGCCATCAACTCCAACACAGGAAACTATGAGAAATATAACCACTGGTAAAATTAAACCTGCAATTATAGCACCAATTTCTAGGATATGTTGATTTTTCCTATTTTGCAACATGCACACAGATATATAAAATTTTCTCATTTATTTCTCACATGTTGACCTTATAAATCCAGAATCTGTCGTGTCATGATGATTTTTATAAATTTAAGACAGTTTTTAATCCTGCTTCTTTTTTAGCTGATTTTTAATGAGGGCGATTATATACTCAACATGTTAGCACAACTACCCTTTAAACACATTGATCAAAAAAGAAAGAGAGAAGAAACAGACATAAAGCAAATCCATGCCTTATCTGAAGTTACCATCATTTAGCCAATGATTATCTTTGTCACCTAGCATTTGGATTAATCTCTGAATTTACAATAAATTCTCATCGCACTTCATATCTTTATTACTATCCACCATCAACTTCTAGAACTTTTTCTAGATTCTGTTTTTCTAGACATTGTTTTCTAGATACTGTTTATTTTTCTCATCCACTACCTTAAGCCCTTCTCAGTTCGTAGTGTCATGTATTCAAGTGTTCACTATACTTTAACTTAAAACCATTCAAACAGCTCCCTAATTTTCCTCACTGGCTGAAGCCTTCTCTCACCAGAATCTTCCTTCCATCTCCATTATCTGCATAATCAGTCTTTGACCTTTTTCCTTTTCTACAGCCGTAGTCAACTTTTAGTTTAATAAATTTCATCCTATTCTCTGTATGTGTTACAAGCCTCTCTGGGTCAGTATCATCATTCTTCAGTTATTAATTCCACCGGAAGGGGTCCTGATTAAGTCGTGTTACATGATCACATATCTGATTTGACATAACCCCATCCAGAGATTAGAAATGTAGGGGAGGGTAAATGTCATAGTAATAAATGTTGAGCACTTAGTGCTGTGTATGTATTATCTGAACACAGTGTATGATGGTAATTATTAATATCATCAATAATGATGATGATGATGATGATGGTGATGGTGATGGTGATGGAGAGGGTGGTGGTGGTGCCCATGCGGATGACCACAACAACTGTGATGGAGGGACATCTCCTTTTCAAATTATTGTCGTCACATTTTCTTAAGCGATAGCAGAGCTGATTAATTGAGATTTATTCTTTTCCCACTCTTTTAGTGAAAGCACCAATTCCAAGTGCACTCTTTAAATGGGGATGGGGCAAGAAAATAAAAAAGAAAGATCATGGACATCTGCCTAATATTTCTTTTATTTGTAAATTTTTTAGCGCACTATTGCAGGGCTCGTTAAACTTTACAAATGAAAGAAAAAATATCGAGATAATCTATTTTGTTCATTATCGTATGGGTGACCTGTTTCTCCAGAGGAAAATCTAACTAGAGTGATGATGAAATGTTTAACTAATACTAAAAATTTTCCCAGTAGTAGCAGAAGAAAGAAAACAATATTGTTTTTCCAGACCACACCCCTTTTGGACGACTTTCGAGCAGTGATTGACAGTGGCAGTGTGAGTTTTCAAACGGTCTTGCAGATTGTGTGGAAAACATGGTCCTTGCCGGTTCCTTGGCTCCCCTCACATTCACCGGCCGTCTCAACCAGGCAGACACTCACCTGAAACGCTCCTGAAAGGCCATGGTAAAATACGCAGGGAACTATAATTGGTATGACCTTCGCCTCTTTCCACAGGTGCTATACCTATAACGAGGTTCAAAGTATGAGCGAGTCTAACAGTTACAAACACAGAATTCCCACGCCCAAAAGATTTCCCCAAATGACAAATAAAAGCATACAGAAAGGCGTGGTTGTTCACTCTCGTTTTCTCTTTAGTGGATGGGCTATTATTTTCCATTAGGCCTCACCTGGTTTGTTTATTTAATGTTTATCTCTAGTCAGCTAGTGCCTGAAAGAGGAGAAAGGATCATTGCAAGTATGAACTAGAGAAACTGAAATCTGCCTGCCAGTGCCTGGGAAGGAAAGTAATTCTTGAAAGCAGAAGTGCTAGCAGAGCATTTCTGCACAGAAATCCCGATATTACACATC
>NW_011888935.1:1325373-1330232 GCF_000151845.1 Pteropus vampyrus | reverse complement strand
TCTGTATGTGTTACAAGCCTCTCTGGGTCAGTATCATCATTCTTCAGTTATTAATTCCACCGGAAGGGGTCCTGATTAAGTCGTGTTACATGATCACATATCTGATTTGACATAACCCCATCCAGAGATTAGAAATGTAGGGGAGGGTAAATGTCATAGTAATAAATGTTGAGCACTTAGTGCTGTGTATGTATTATCTGAACACAGTGTATGATGGTAATTATTAATATCATCAATAATGATGATGATGATGATGATGGTGATGGTGATGGTGATGGAGAGGGTGGTGGTGGTGCCCATGCGGATGACCACAACAACTGTGATGGAGGGACATCTCCTTTTCAAATTATTGTCGTCACATTTTCTTAAGCGATAGCAGAGCTGATTAATTGAGATTTATTCTTTTCCCACTCTTTTAGTGAAAGCACCAATTCCAAGTGCACTCTTTAAATGGGGATGGGGCAAGAAAATAAAAAAGAAAGATCATGGACATCTGCCTAATATTTCTTTTATTTGTAAATTTTTTAGCGCACTATTGCAGGGCTCGTTAAACTTTACAAATGAAAGAAAAAATATCGAGATAATCTATTTTGTTCATTATCGTATGGGTGACCTGTTTCTCCAGAGGAAAATCTAACTAGAGTGATGATGAAATGTTTAACTAATACTAAAAATTTTCCCAGTAGTAGCAGAAGAAAGAAAACAATATTGTTTTTCCAGACCACACCCCTTTTGGACGACTTTCGAGCAGTGATTGACAGTGGCAGTGTGAGTTTTCAAACGGTCTTGCAGATTGTGTGGAAAACATGGTCCTTGCCGGTTCCTTGGCTCCCCTCACATTCACCGGCCGTCTCAACCAGGCAGACACTCACCTGAAACGCTCCTGAAAGGCCATGGTAAAATACGCAGGGAACTATAATTGGTATGACCTTCGCCTCTTTCCACAGGTGCTATACCTATAACGAGGTTCAAAGTATGAGCGAGTCTAACAGTTACAAACACAGAATTCCCACGCCCAAAAGATTTCCCCAAATGACAAATAAAAGCATACAGAAAGGCGTGGTTGTTCACTCTCGTTTTCTCTTTAGTGGATGGGCTATTATTTTCCATTAGGCCTCACCTGGTTTGTTTATTTAATGTTTATCTCTAGTCAGCTAGTGCCTGAAAGAGGAGAAAGGATCATTGCAAGTATGAACTAGAGAAACTGAAATCTGCCTGCCAGTGCCTGGGAAGGAAAGTAATTCTTGAAAGCAGAAGTGCTAGCAGAGCATTTCTGCACAGAAATCCCGATATTACACATCTATCTGAACAGGTGTGTCCCCTCCCTCCGCCCTCCACTCCCGGGAGAGGAGCCATCATTTTCTTTAGATCTTTGATGAATCCTCGGCCAGGAAGAATTGTTAAAACCCACTGCTCAGCAGGACTCTCCTTTTTCTATTCTTCTACTCAGCAACTTTCAAACACCTGGAAAGATATTTTAAAAGGGCTCCACCTCTGTGTCATTGCTCATAAATATAAAGTCTGAGCAACATGATGTACCATAAGTATAAAAACGACACGGATGTTAAACAGTGTGATAAAGCGGTCACTTGTCCATCATCAGAAAATATCACTAACAGGAGTAACAGACAAATTGAAATCTATTACAATATTTAAATTTTTTTCAATTGCCATTTTTAAAAATTTCAAAACCTCGGGGTGGATGTGGATTATTGTGTGATAGCCTTCTGGCAAAATTCTCTTCTGTTGACATGCAGGACAGGAATTTGAGTGCTACAGAAAAGCCGCCACATTTGCTGATACCATCTATTTTGCGATTGTCACGGTCTGTGAATTTTTGGAGTCATGGTTTCTTTTCTCGTACTTGGTCCTTCTACGGCTTGCTCATTTTTTCCAATGATCCTCATCCTTTGGTGGTTAATTTCCTCACAGGTGGGATGCCACAGATGATATCTGAGTTCATGACCAGTTACAAACAGTAAGTAAACTATACTGGAGAGCTAAACTAACAGTTCTGCAATACGGTAAATGCTGGGGGGCAGGGTTTACATAAGGTGACATCGATCACTCACCAGCAGGGACATAATTAATGCCTTGGACTCTTATTCCAGAAAAGTAAAAGATTTCACTGAGCTTATGTTAATTATGGAATGTGACTCTCTAAAGGTATCTCTTAAAGTCATACCATAACTGTTAAGCTACATCATCATTAATAGCGTACCTCCGTAAAAACGATAGAAGTTTGGTTTGGAGTAAGAAAAAGGAGAAGAAAAAGAAGACGTGGGAAGGAGGCAGAGGAAGACGGAGGAAGCAAACGGCCAGTGGAAGAACGGCCTTGTAATGCTGCCTTCAGCGACGATGCAGGCCCTGTGTCCTGGTGCCTCGGAGCTCATTTCTGTTCCTGCACAGAGAAGAAGCTTAAAGTGAGGGGAGAGCCAGCTGGGAGGGCTCAGTCCTTCCAGTCGAGCTCCTGATACAGTCATCTTGGAACAGGGACATGAGGAAACATAGATGGTGACCCCAAAGTGCCAGACTGAGCACTGGGTCTACCTAAGGGCACGTATTTCTCTAAAGCGGGAGTTTTAGAAGAAACAGTAGTCTCCCATCCAAATTTTGAAATTATACTCAAAACTTTGTGTTTGTATGTCTCTTTGCTCTCCTGGGGAGAAGAGAGAGAGCTTTCTTTAGAGAGGCAGGACCTCAAACATTTGTTGAAGCATCGCTCAGAGCCAGGGTTTCCCAAAGCCTCTCTTTCCGGAAGTGTCCGAGTTGCTCTGCATCTCCTATGCCCTGATTATAACAGAAGGGGCACAGCCAGCACTTAGGGTGTTGGAACAGCTGTTCCCTTCATGTAAAACCTAAGTCGCCTACATCTACAACCTCGGCCTCCTTAAGCTCATGTCCTAACCTGGTTAACAAGCCCAGGATCCAGATGAATGGCACCAGTTACATGCGGGCGGCGCCCTGCGGTTTGCTAACATCTCTCTCTTTTGCTGTGTCCGGCTTGTTTCACGCCTCTGGAGATAAGTAGGTAAGACACCTTACCATTAGTTTCTATTTACGGAACAGCAAGTTGAGGCCCAGAGAGCTAAGATGAACTTGTTCAAGTTCATGAGCGGTGGTGGCTGGCCAGGCGAGAATCTAGGCCTCCCACTCCTAGGTCAGTGTTTGCTCTGCTGCAGTGTGCTGCCCCCAACTTCTGCTATGTGCAGAAGCTCAGAGAAAGATAAGCCGTGTCTGCCCACAAGGAAGTTAAAATCTAAACCCAGTTTGTCTTTTTCTCCTAGTGACAAAAAAGATGTTTTTAATCCCCTCAACTCAACCCTACACATACCTGTACCATGCCCTGACCTTCCTCAGTGGTAAACTGAAGCAAAATCACCTAAAGAGAGGCAGCACTCTCTCCAGACAACGAGAAAAGTAGCCGGCACTTATTATGCTGCCAAAGAACTCCAGGCAGATCAGAAAAACAAACAAACAGTGCTTTTCATCATGCTTTTGAAGATGTATTTTGTTTGAATAACTAGAGCCAGAACCTTGCCAACAGGGAAAATCATCTTTCTTCAATAAACATGTATTGTACAAATTAATATTTGTAGAAATATGTTTATTTACTAGAATCTGTGAAAGTGTCATTAGCTCTAATTTTTCGCCCATTCTATATGCACACTGTTTTCCGTAAAACTCTGCAATGCACACCCAGTGTGGGCATGCTATACTTCTGTGATTCTTGGCTTTGGTTTGGGACATATGACTTCTTTGTTTCCCGATAGAATGAGGCTAACATCATATTGTGGCCATTCTGAGCCAAGGCCTCAAGAAGCTTTACGTATTTTCACTAGCCTCTTGTACTTCTGCAATCACCTTGAAAAGATCCTGCTAGACTAGCCCACTGGTACCAGAATGAGGAGGCTGGACGTTTATGACAGAGATGTACCAACCAAGTCATTCCAGCTGAGTCTGGCCTATGTTAGCCAGTCTCCCTCTCTGAAGATGGCTCCAAGACCAAACAATCAACTATGCTTGTTACAAAGTACTTTTCATTACAAACCGTGTATTTTGTTGTCCCAATGCAGCAGATAAGGCCATTTGACTTAAACTTCCCTGCTCGGTTTTAGTAAAGAAGTTTCAAGACTCCTACATTTTTATTCATGAGATCTCTTTATAGTAGGAATGATCAAATATACAGGGGCAGGGGTATAGCCCAATTATTAACTGGACTGTTAACCAATATTTCATGTCCCATACCCGCCCACTGTTCTTGCTTACATAAAAGTTTGTCACTAGGAAGACAGAACTATAAAAAGAATAAAATATTTCGTCAATAAAAAGTCTGTGATGAAAACTTAAACTCCATCACAATGTCTTAAAAATTCTAAAGGAAAGTTATTTGTAACCTAGAAGTCCATACACAGCTAAACTATCATTCGAGTAACCGAGTAGACAAAGGCAGTTTCAGATATGTAAGGACTACCCGGAAAAAATGCTTCTGCAAAATAGTGGAGTAAATAAAGAAATGAAATAGGAAGTCATAAGATCCAAGAAACAGGGGGTCCACTCTAGCAGGAAGGACCCGGGATGACCGCTGGGCAGCGGACCTTGAGAACAGACAGATAGTATTGGAGCACGGAGATGGAAATTCTAGGGAGGAAGTCTCCAGAATAAAGTAAAAGTAATTATGATGAAGTTTTTTGGAGAGAATTAAAATATATATACGAGTAGGAAAAATTTTAATGAAGCAGTAAGAAATACTAAGAAAAAATCTGTACAAGAAAGAGACTTAATCAGACTACGACACCTGGCTCTGCAGTGGATCGTATTTACATAATTAGCATTTAATAAACCTCAATTGATAGTTT
>NW_011888935.1:1323176-1325323 GCF_000151845.1 Pteropus vampyrus | reverse complement strand
AGAAAAGTAGCCGGCACTTATTATGCTGCCAAAGAACTCCAGGCAGATCAGAAAAACAAACAAACAGTGCTTTTCATCATGCTTTTGAAGATGTATTTTGTTTGAATAACTAGAGCCAGAACCTTGCCAACAGGGAAAATCATCTTTCTTCAATAAACATGTATTGTACAAATTAATATTTGTAGAAATATGTTTATTTACTAGAATCTGTGAAAGTGTCATTAGCTCTAATTTTTCGCCCATTCTATATGCACACTGTTTTCCGCAAAACTCTGCAATGCACACCCAGTGTGGGCATGCTATACTTCTGTGATTCTTGGCTTTGGTTTGGGACATATGACTTCTTTTTTTCCCGATAGAATGAGGCTAACATCATATTGTGGCCATTCTGAGCCAAGGCCTCAAGAAGCTTTACGTATTTTCACTAGCCTCTTGTACTTCTGCAATCACCTTGAAAAGATCCTGCTAGACTAGCCCACTGGTACCAGAATGAGGAGGCTGGACGTTTATGACAGAGATGTACCAACCAAGTCATTCCAGCTGAGTCTGGCCTATGTTAGCCAGTCTCCCTCTCTGAAGATGGCTCCAAGACCAAACAATCAACTATGCTTGTTACAAAGTACTTTTCATTACAAACCGTGTATTTTGTTGTCCCAATGCAGCAGATAAGGCCATTTGACTTAAACTTCCCTGCTCGGTTTTAGTAAAGAAGTTTCAAGACTCCTACATTTTTATTCATGAGATCTCTTTATAGTAGGAATGATCAAATATACAGGGGCAGGGGTATAGCCCAATTATTAACTGGACTGTTAACCAATATTTCATGTCCCATACCCGCCCACTGTTCTTGCTTACATAAAAGTTTGTCACTAGGAAGACAGAACTATAAAAAGAATAAAATATTTCGTCAATAAAAAGTCTGTGATGAAAACTTAAACTCCATCACAATGTCTTAAAAATTCTAAAGGAAAGTTATTTGTAACCTAGAAGTCCATACACAGCTAAACTATCATTCGAGTAACCGAGTAGACAAAGGCAGTTTCAGATATGTAAGGACTACCCGGAAAAAATGCTTCTGCAAAATAGTGGAGTAAATAAAGAAATGAAATAGGAAGTCATAAGATCCAAGAAACAGGGGGTCCACTCTAGCAGGAAGGACCCGGGATGACCGCTGGGCAGCGGACCTTGAGAACAGACAGATAGTATTGGAGCACGGAGATGGAAATTCTAGGGAGGAAGTCTCCAGAATAAAGTAAAAGTAATTATGATGAAGTTTTTTGGAGAAAATTAAAATATATATACGAGTAGGAAAAATTTTAATGAAGCAGTAAGAAATACTAAGAAAAAATCTGTACAAGAAAGAGACTTAATCAGACTACGACACCTGGCTCTGCAGTGGATCGTATTTACATAATTAGCATTTAATAAACCTCAATTGATAGTTTAACAAAAAATAGCAGTTCACAGTATTTGAAGGACAGAAGAAGATGAGAGAGTGCTAGAGGAAGAGTCAAAGCCTCATCTACCATAATAGGAAATAAATAAATAATGTTTAAAATGGATAAATTAAGAAGTAGCAGTGTAAGCCTATTACTTATAATTCTGACCATCAGTACCGTAGGAAGTAGCTAAAAAGTCAAATTACTTCTTGGGTGAAGAGGGATGTGCTTGTAACATTTATAAGCTTTTCAAAGCTATTCGATTTTTTTTAACCATGTACATTATCCTGATCAAAAGAGAGGAAGAGGCAGTGGCATTATGCCCGAAGCACAGAGAATGAGGTGGGGGGGGAGGGGCGCAAGCGAGGCTGGGGGAGTCAGGAGCCAGACAATCTGGGGTCTCGGAGACCCGGTTAAGAATCTTGATCTTCAATGGAAAGTCAGTGAAGATTTTTTCAGGTATGTGCATGAGTTATGAAATAATTTTGAAAAGCACTCTGGCTGTAAAGTATGAACTGGTTTGGAGGGTTACAAGAGTGTATGAGGGGAGACCACTTAGATGGTTATTGTTATAACTAGGATGAGACTTAGCGGTAGCTTAGACAGGTTAGGAGGAACAGAAGATTTGATAAACTTGAGTGAGATTTAGAAAGATTGATAAGTTATAGCAATAGATAGCATGTGAGAAGCTGGATATAATGAAAAGTA
>NW_011888935.1:1295344-1322451 GCF_000151845.1 Pteropus vampyrus | reverse complement strand
CTGAACTCTTGAAGTTAGGTGGGACCATACGATTTCTTTTGGTCATTAAAATATGAATAAAAATGATGAGTTTCATTTCCAAGCAGAGTCTTTAAGAGCTAGAGAATTCTTCACCATGTTCTCTTTTCTTGCCTCGACAATCACAAACTCATGTGTTGAGGTAGAGCCTGGGTCCCAGAGTAGTTATAATGAGCAGAAGTCTCTTATCACCCCACGTCGAACATGTATCGTGGGTGCAAAAATACTTTTGTTGTGTTCAGTCACTGAGATTTTTGCGTCGTTTGTTACTGCAGCATAACTTAACCTACCCTGCCTAATACAGATGCTTCTTCAAAACACTCTGAGAAATTCCTACCCCTAATTGCTTATATACTAGGAGTAATTCATCTCTACAGGTTTTAGTGATCCTGCTTTGTGCCTCCCGCTTATACGAACACTTTAGGTTTTCCGAGTCAGCTGAATTTGTCTTCTATCCTCAAGGATATAAAGAGGCCTATTTCTTTTCCAGTACTGTACTGAAAGCAGGGTAGTGTGATTTATCCCAGCAACTAAAGTGATGAATACTGTGTAGAAAATTTTAAAATAATAATAAAACCAACTAAAAATCAGTGTGATTATTACCACATGGCTGCAGTACAAGGCAGTTTATATAAGTGCCCATTGCAGATTATGCTCAAGAACTTCGCCAGCAATAAATATCCAAACCAGCTGGGATCCACAAATTCATTCATTCATTCACTCGGCACCTCCTATGTGCAAGGTACAGTGCTAAGCACAGCAGATGAACTGGTGAACAGCGCTGACACTTCCTGCACTCGTGGAGTATACATTCCAGATGTGTGTGTGTGTGTGTGTGTGTGTGTGTGTGTCAGGGGAGGAACCCAACTGAGTGTGCAAGTTGTCGTGAAAGGCATTTTTCCTCCTCCTTAAGAAGGTGACATTCGAGTGCGGCCTGAATGGTAAGGAAGAGTGTGAGCATCGAGGAGACCCTTCCAGACAGAGTGAATGTCAACGCAAAAGCCTTGAAAGGACAACAAGTCTCCTGCGCCCAGAGCACTGTGAATGAGTTGGCGAGTGGAGGGAGACAGGGGAAGAGAGAGGCCGGCGGCGGGCACTATGCAGGATCTTGCAGGCCATGGTAAGGAGGCTGGATTTTAATATGGTTGCAAAGAAAAAAGCTTTAAGTGAGCAACAAATATGCCTTTAGAGAGACCCCTCCGGCTGCTATGTGTAGTAGATAGTCGAGAAGGGGAGCAGGAAACCCATTAGGGGGATGTCGCATGGGTCCCGATGAGGTTATCAGGCTTGGATGACTTGCAGTAGGTATGACAAAAATGGTCAAATTCAAAAAATGTTTTAAAGATAAAGAAAAGAAGACTTACTGATGGATTGGACATTGGACCCCCACATGACTCGTGGTTAAAATTTTGGATTAAACAATTGAGTGGGTAGTGGCATCAGTTCCTGACAAATTTTCTTCTTAGCTTATGCTCCGCTAAACTAGAACGAAAAAAAAAACTAATTAATATACTTTCTCAACTTCTTTCTGCACTGGCAGAAGGAAAACTACACACACACACACGCATACAAGAAACATGATAAAAAATATTATTCCGACATCATAGATCAATCATCTGGGAATGACCATCCTGGAGTATCTCGTGCTGAACTCAGGCTAGTAATGTGACATGGCTGGCCCACAGTGATATCACACTTCTCTTTTGGAGTGGAACTCAGGGTCTGGGTGTTGGTGCCTGAGGCCTGAGGTCTGGCTGCCCACTGTTTCCTATACCCTTGGTGAGCACCATAGTGCAGAGACTGCTCTATGAGCTGATAAAAAGCTCACGAGGCTGGGCCTTGGGGCAGAGGGTTGTGTCACGCAGTCCATAATGGCAGTGGAGGCAAGATCAGGAACCAGAAAATATGTCAGTACGGTCTGACCCCTTTCTGGGTTCACATCGAAATCCCATTTGTTTTCCAGAAAGTGCAGTGCAAACCACTGTGCCTGGTCATGAGCTCGCCGGGGCAGATCGAAGACACAGTCTTTCTTGCACTAGAAATTACTTTGAAAGTCGACAGCACAAGATACCACTATTTAAAGAAAGTCTGTGGCTCCAGTGTCCTTCCCAGAAACGTTTCACTGTTGCACAAAAAGGGGCCTCGCTACACATGGCTTTCCCCACAGATCAACAAAGACAGTGGACATCACAGGTGGTCTGGCCACGCCTACCAGGTAACACTGGACGGCGCCATTCCCCGACAGCAGCAAACAAATTCCAAAACAGATTTCTGCTATGAAATGGATGTTTGCCTATTGCCAGCTTATTAAAGAATCTTCACGTGTCTAACACTGTATAATGATTTGAAGCATTCAAAAGGCATGGTAATTAGTCTGTACAATCTGCAATTCAACAAATTGCAATGTCAATATTCCTTTTTTTGCGCACGTTTCAAGCATTGTACCTGGTGATGAGGCCATATGTTGGTCTCTTTAGCTTTAGCCCACTACCTATGGGTTGACGACATCCCTGCCACCTGGCTCAGAGCATGATATCTCTGATTAAGTCGTTGTAATGGATAAAAGAAAATCTCAGATCGTGGATTCGCACCAATGCAATGTAAGATAGAGACACAAAATCATATCACTGCAATTCACAGTAGTCGTCGCACGTGAGGCGTGCATGCATGGATACATACATAGTGCCTATACTACAGTAGAACTAGCAGGAGATGTAGCATAGTGGTTAAGGGCTTGGACTCTGGGGACAGACTGCCCAAGTTCAAGTCCCTCTTCTCTCACTTACTGACTATAGATGTGAAACCCTGGTAACAACAGGGTGACAACATTATGTTTCACAGGATTGTTGAAATGATTAAATGGATCGATACACATAAATGACAGACTACCTGGTAAATAGTAGGTTCTACATAAACATTTGCCATTGTTACAATTAATTACTGCACCCTTTGGTCCAAGGTCACACTTAGTGAGTGTTGCCTTCAGGACTCATGTGCCATCAGAAGTCGTCTTAAGAGAGAAGGATGTGAGAAACGAATACGCATTGAGCCCTTACTACGCATCAAGCACTGTTCTGAGGGATGTAGATGCACCATCTCTAAGTCCAAATCCTTCCTCCCAACTGCAGTAGCCCGGGACCCAAGTGGGGAAAAGTGTGGTGTTCACCCAGGCACTTGGGATAGCCTTGTAATAATCTCATCCTCCATTCGAAACCTGACTCTACCACTTACTAGCTGTGTGACCTTGAGCGAGGTACTTGGGCCCTCTGAGCCCTCATTTTCTTGTCTGTGAAATAGATATAACCTCTAATTTTCACGGTGCCTATGAGGACCTAGCAAGTTTACATATGTAGATTAAAGTCGCTGGCCCAGTGCAGGTTCTCGAAAGTAATTTTACTCTTATCATTACTTGTTAGCGTCTCCCTCCCAGGAAACTGGTCATCTTCCTTGCAAGACCTCGAAGTCAATAATCACTTTACTACTTAAACATGACTTATTATCATTCTTTCATAGAGAAAAAAATAACACTTTAAATCACTGCACATAGAGTGAAAGAAAAAAATCAGTGATGGAAAGATCTAGAGTGTTGACGTCCAACAGGCACGTGTGCTTTCCTACTCAGCCTATAGCCACTGTGCAGCCTGATATATGTGACAATTTCCTTTAACCCCGTAACATTTTTAACCAAAGAATAAGTGTTAATTTAGACGAAGAGAAAGACGGATGGTGATTAACAGTTTGGAGATGACAGGGAGTGATTCTTTCCCAACAATCTATAGGGCTCACCCTGACTATTCATGCCGAAATGAATCTACAGCTTCCTCAACCAAATATTAAGGCCACGAGGGATATGCACCTTACAAGTCCGAAGATGGCGGGTTGCAAAATCGCAGCCCTCCAAGAAACTAGGCTATAAGGTTTGACCGTGTTTGGTTTAACTTATCCTTTCTTTTTGTTCCAAGGCAGTGATAGGGATGTACGATTACATGACATATGAAATTTAGGGCTCTGAGCCTACAGACACATCTCCATTTACTGTAGTCCAGCACTAGACCAGGGGCCGGCCATGGCGTCCAAGGCTATTTTGGAGTCACTGATGATTACACGCTTTTGTGTTGGATCAGGCGACAGAAGGTGCCAGAGCCCAAGCTGACTGATATGGGGTGGACCTCGACGAGGACTAGCATCAGTACCGTTGCTACCTGACAAGACAAGGGGACACTAGGGCCGGGAGGAAGAGGCCAGGAGAGGCAGGGACAGGCAGGGACCCGGACAAGGACAACTTCCAGCAATCCTTACTGGGAGACGTCACTTTTTCAGTCTTGTAATTATAACACGCCCTTCTGATGACCTGGCGAGGTTAGGTTAGGGCCGCTGAAAACTCAGGTAGACCAAGCCAATCAGCAATTTACTCCTTCGAAAAGTATGTACCAAGTACCTACTGTGCGACTATAATATGTCAAATTTCCGTGACCTAATTAATGACTCTTACATTCTGAGGGGGGGCGGGGGGGGGGCGGAACAGATAATAAACAAGTAAATTATTTAGTATCCTGGAAGATTAAAAGTTCTAAGAGATACAAGAAGCAAGGCAGGGTAAGGGGATTGGGAATGTAGAGGGCCATTGTTATAAACACAGCAGTCGAGGTTGGTCTCACTGAGATGATTTTCGAGTAAAGACTTTAAGGGGTGAGGGAGTGATCCACGTGGTTACCTGAGTGGAGAGTGTGCCAGGTGGCCAGAACCACCAGAAGAAGGGCCCTGGGGTGGAACGAGGGGGCAGGTGGAGGGGGGCTCACCGGAGCATGGAAGACTGTAAGAACTTTAATATTTATTGAGTAAATCGTGGAGGCATGCAGGATTTTGAGCACAGGAGTGACATGATTTGATCAATGTTTTTAACAATTTAGGAGGCTGTTGGCAATAACCCAGGCAAGACACAACGGCAGCTCAGACCACAGTGGTGGCAACGGAGGTGGAGGGACATGGTCAAATTCTGGAAAATTCCAGAATCAGGATTTCCTGAGGGATTCACTGTTGGGTGTGACAGAAGGGACTTGGAAATGGCTGCAGTAAGTTTTTGTCCTGGACAACTGGAAGCTTGAAGTTCCTGTCCCCTGAGATTTGGCAGGAGCAGGTTTTGGGGGGATGAGCAGAAGTTCAGTTTGGGGCATGATGGGTTGGTTTGACGGTTTGAAATATCCGTGAGGTGTGCTGAAGGAAGTGTAGACACTGTGGAGGAGAAGCCTGGAGGTCGGGAGGGTGGTGTACACTGGCTGTACGAAGGCTCTACGGCAGGACGAGATCGGTAAGGGAGGCGATGCTGGCCGATGGGGCACCTCGACTTGAAAAGGCGGGCAGGAGGAGAAGGAACTAACGAAAGAGATGAAGGCTGGATCAGGGAGGCCATTTCTTGCAAAGCAGGAGGGAGAAACTTCTCAACGGGTGGGAGGGAGGCTACTTGCCAGGCTGTCCTTAAAATTTGAAATGTGTGATTTGGGGTAATGTGATGTGATCCTCTGTATGGCTCATGGTGGTTTCGTGTAGGCTCTGGGGTTGGGGAAGGCAGCCTGGATTACACGTGTTTGAGTGTGTTTGTGCTATGTGGGTGGGTGGACCCACGTGCCCCAAGAGATAGAAGCTCGGAACCAGCCAAGGCTGCGGGGGGCATCTCCTCAAACGCTTTGAGAGCATTTAAAAAAAATAACTTCCTAATCACATGCTGATATGAATTCCCTTAGGTCTACAAAAGCCTTTTCTTCTGAATTCGCTGTTTCCAACTCCTTCTTCAGGGAAGGGGGTTTCCTAAGATTCATGTTGACTTATTACCTCTTTTGAAAAGACTTCTTCCTCTTCATTAATTTATGTCCTTTTTATCATTTTTGTTCTAAATGATGTATTATATACTTCCTATTACTTGGCTGTACAATTGAGAGTTATGTCTCATCCCATTTAAAGAAACTGGTTCACCAAACTGACTCAGCCCCAGCACGTTGGGCCTAAAGATTCCCCCTTCGTGGGAGAGATTGAAATCGACCTAGTCCCATAGACCTCGGGGGTATTTTTCTATAACCTTAGATATTCTCTTTCAGGTTTTTTCCTGGGGTTAAACTATGCAAATAAATATAAATTCTTAGGTTTCTTTTTCTGTGTATTTCACAATCACCATAGAGCAGCCATGATGCGATGGGCCAGACCCAAGAGCTCGACAAATACTAACTCATTTTATTTTCTCACCAACCTGTGGCGTAGGGACCATTCCCAGCATCACTCCTGTTTTATAGATGAAGGAAACGAGTGACAGGTAGGTCAATTTACTTGCCAAGGACACACAGACAGCAAGTGGCAGAGCTGGGATTCGAACCCACACCAGTGGGCTCCAGAGCCCCTGCGCCTAATCGCCTTCCATGGCCATGTTCTCTGCCTCTTCTGTTACTGACCTGCCATGCGAGCTGCTTCTGTTCGATAAGATCAGAATTTCATGTCTGGCACGTCTGGATCACCCTTTAAATTCACAAACAGCATCTGAAAAATGGGTGACCAAACCCACTTGGATGGTGACGTGGTGAGCCAGCGAGGCCACCGGCCACACGTGGACTCACTCAGCCGGCCCTCTGTGTGGAGAGGCAGCGGAGAGTCTTGATACTACAAGACATAGCGGTTGTAACCACTGGTATTTGAAGCACATTCGGCATGAAAGTGACTTTTCATACACTAAGGTATAGAGCCATGTAAAGATGAAAACTGTTTCATCTGTTTCCTCTCAATTTGTTTTTTGTTTATTTGTTCGTTTGTTTGTTTGAATGAAACGCGTATTCTAAAACTGGGTTTGGGCGTGTTAAAAATCAGCGTTGACCAGAGGGTCGGTCACCAGTGTTCTCTGTGGTCAGCCCGGAGCGTCCTTTCTTTCGCGCTCTGTCCAGAATGTCGACGGCGGTTTCCTGTTTCTGCAGCGACGTGGAGATCGTGCGTCCTGTAGCGGCCTCGCCACACCGCTCCCGGCTGAGCCGCGCTGCACCATGCCGGGCCTTCCTGCAGGAGTCCCCCGCACGTCACAGGGGGAGAAGCGTGCACGTTGGATGCGGGCGCTGATTCAGCCGTCCCGATGGGGCCTGAGCACCTCCATCCCTAACGTTGTCCCCGATGATGCACCGGGCCGACCAGCCCCGCTCCACGTGAGCTGCAAGGGCCTGAAGCTGCGCTTCTCAGCCTTGGCTGCTCCATTGGATAGACGTGGGGACCTTTGAAAATTTCTGTTGCCTGAGTTGTCTTCAGCTTTAATTTCATCTGATTTAATTGGTCTAGGGTGTGGCCCGGACAGCAGGGGTTTTCAAAACCCCTCGGGTGACTCTACTGCCCAGTTGTGACTAAGACTCACTAGTTGGGAGTGGTGGTCCTCAAAACTATGGCCCCAGACCAGCAGCAGTGGCGTCTCTAGGGAACGGGTTTAGACCTGGATCAGAAACTGACGGGCAGGTCTAGTATCTCTATGACAAGAAGCCTCCACGTGATGCTGGTGATCAGTAAAGGCCGAGAGCCGTGGGTTTAGAGGCTCATAGAATACAGTTTCCATTTCTCTACCTTTCCCCCATCTTCTGTCTCCTCCTCTCCCCTGTCCAGCTGTCTTTCCCTCCAACCCCGTCCCGACGTGTGTTTGCAAACTGTTTGGGACAGCAGATCTGTGCCAAGACACCGATAAAAAGCTGAGAGTCTGAGGGAAGCAATCCAAGTACGGGCAAGTATTTAATATTTGTGCCTTCTCCATAACTGACAGCTGGTCACTTTCAGTTAATTCACGCATTGTGTACCCCGAGCCAGAATAAACTTGATGCAAGAAAATTTTCTAAATCTTTTGTTTGCACATATTTACATTTCTAATCAAAAGCAATAATGTCATACTGTGTAATAAACTGGAAAGAAACCCAATAGGATTTGTTTTAGGAGACGCTCTGCCAGTCACCATCTAGTGCCTCTTAGGGGTGCCAGATAGATCTATTCAATCCTAATGTGCCTGAGCCCGGGCCAGAACAATGCCACCTCCCTTAAGCCACCAGCGGGCCTCCGGGTGGTGCTCTGAAGTCTGTGCAACTAGGTTGGTGCCTACGTCCTCTCCAGCTCTTGATCTCTGAGGCTGTGAGTCCCCAGAACCTTGAATCTCTCTGCCCTCCACACCCGAGGAAGAGGCACATGTCCACGAAGGGCAGCTCAGAGAGGAAGAGGGATTCCTACTGGGATCCCAGCCAAGAGCAGGGAGAATGCAGCACGCAGGGGCAAGGGAGGCCCCAGGCGGACACGTGGTCGCCTGGTATGCCGTCTCTTCCTAGGAGGGGCTCAGTGGCCTGGTCCAAGGTCAGGGAGGACATGTTTTACACGTATTCTACCTTCAGGCATGAATATCAGGCAGTTTGTTTTTTTTTCAATGTGGCAAAATAGACATAACATAAAATTTTTCATCTTAACCATTTTCAGGTGTCTAGTTCAATGGTGTTAAGGATATTGACATTTTTGTGGAACCATCTGCAGAACTTTATCTTGCAAAAGAGAAACTGCGCACCCATTGAACAATGACCCCGCCTCCCCACCCAGCCCTGGCACACACTGTTCTGTCTCTATGAATTGCACTACTCTAGGTACTTGATATAAGTGGAATCGTGGAGTATTTGTTTTATTGTGACTGGTTTATTTCACTTAGCATAATGTCCTCAAGGTTCATGAGTTTTAAGTATGTCAGAATTTCCTTCCTGTTCAAGGCTGAATAATATTCCACTGTATGTATATACCACATTTGGTTTACCTATTCATCAATCAATAGAAACTTGGGTTGCTTCCTTTTTGGCTATTTTGAATAATATAAAACTGCCGTGAACATGAGTGTGCAAGTATCTTTTTAAAACCCTGCTTTCGATTCTTTTGGATATTTACCTAGAAGTGAGGAACCACCATGTTTTCCATAATGGCTATAAAATTTAACATTCCCACCAACAATGCACGAGAGTGCCAATTTCTCTACATCCTTGCCAATAGTTGTTATTTTCTGTTTTTTGTTTGTTTGTTTGTTTTTGATAGTAGCTACCCTATTGGGTATGAGGTGATATCTCATTGTTTTGATTTATATTTCCCTAATGATTATAATGTTAAGTATCTTTTCATATGTTTATTGGCCATTTGTATATCTTCTTTGGAGAAATGCTTATTCAGATCTTCGTCTATGGTTTTGATGTTGAGTTGTAGGTGTTCTTTATATATTCTGGATATTAACCCCATCTTTGATATATGATTTTCTAATATTTTCTTCCAATCTGTAGGTTGCATTTTTAATGTTAATTGTGTCCTTTGATAGTCAACAGTTTTAAAATTTGATGTAGTCCAATTTATATATTTTTACTTTTGTTATCTGTGTTTTTGGTGTCATATCCAACAAACCATTGCCAAAGCCAATAAAGCTTTTCTCCTGTGTCTACTTCTAGGAATTTTATAGTTTTAGGCCTTACATTTAGGTCTTTGATTCATTTTGAGTTAATTTTTATATATGATGTAAGGCAGGATTCCAACTTCATTCTTTTGCCTATGGCTATTTGGTTTTGCCAACCGCAGTTGTTGAAAAGATTCTCCTTTCCTTCTTTGAATGGCTGTGATGCCCTTATTGAAGATCTTTGACCACATATGCAAGGGTTTATTTCTGGATTTTCTATCTCTTGCATTGTTCTACATATCTGTCTTTATACCAATACCACGCCGTTTTGTTTACTGTAGCTTTATAATGAGTTTTAAAATCAAGACATGTGGGGCCTCCAGCTTTGCTCTTCTTTCTCAAGATTATTTTGGCTACTAAAATAAAATTCCGATTTCTACCATCTTAAAATCTTCAAATGACTTCCCACGACATGAAAATCCAAACTCCCTACCATTATCTCCTACCACGCTCCCCAGGCTGGTCGTTCATCCCCAAGTGCTTCTTACTCAACCATCCATTCATTCATTTATTCTGCACATATCTATTGAGGTCCTACTATGTGCTGGGTTCCATTATAGGTACTGTGGATGCAGCAGTTAACAAACAATCATGCTGACTTCCTCCCTGTTTTTAGCTGAGAGGCCTTCCTCCTGTCCCTGTCTAAATTTGTTGTTCTCCAAACCACTCACTCCCCATCCCTACACTCTGCTTTTACTGCTTTCAGGGACTTCCTTTAGTTCTTCATTTCCTTTACTTGCATATAATATGTCTTCCCCATCAGACTTTATGCTCCAAAGATTCAGAGACCTAGAATACACTTGGGGGCGAGAGGTGTCACTCAGTACTCATTTGTTGAAAGAATAAGCTGAGTTTATTTGATAGTTTTTCTGAAAGCAAAGTAAACCCGAGCAGAAAAGGCTCCCATATAGAGGACAAATTGGTCAGTCACCTTTCTGAGCACTGGACGTTGTTGTAGATTGGGACATTACCAACTTGCCATTTGGAAGGTCGTTTTAAACTTATACTAAACACAGAATAAAATAGTCTAACCATAATTTCGCTGTTTAAACTGAGCTCCCCGAACTTAGTTCCCCCTCATATTTTGATCTGAATCCTTCCAAAGGAAATAGGGAGATAAGAACTATGCCTCCTCGTATGACCCGAGAGCAAGAATCTGGTATCTTTAAAAAGGAGAGAAATCATTTCCTCTGAAAGACTAGCTTTTTTTTTTTAACTTATGGATACTAGTGACTGATTCAAGGTCATCGACGTAAAATAAAATAAAATAAAAAGTATTAGATTCCATTACTCTTCCGGACAAAAATGCTTTAAAATGTGAGTCAATCCAGGTTTAACCAAAAAGAAGAGGACTCGCCTCCCAAAGAATTCCATTTTTGATGGTCATTTGATTAAATGTAGCCACTTATGTTACAATTCCCCAAATTACAAATGTGGCTCTGCCACATTTATGTTACCCAAGTAAATGGAAATTCATGAGGCCTTTTTACCACTTTCTTCCCTTGGGTTCACAGCCCAAAAGTATTTGCTCATAGTAAATGAATGTAACATGGACACATATTTGCAAGTTTACTTCACAGTCAACCACGAGGTAAATGGATTTTTCATATTATAAAGCCAACATGCCATATTATAACTTTACACCGTTAGACCTGCCAAAATTACATTTTATATCCTTCCTGAATGTACAGTCCTGAATTACTACTTCTTAAACAAAATAAGAATGTCAGGCTTTGTTGTCCCATGTCAGACAAATTATGTGAATTCTATTATTTGATCAGACTTTGCTTTCCATTCAGGCAACTTCAATCTCCTGCAACACACTCAAGCTAAACTGTTTGTTTAGTACATTCTCCTGGCCCATTACTCATGAAAGAATCAGATACTCTAGCGATTAACTTGCGGAGGCTCACTCGTTGCTTTTGGAAACAGGCCATAGATGAAGTAACAATAACCACACTGACGAGAAAAAAAAAGCTAAACCAACAATACACATTATGACAACAGATCGCAGCTTGATTTGAAAAAGCAGAGGTGGTAGTCTGGTTTTTGTGACTTTGTATGCACGTATAATTTCCCTTGACATTCTGCCACTGTCTACCACCAGTAAATCTTCTTCCAAGAAAGATAGTCTAAATTTTCCCTAAGGATCTTCAGGAATAGTTAAGTACACATAGTTGACAATAACATGAGAAATTTTATTTCAAAAAAAATATTTCCATTATATTTCCTTAGGGGCTACGTGAGATCAGGGTGTGTTATAGAATTTTGCTTCACAGCATATAACTTTTAATTTTCATCACAATTATTTCTCCTCAAATATATTAGAGTCCCTGAAAGAATGTTTTTTACCAGATTGCTTAGAGTAACTAAAAATGAAAAGCAACCTAAATGTCCAACACCAAGGGATTGGCTGAATACCACATGATTTATACAAAACTTAGTGGAATGTGATGCAGCCATTAAAATGATGCTATCGAAATATATTTATTAATGTAGAAAGATGTTCATTTTATACTGTCAATTGAGGAACACATTTAAGAAATATTTATAACATTTATAAGAGAAATTATGTTTATAACATAATGTTTATAACATGTTACGACATTATGTTTATAATCATGAAATCATACATGTATATAATATCTGAAACATTATATTTTGTGATGTATGGAATATGTTATAACATATGTATAACATATTTTTTTCTTAAGGACTACTCTTCCTGACCTCGGAGCACATCGTGCCCTCTTGTTAAACACCCTTCCAGCATAGATTATTTCCCTTCGTAGCGCTTCTCAGAATGGCGAGCGAGTGTTTCATAGTTGTAGATTTTATCTTCCCACCTGAAAACGACCTCCTTGAGGGCAGTAGCACGCCCATCTTATCCACTATGTATCTAGCCACATCTAGTTTTTGGTAAGCAGCTCAAAATTGTTTGTTGAATGAAAGAATGAGTGACTACATTAATACGCACAGAGAAAAAATCTGGAGAAATATATATATATCAAAATGTTAACAATAGTTTTTCTGTGGACATTGAGCGAGATTACAGTGATTTTTCCTCTCTTAAACTTCTAATTTTTCCATAGTGGTTCTATACTTTTTTGAATAAAACTGACTTGATAAAATTTTTAAATGGAAATTGTTTTAGTTGGCTTTTGCTGTGATAATGCTACAGTCGATCCCAAAATGTCAAAGTCTTACAACAACATGTCCTTGTTACTCACCCAGCATCTGTGGGTCGGTCGTGGTCCTTCTGTTCCAGACTCCAGATCAAGTTCAAGTTTGTTCCACAAGTCTTCTCCTGCAGGGAACCAGGCAGAAGGGTTAGTTTCTACCTGGGACGTGCTGTTCTCAAAGCAGGAGGCAGAAGCACAAGAGGCACCTCTGCTCAGAACTGACACTCTGTCACTTACGCTCACCTTCTATTGGACAAAACAAGTCACAAGGCCAAGCCTAAAGGCATGGTAAGTCACGTGACAATGAGGAAAAATTATCATAGAGAGAAAACAAAGATTTGGGTACAGTGAGGCAAATCTTTTCTTATAAATAGGGTCAGTTCCATCCTAGCAAAGTGGAAATCTAGACATCAGAATCACTAACAGGCTCAGGTTCCGCAAACAAGGGTTGAACCCCTGAAGCATAGAACAGCCTTTCAAAAACATAGACATCAGTAGAAGTAGCCAGCACAGCCTCAGAACGTCAGAATAATAATGTAGCAAACAAAAGTAAGCCGAGGCGCCACATCCGTTGTTGTATGCGGAGACTGTTGTATTAATAGCCCCCGATGATTTACACCAGATTCGTATCTCCCTGTAAACCAGGGATTCTCAGCTGAAGGCAGTTTTGCCACCCAAAGGTCCCTGGCGATATCTAGAGACCCATTTGTTGCCATGACCTGAGGGGTATGGACAGGGTTGCCACCAACACCTGGTAGGTAGATGCCTAGGATGCCGCTTCAAGGCATAGGACAGCCCCCACATAAAGAATTATCCAGGCCCAAATGTCAATAGTGCCATTGACAAAGCCTGCTGAAAATATACAGCCTTGGCTAGTCCCCTCCTGCATTTATTCTCGGTTTGGCCATGTGACTTGCTTCAACCAATGAGACATCACCAACTACGAAATAAGCATCACTGTAAAAAGTGAGTGCTCACTGGGGCTCCTTGTCTCTTGTTGCATTTGGAATCCCAGCCACCATGTAAAGAAACCTGGACTTCTGCGAACTGCTGGAGACACATGGCCCAGTTGCTTCGATTGCTCCAGGCAACTGCTAGTCATATGAATAAGGCCGCCCAGAGTCAATCACAAACCCGCCAGCTACCTGTAGTCATGTGAACTAACCCAGGCAAACCAGTAAAAGGACTTCCCCGCAGAGCAAAGCCCAAACTGATGGACCTTAGTATTATTAGCTAATAAATGATTATTTTAAGCCATATGTTTGGAGGAAGTTTATTATGAAGCAAAGATACATTGCACTTATTGGGATACAGGCTAAGATGCTGTGACCACAAGACTCAGACATACAGTAACGTAAGTAAATCTTTACATTTAAGTGCAGGACTCCTTAACGTTTTCCATATCTGGGTCCAAGATGGCTCCCCCAGTTCCTACCATCACAACTACACCCCAGACAGCAGGAAAGGAGGAAATGCACGTTTGTATGCCATCCTTATAGGTCTAGAGTCAGATGTACCACATGCCATCCCTCCTCACTTCTCATTGCCAAAACATAATCATGTGGCCACCTCTAGCCGCAAAGGGGGCTAAGAAATATTGACTTCGGTTGGGGCAAAATTCTTTGTGCCCAGAAATAATTCTTGTCGAGTAGAAGAAAAGGATAGTGGAACATAGTTGACTGCCAAGGTTATTTTAAACTTTGAAAAAATCATTAACTCATTTATATGCATATATCAGATTAAGTAGTTAGTTGGTAGTCAGAGAAACCCAGAAACTCACTTCAATGTTCGATTTCATTTTACTCCTGTAGTCATGACCACATCACTGTGTAAAATCGCTTGCTCTTGAATCCGTGACACCGCCTTTACCACTTTGCGGGTGGGCAAGGGGAGATGATTTCTTTTAAAGTGGAAGATAACACACATTTTCATAATGTAAATATTTCTTCCTATGAAATGAAAGCACTTTCCCACGGAGGCGCTCCCGATGTGTGGAACCTTCAAAGGAAATTTCGTGCATGTCCACAGCCTCTGGGATGCTTCGGCATCTTTTTCCCATTTTTATCATCTCTTTTCATAAATTTCCCCTGCGTTTTGTCATCCATGTGACATTCTCACATGCCTGGGAATCAGATGGTAGGATGTGTAGACCCTGGAAAGGGTTTAGCTTTAACCGAGTAATATGTTCGATATAATTAAAAACTAGACAAAATACATAAGTGAGAGCACACAGCAAAGGAACTGTGAATGAATCATAAACCTAGCAACGTATATCCTTCCTCTATAAAAGAAATGGAAATCAAAACTACACCAAGATACCAGTTTTCGCTTACAGATTTCCACGTCTGATAACACGGTTAGTGAGGATGAAGAGGGAGTGACGTTGTTTAACCCACAGTGAGAAAAACTTAGCAGAAACTACAGAATTTTAAAAACTCATATATACTTTGATTTACCAATTCTATTTCTAGGAATTTATCCTACAAAGATACTTGTACCCATAAAAAAAAAAAATGTATATGTTTTGAGATTGTTTTCTGAAGCCTTGTTTGTCAAGGGAGAAAAAATGGAAACAACCTAGCTATTCATTAGCTGGGGATTTATTAAATAGAGTACACCCACGCAATGGGATATTACAATGGGATATACCGTGCTGTAAATAAAGAATCTGTAGTAAATGATGTCTGAAATACTCTGTTAAATAAAAAATAAAAAAAAAAAAAAAAGCACGGTATAGAGGTATGGAATGTTACCCAAAATGTTTCCATTTGGTGTTTGGAAGGGAATTTCTGTAACTACATGAAGTCCTTAGAAGATAAACAAGGGCTTGCACCAATGCTACCTCTCCAGGGAGATGGGAACCAGGCTGACGCAGGGTAGGATGGGAGGGGAAAATTCCCAATAAATGTACTTTTTTCCATTCTTGGATTTGAACTATATGAAGATATTTCCTCTTCAAGGAAAATCACATAGAGTTTTAATGGAAAGTCCAGCAGAACAATTATTTTTCTTGTTGGAGACACTGTATTTACATTGATGCAGCCTAAGGTTATATTTATTTTCAATCACTACCTCATTAGAAACCTTAGCAAAATAAAGCCTCTGTCTCTTTTTTAAATATACTGCTCTTATCAAAAATCCTTTTTCTTATACTTAGCTGATTTTTCCGTCCAAATATAAATCTATATTTTAAAAAAAGGTTTAAAATTACGTCTAAATTAAGGTAACTTAAAAAGAAGAGATATCATTTGTATGCCTTATCATTTTTCACAATTAATGTCCAGGATAATACGTACAAAGTTTCCTCCACTTCCAACAATTATTCAGCAGCTACCAAGACACTGAACTAATTGCAGGGTACAAAGCTAAACTCTGTGGGTGATACAAAGATATAGATATATATTTATAAAATATATATATACACATATATATCATTATAATATGTATATTGTACATATACATATGTTGCTGTGGCATATATAATAATCATGAGGTTAAAACGCATGTGTGATAATCATACATTAGTTGTGTTAGAAATACTAGACATGGTACTTAACATTTTAAAACATTTTGAGTAAAATGTCAATTTGTTTTTTCTTAGAAAATCTCCAAGTATACAAGGCGGTGTTCACAAACAGGCAATTTATTATTAGAATTTGTCCCAGCTCTGTCATTTGAATCTTAAAAAGAGACAAAAATGCGATTTCTTCCAATAAGGACTGTGCCATTTGAAGTACCTACAATTTTTATTGCACTAATTATAAAACTGCTTTGCTTAAATCAGTTCTTTAAAGAGCACACACTCATTGCAGAAATTTTTCAAAATGTAGAGACATACAAAGAAGAAAGTCAAGGTCACCACCTCTAACACCACCACTTAGAGATATCCACTGGTAGCATTCTAGTTCACCATCAGCCAAGGGGTCTTATCAGATCAAATTAACTCTGAGTCAAACTATCAACTTTGACTTTCCACAGAGTTCTATCATTAATTGGAGTTCACTAGTCTTCAGTAAGACAGGTTTTCTCATTCACCCCTGGGGCATTCAGTAATCCAGGCCTGACCTCCAGTTACTGATTCAGCCTGGAAGGTCAAGAGAGGCTGAAGATCATGGAGCATGCAGAGTAGGGGAGGGCATGTTCCATGAGCCCCCTCTCCTCCCCACTCATCCAGAGAACTTGAAGACATCTTGTTTCTGCTCACCCAAGTCTCCCCTGCCAAACACAGACCCAACACACTGCCCATTAGGCCACATCACAGACGTGGCTCATAGATATGTGTTCTGACCAGCACCCAGAATGAATGGAGACTCCTAGAGTGAGGGCTAGAAAGAAAAAAGTATTAAAAAGTGGGGTTAATTAAAGCAATCCTCTCTACCAAGAAGCTTTTTGGCAAGGTCTAAAAGTGGAAGAACATCAGACTGTGATAAGCGATGATAAAACATTGGTAAAATGAAATATAATATGGGAAAATTCGAAACATCCTAACTTAGCTAATTTCCATTAACTAAGAAGTATAATATAACCACACGTATTTTAATACATATGGATCTATTATAATTCATTCTCGATTTTTCCTTCAGCACCCATGTCAATCCAGCACTAAACCCTGTCAATTATATTTCCAAATTCTGCCTTGAATATGATACTTTCTCTCCATCTTCTGTGCCACCATGATCTTCCACCAGAATTATCTGGTCTCCCTACCTTCACTCCTGCCTGCTCACGATCAACTCTCCTCAAGGCTGCCAGGTGGTTTTCTCAAAAGGTAAGACCATGTCTTGTCAGTGTACTGATGAGTTTCAAAACTCGTCAAGGTCCCCAGTTGCCCGAAGGCTGGCTATGACCTACGATGTCCTACTTGGTCTAGCCTTGCCAGCCTTCGCTCTCATCCCCATCATTCCTGCCCTCTCCCCGCGACCTTCGGCCTCCTTGGCCTTCCAGTTCACCCCACCAGCCAGCCTCACGCAGTCTTGGGGTCTTCCACAAGATCATTTCTCTGCCCAGAGGCTCCTCCCTCTCTCTCTGCCACTACTCCTTCTCATTCTTCGGGACACAGAGAATAAATATGAAAATACATGTATGTTATGTATTTTTTTTAATAAACATTAAAATTGTAAAGTTCTTTCTGGAGAGATTCTAGATGGTTTTTCTTTTCTTTTTGATGTTCATGTGTATTTTCTAAATTTGCTACAATAGAAGTACACTGCTTTTATAATCATGAAAGCCTGAATCATTTTCCTGGTCTGTAGGCATTGTCACAGTTGACGGTCAACTGTAAAATGAGGTGGTGTAGGCCCAGCCCCTCATGGTGAGCACACCGAGGGCTCCTGTGCTCTGTCTTCCCCCAGGAGCAGCATTGCCCTGTTTCCAGACGCTCTTTCATTACCTTTTGGTATCCAAAATACGTCCCCCCTTTGTTCAGAATGCTTCTCCCTGCTCCTGCTCCAAGCCTCACCACAGCTCGACACAATCCCAGCTCATCTCTGCAGTCTCAGCTCAAAATGTCACCTCTAGATGGAGCTTGACCATCCCTGCGGAGTCAGTTTCTTGGGCCTCTGTATTCCAAGGGCTCTGGGTTGATGTCTCCGTAAAGGCACTGAGCTCTTTGCTCTGCGATTTATCCCTGAACAATGACTGGCCAAAGGACCAAGAGCTCCGCCAGGGCAGGTCTCAGTCTTCTTCCCCATTGTACTCCCCAGGCCAGTGCCCGGTGGAAGGGAAATACTCGATGTTTGCTGAATGACTAAATGAACTCTATTATACAAGTGAAATCAAGGTTCGAAGAGATTAACTAACTTGGTGAAGTTGCACACCCATTCACGCATATTTTATTTTTTGAGAAATACCTCTATACAAACTGAATCTGCTAAAATAGGAATAAGAAAGAATTGAAAATAAATTGGAAAAATGTAAAAAACTCAGAGTGCAGATGGTGACCTGCAGCCCGGCTTTCTGACCAGCAGCTCAACGCTTTTCCACTGTGCGAGGCTCTTACCAAAAGTGGGTGTTTGTCATCTGTGTAGACTGGCAGAGGTTTATTTCCCATTTACTGTTTAGGTGACTTCAGTCTCAATGGTTGAAGAAGATATACTGGAGACAGCACATTTCCCACTAATATCATTACAGACACAGTCGTCGAAACCTATGGCCGCCACCCAATGAACCCCTACGGTCACCACAACTGCACAATGAGGTGAATGCAATGTGCAAACAAAGTGGCCTAAAACACAGAATGCAGAGACGTGACAGCCACCTGAAGCGGCAAGACGTTGAAGTGAGTGTGCCCTCCTCACAGCGCTCTGAGCTGTGCATTTATCTGACCGCTGCTCGGCTCCCAGTGAGCCGCCCGCGACATGGCTTGGCAGTACTCCTTGGGGCCGTGATCCTTCTTGGTGGCAACGGGAAGGGTGCCAGACACCACCCTGTGTATGCAAGACAGCAGGGCAAGGTGCCCGGGGGTCAGAGGCACAAATATCTGCCGGAGGTACCGGCTCGTTGGCTGCCTGAGCTCACCCACAGGGAACGCTGGGGGCAGGTAACTGCCAGGCTGTTTCCAGGATGTGTGTGCTCTGTCCCTGTGAGGGACACTGCCAGCTCCAGAACCCAACCCCAGACATCAGCTGACACAGAAGCAAGGCACGCGGACAAGGGCTGGGGGCAGAGGCCAAGCCCCTCTGGACTCAGGCTAAAGCACGTTATGCCAGGTTTGAGCTCATTCTAGATGACTCACAGAAAGAAAAGGTTCATTATAATTTTTTTTTTAATTTTGTCTTTTCAATAAAACACCAAGTAACAGCTTGCTGAATTTTTTTCCACAGAAAATGCTGGTTCCAAAAGCAGGGATTTCTTCTTATTTTGTTTCTATTTTGTTGGTTTTTATGGACTTGGACCATTTCGGAGACACGAAAGTCTGCGAAGCCACCTTGGTCTTTCTGTGGAGTTGTCGCTGCTTTCCGTGACATCAGCTGCGGACACGTGCAGGAGTCCGGCGGGAGGGACATCGGCGAAGGCAAATCAGCTCACGCTACCGGAGGGAACCTAGAGATCGGAACCGCATTTCCACCCACGTCACTTTGCCATTAGGTGCACCGTTTTATTTTCTAAATCAGAACTTATTTCTGTTTCGCGTGCTCCCCATTCCTAGTTTATGTTCTGTGCAAATAACGTGATCATTTGGGAGGGCGAAAGCAATACGACCAATTGATTTCTAAAATATTCGGTTTGCCATTCAGCTAATGAGCGAATATGTACTAGGTTTTCCAGGGTGGTTTAGTTTACGTTGGCAAATCTAAATTCATTCATTTGTTCAATCGAAATACTTAAATGCCCACTGTGCGTAGGGCATTTTCTTAGCTTGTTTGGACTGCTGTGACAGAATCCCGTAGACTGCGGGGCTTACGAACCACAGTAATGTATTTCTGGAGGCTGAGAAGTCCACGATCAAGAAGCCAGCAGATTGGGCACCTGGAGAGAACCCACTTCCTGGTCCACAGACAGCTGTCTTCTGGCTGTGTCTCTCTTCAGTGTGTCCTCACATGGCAGAAGGGGCAAGGGAGCTCTCTGGGGTCTCTTTGATAAGGACACTGATCACATTCATGATGGCTCCGCCCTCAAGCTCTAAGCACTCCCCCAAGACCCCCTCTCCATCATACCACCCCATTGGGGGTTACGATTTTGAGAGGACACAAACATACCAGGCCCCATGCTAAGGACCAGGGCTATAAGGCCGAATAAGAGCCAGCACCTCCACTCAGAAAATGACAAGTTGGCGGAAGATCTTCCGTCTATCAAACCCAGGAGTTCTAAATATGGGAAAGGTGTAAAAACTCTAGTTTTGTGAAGTCAAGAGGTGGTAGGGCCGACCCCCTGGCCATGCTGGCTTTCAAGAAAGAACTCAGTAAAAACACTGATCTAAATAACACGTGTCCTTAGTTGTTTTTCTATTTTTAATCACTCATGTTAAGGCGAGCTATAAATTTTTTAAATTAGAAAAGTTAACCACTACAATGTATTGGCAGAATTTTATTTATTGGGTAACTAAATAAGTTGTAAAGCTCTTCAAAGGAAGAGTACCACGTGCAAATAGCACCTGTGTCACAAGGAGCCAAATCTGGGGCATAAGCCCGAGGCAGGTTGTAGCTTGTCAAGTTGATTGCTGCAAACATAACACTAGAACTAGGCTGCATAATTGTGATGAAAGCCTAAGACGTGAGTTAACTTGGTTAATACAATTTCTATTCTAATGGTTCCCCAGCCTAGTATCCTCCATATGATCTCTATTTTGTGTCACCGAGAAAAATTCTTTATTCCTTATTGTTTCACCCGTATAATTCAGAATCCACTTTCTTAATGGGCATTTGGCTATATGATTCTCACTAGTGTTATTAAGATGGGAGAAGTATCCAGAAATATCCACATGTAGCCTATGGAGATGTTCCATTCGGATCTACTGAGTTTCTCGGGAAGCTAGCTGTCAGGTTAAAAAAACATATAAACCAAACATACAATGACATCAGGCCTCCTTCTCTGACGCCAGCTGGGTGTTTGATGTGGTGACATTCTGAAGACATGTGATGCCAGTTTCTTTCAGTTGCATGATTCACAGTTAACCTTTGTAAATGCTGAACATAAATGAATGGCCCTAAATTCTACCCAGCTGTACAAGAAACACTATCTGTAAATAGTCTCTTCTCTGTTGTAGTATTTTAGACTTGAAGAAAGTTACTCAGCATTTTAGGCAGTTCAGTAGTCCATAAAGTCATGACAGTCACAACTTGCAAGTGGCTTTAGCTTACTTCTGTTGCTACTGACAAACCATAATCATCGTTTATCCTAAAGTATCATTATCCTCACATACCTACTTACAAGTCGATCAGAAGCAATAGCTTCAAGGTTTGAAGACCAAGTCCCCTTCATGTTTCTGCCCGTCATCCAGATGAAACAAATCCTTAGAGAGTCCATATGACCTAACATTCGAAATCTTACACACTCTTTGACTATGGCACTGCAGAGAAGGTTTGGAACGGTGAGCCAGCACCATCCTCAAATCATTTGTTGTCATTCCTGAATAAAATACGAGAAATGCTACGATGGTCCCCAAGCTGATTAGATTTTCAGTGACCTGTGTTCAGAAAAGTCACATGATAGACTTGTTTTGAAAATCCTTTTCTGATAAAGATAAGAAAAGTAAAAGGTTTAGATAATATATGTTTTAAGGTTTAACTTTAGTAAATAGAGAAGTTAATGGGCATGTACCATGCAACATGTAAGAGTCTTCAGTGAGTCATTTCAACAGAGATGGTGACAGAGGTCACAAGTTTATAACAATACTTCTGACGGTCATTTACGGTTTCTTTTATTAACACTTCTAGTCTTGATTCCATAATAATCAAGACAGCAAAATATTTACCCGAATTAGTTTTTTGCTGCATTTTTTCCACATATCTATTATTCTCAAAAGACCAGTCAGCTTGACACTTAATTTCCCACCCTGAGATTCCTCTATCACGCAGGCTTCGTCTAAGCCATCTAATTTTGAGCACATAGTGAATTCCGGATGTGATCACAACTGCATATCTAAATAGCCACCTGGTACCGACGGAGCGCCTTCTCTGTGTCAGCCATCATGTTTAGTGCTTCACAGACGAGATCTTTTAACCTCGTACAAGCCCTCTTACCTCGTATATTACTGCATTATGATGTGTTTTAGCTTATTATTCTATTATCATTCTTGTTTCTTAAATGGTGGAACTGTCGCAGAAATTGTGATAAGCTCTCTATAATCCAACAGTAAGTTTACAGCAGAGATGGGGCAGAGACCCAGTTTCTAGTGGCGTGTGAGATGTCCAAACGCTCAACTCCTACCCTATACGACCTCTCGGCAGCACTTTATCCGCCCTCACATTTCTTCTGGTGCCAAGAAGGCCATGTTACTCTGTTTAATTTGTCTCACATTGGCCCGGATTTTGGGATGTGGTAGAAAAGAGGCCAATTGCTCATTTGACAAATGACACTTTTAAACTGGGAAAGCTGAGTTGGTGTTGCTGCCATAGCAACTGACCAGGAAAATGTCCTGATAGTTAAGAAACTGCTAGGGTGAGAAAGAGGTCTCCACTGGTTAGAAGGCTTGCTTAAAATGAAGCAAGATTTTTTTAGTCACAAAATTGAAGCTGCATCCTAATCACAGAGATTATTTTCAATATGCTCAACATTTTAACGTATTCTGAATTTGATTACATCACCAGTGGAGATAAACTATAGGCTATATGAAACTAGATAATCAATGTGACTACATTTTAACTGAATATCTTTATTTTTTAGATAAGAAACAGGATAAAAGAGTCCAAAAATAAATTCGATAACATTGAGAAGTAAGAAAAGGATGCTGAAGTCAATACTTGGGTCAAAAGATAATTCAATGATTTAGGGAAATAGGATTTTGAGAGAGTTTTAATCAAGAGTCTTCCAGCTGCAGTAACAAAAATACAAACCGAAGTGACAAGTGAAAAAGAGGCTTTACTGGCTCATGTAACTAAAAAGTCTAGGAGATAAGTCTGACTTATCAGAATCAGGATAGTCACACGTCATCTCAGGAATCCTTTATCTTCCTAGGTCTGCTATCTTTGTGTTGGCCTCCTCAGACAGCTTGTTTCTCTGAAGTAGTCCAGATTATCCCTAGCAACTTCAGGCTTATGTCCTACCACCTTAACAACTGTAATAATAAATCTCAGGACAGACTCCCATTGGCTCACTTAGAGTCACATGTCTTTCCCAGATCCACCAATCACTGTGGGAGAGGAGGGAGCTGTCTGTCTGCGGGCCTGGTCAGATAGACAATCCTGGAATGGGTCGGGGCAGGGGAACAGAGCAAGAAGGAATAGAACATTGGGCCACTAGTATGTAAGGAAGGAAAAAACCGTATTTTAAAGGCAGAAACAATAGAGTCCAGGGTCAGGAAGAAAACTATTTTGAGGTACTAATTCACGTTCTGGCAGATAACCGATTATATCCCTTCGATAAATTTTAAGTTACATGTGTCCGATAAGTTGCTGAGCATCTCATCCAGAGAATAATCACTCTGCAAAATTAGGCATGGAGACGGGAGAACGGTCCCTCCCGCACCCACCCCAAGCATCTCCACAGGTTCCCGAAGTTCCTCCACTAGTGTCTAACTCCTCTGGGTCTTGAAACATTTCAGATTTTAAGACTCTTCTATTAAAATGCAAGTGCCCCATGGAGAAGCTGGCACCTTGTCAACCATACATCCACTAGCTAGCAATACTCAAAGCTCTTTTAAGCCAGGACTTCATAAAAAAAGAAAGAAAGAAAAAAAGAAAGAAAAGAAAGAAAAAAAATGAAAGAACACAGAATTATGTCATAAATTAACTACAGTTTTTTATCAGATGAACTTAAGTAGGAATTTACATTAAACAACCAGAAACTCACTTAATTATGATGTAACTCTCTTCTTAACTAGCAATATTTCCCCAAGAAGAGATGTGGCCAAGAATGAATTTTCTGCCCTGGTTCTAGTTATTTGTTGACCTATTTTAGGGGTCACCGGCTAGGCCTTGTTGCACTTCATCTGCACCTACAAACCACATTGAATATTATTCGATGCTATCAGGATTTACCTACAAATTTCAGAGAATTCCTAGCCTTTGTGCAATTACTCAAAGGTTGATTTTTTTTTTTTTTTTTTTTTTTTTTTTTAGCATAGAATCTTTATTTCCTCAGTTCTAACCATGTCTATTTTTGTGCGCTGCTTCCTTGGTTCTAACCGCACTATTTCCTTGGTTCTAACCACGTCTGTTTTTATTTGTTACTTTACAGCTTTCAATTATATAATGAGATAAGCTACGGAGAGCTCTCAGCGTGGCACACAGTAATTCCTCCATATGTGTCATTGGTTACTATTAAACACAACTGCTGTAAACACACCTCTCCTATGAATCAGAATGACTGCTCTGACATGTCTTGATATGGGAGGAGAAGGAGTCTGAAGGCCGCCCCAGGATCAATTTCTGTTTTGTGCAGCTCCTAAAAGACCCCCAATTTCCCCATTTGTAGATGTCAGTTACCCTATGTGTATTTTTCATGTATCACGCCATCCCTCCCCAGCAGCTGCAATTACAGTTTAAAAAGCAACCTTTTTGCTGCCTCGCCAGGTCTGCTCTGTGGAACATCGATCGTAATCGTACGCGTGTATTTGCACATCTGAAAAGTAAACTGGGTCTTACACTCACAGACGGACAAGGGACGTGCCGGTCAAGGGCACAAGTCACAATCTAGCTGGGCCTCCATGACCCCATTTGCGACCTGGGATTTACAAATCGCTTGCAATATCCACGTTTACACGACAACTGTGGAAATACTGATATAACAGTAATTAAGCTCCGGCGAGGAAAATGTCGTCAGAAGCAGCACCGCGGAATGCGGCCTCACTCACTCACGAGGTAGTGATTTTGCCGCTACGGTGTTTAGACACCACCGTCTCAATACCAAAAAGAGCTCTGTCTGCCTAGCTGGCTGTTCCTCAAACGCTGTGCTTCTTTGGGTTGAAAAAAAAAATCTATTAACATTTCCATTTCTTGTTTATTTGCTGTCAGCCTATTCACAGACATCCCAACTCTCCACCCACTTATGAGTGACATTGTTCTTTTTTTCCGATCCCCGCACATAGACGTCGACCTTGGTGGGTTATTCGCTATGGAAGCTCAACCCTGACTAGCTTCTCCTCCTGCTCCCCATTCATTCTGGGACCCATTTTACCCACATCCCCACCTGAGCTGTGCACTCCGCACTTGGCGTCTGACTAGATAGCACCACTGAGCCACGGCATCTGCCCTCACCTCGGGCTCAGGCTGTGGTGTCCACGTTGTGGGGATGCACTGGCCGTGGAGTTCTCAGAGGCCCTGGAGAGAGGCCGGCTGGGTGTGGTCTAGCTTTGTTCCTTTGCACAGAAGAGGTCCCACAGAAAATCGGGAAATTACAGAGAGTCCATCCTGGGCCCGCTTGGGCACCTCCCGTCACTGCTCCTCTGGACAGCCCAAGATTGTACTGTTCTTTTGTCTTAAATGTAAACCTGTAGACTACGTTCCTGTACTCTAGTCCTGCAGGGCCTTTACCTGACCGACCCACACTAAGTGTGAATAAAAGAGGGCGATCATCCTGCCCAGTCACGAAAACAACTGCATCCTAACAAAAACCTTCCAGAGGTAATTCTGTAACCCAAATGAGAGCCTCCGAAGGAGCAATTTTCCAGCTCTGGGAAGACTGCTGGAGGACAGGCATTTGAGGCAAATAAAGCTTTCAGCACTCCTGAAATTACGAGATGTAAGCAGCTCTTTATTCTTCCCAAGGTAGGGCTGGTCTTTACAAGGCACATATGTCCTTGCAAGAAGTATCACCAGATGCAAAGTGGGGGTTGCCGTGGAGTGTAAATCTTATGCACATTAGGCTGAAGGGGGAGCTAATCAGTAAGAATCCAATGTATTTCATTGCGTTTACCTGGGAGGAAAGATGGAGAATGAACACATACTGAAACTCAACTAAGGGCTAGCCATTGTACTAGGATTCGTATGCTTCATCTCATCCATCCTAAGAAAAGCTACCATTTATTAAGTGCTTGTTCTGTGCCATATTCTGGACTGAAAGTTTTAAATATACTACTTATTTAAATCCTCCTAATAATCCTTATATATAACCTTATAGTACCCTAAAATACTACCTAAGTATTATCATCTCTCATTTTACTAGCCAGGAAGCGAGGCCAAGAAAGTCAACTTGCCCAGTATCATGCAGCTAGTCGATGGCAGAATAAAAGTCAAACTTTGCTCTAACTCCAAAATCTGTGCTCTTAACACAGTCCTATAAGATAGATTTTAGGGTCCCGTCTTTCAGAAAAGGAAACTGAGACTCAGAGAAGTTAAGTAATTGGATGTCTCAGAGACAATCAGTGATGAACGGAGCTTCTTCCAACCCAATCTACCTGAGTATAAAGCCCACAAGTACCCTGCCTACTGACCCTGGCTGGGAATGGAAGAGATGCTGTCCCAAAGACCTTCGTTTAAGTACCTGAGCAATTTCAAGCTAAATAATGCAGGTAAAAATTTTTTAAAAATATGTACAGAAGGCACAATGATCAATCCTTAAAATAAAACTGGTCTACATGTCTGGAGTCTAATCCCCGTGAATAAACAGTATGCTGTTCTACAAATGCGTAGACTCTGAAAAGGGTTTAGCTTTAACCGAGTAATATGTTTGATATAATAAAAAAAAAAAAAAACTAGACAAAATACGTAAATGAGAGCACACAGAAAAGGAACTGTGAATGAATCATAAACCTAGCAACGTGTATCCTTCCTCTATAAAAGAAATGGAAATCAAAACTACACCGAGAGACCAGTTTTCGCTTTCAGATTTCCGCGTCT
>NW_011888935.1:1286663-1294569 GCF_000151845.1 Pteropus vampyrus | reverse complement strand
GTAAGAAGACAGCAATTCTCCCTACACTGGCTTTAAATTGTGACTAATTGTTTCACCTCCTCTCATGGGGTTTAGGGGAAAACCACAGTCCTCTTCGGACTCCACAGCAAATTATGTTTAATATTTTCATAGTACCAACGCTTAAAGAATCATGGCCTTGATTTGGAGAAGCATCCAAAAATCATTCGACACCAAACCTAGTAAAGTAGATTTAAAATTCTTTAATTTAAAAATATAAACGGAAAAAAGGAAGGAAGGAGGGAGGAACCTCGGCAGAAAAACGGCCGGAGGTACTGATTTTCTCGGGCAACTCAAACTGACAAAACGTTGGTCCAAAAGGGAGTTCCTAAAAATGGCTTCAGCAGTGGCAGCCATTAGGAATAAGAACCTACTTCGAAGGGGGCAAGAGGATAACATTTATTTGGTTATGAACGGCCTTTTGCCCTTGAATCAACGACAACAACGACAACAAAGGCAGTCACACCTCGTGAGCCTCTGAAAACAGGACCAAGGGAAGGGGGCGGGGTGATCTCAAACCCCACCTTCTCCTTCTCTCAGACTCTGCTGGGTCGTGGCGTCACCTGGTTACGTCCATGTCCCTCAGGGGCTTTCTGTCTACTCTAGAAGGTAAAACAGACTGCGTCGTATTTACCCATATTGTTGTCTCTGGTTTCTGCCCTGACAAACAGCACAGAAACCCGTCTGTAAAAGGAAGTTAAGAGAAGCAGATTCAAATGCGGATTACGTTTGCGATGTTGAACATTACTTATCCTCTCTGAGTCTTCATTTCCTCACCTCTTCATCTGGAAAATATCGAGATTAATTTTAACACACTCTGTGGTTCCTGCCACTTTCCTTCCTTCTGAGAGAGGCACCATGACTACAGGTGCAGAAGTAGACTGAACTGGCAGTCACAAAACTTAAGATTCAGGGCCCTTCCTAAGCCCTGGGAGGGGTGGGGTGGTCACATGATTATACTTTTGTGTAAAACTCACCCAGTAGATACTTTTGTATTCCTTGTCTTAAAGGGGACCTCCAACATTGTTTAAGACTCAAGCTCCAGAAAATCTGGATCTGCCCCTGTACAGAGGATGCATTTCTTGCCAAACCCAATAAAATTTAGAGTTCATGGAAAGTAGACAAAACCATTGAGCGATCAAATGAGGAAAGTCCAGAAGCTGGTTAAAAGCACAATCGCTTTCAGCTTCCTCTACTTTCTGTCTCCCCTTTGGCACGTTCTGCTTTTTTAGGGCAAGAAGCAGAGAGCCTGAACAGCGAAACGGCTGACCCAAATTCACAACCTGAATTGAAGTCATAAAATGCACTCCCGATAATAGGGTACTGTTCTCTGCCCCACTACCGGGCCACCGAAATCCCTGAAAACACGTGGCGATCTGCTTTACTAGCAAGAAGTTGCAAACTGCACGGAACCACCAGAGAAACGGGATACGGCCAGCTGCCGTCCCTGGAAGGCCAGTTTTCACATTCACGTCATGTTTTTCTACATCATTTAAAATAGAGTAGCTGGTGGCTGGTTTTCAGGCACGGAGGAGATTATTTTTATTCTCAATTATAGTGACGAAAATGGCAACTACAGCTCTGCGCTGGGAACAGAGAATGGGCTGACATTTATTTAATTGGTTTTCAAGACAGAGACAGTCTTCATAAAAATTAGGTGTTTTGTGGGTTTTTTTTTTTTTTTTTTTTTGGCTATGGTTTCTCCCAGTCTCTCTTACACCCTGGGACTAGCTTTCCTAGATGACATGCTCAGATCCCCTGTCTCTGGCTTGCCTTTGGATGCAACTAGCTCGCGACGTTCTCCTGCCGGAACCTCACAAGACATCTCAAGGCTCTTGGCGGTTACACCGAGGTCCCTGGACCGTCTGGAGTGACCACACTCCTTTGGGCTGCACCCAGTCTCTTCTCCAGCTCCTGTCCTCAGGGACAGCCCTGGCCATGGGCATTCCCTTCCCAGAGGGAGTCAGTCACCACGCGATTACTAAACACCAATTCTGAGTCTGGCTGCGGGGGAGCCGGGAGAAGCATCCTTAGGGGGTAAACTACACACAAATATATTTATTCAACTTGTTGGGAATGTGAGCTACTAAGTGATATTTCACAAGCCACTTATGCAATGGTCAGCCTACTTCCCGTAACATGCTGCTGGTGGTGCGTGTGGAAGAGATCTATCAAGGAGATTTTTCTAAACCAGCAGTAATTATACAAGTATTAAACTCTACATTCCTTTGTCCTTGCAAATTGCTTCTTTCCCTACCTTGTCCCCTGCCACACTCTAGCCCCTTGCTCTGCTTCTATCCATATCTAATATTGTCCTCTAGACACACTAGTTGTCAAACGCTTTTAGCATTCTTTCAAAAGAACGGGATTTATCAAGTACCTACCTTGTGCCGAGACTGTGTTTTGCTCCTTAGTGAAGGAAAAATGGTTTCTGTCCTCACTGAGTCTAGGCAGAATGATGGACACATAAAGCAGAGCACATGAGGGCGTTGCAGCGAGTGTTGGGATGGACAGTGAGGTCCACCAATGGGGTGTCTACACCCGCATCTGTGCAAGCACTTTTAGGGGCTGCAAGGGAGGAATATGCCATGGAACTCTACCCCAGATTTGAGCAAAAGCACTCTGCAGTGACCCAAATAGTTCAAGAAGAAAGCGTTTTACTGCTTTAACACAAATACACACTATCTGATATATCGCTTTTCCATTCTGCCACATTAAATTACCACAAACCTAGCAGCTTAAAACACCACTCATTCTCGATCTCACAGTGCCGAAGGTCAGGAGTCCAGCAGGCCTGGCTAGGTTCTCTGCTTGGGGTCTCACAAGGCCAAAGTCAGGGTGCCAGTTGGCTCGGGCTCCTACCTGAAACCTGATTGGGGAGAATCATGTCCAGGCTCATTTGGGTTGTTGGCGGAATTTATTTCCTTCTTGCGGTCCCCACGTGGCCCCTCTAAGTTCAAGCCAGTGATGGCAGGTCGAGTCCTTCTCATACTTTGAGTCTACCCGCCTTCCTCTTCTGCTTTCAAGAGTTCACGAGATTATATAGGGTCCACCTGGGTAATCCAGGACCCTTGCCCTACTTAAAGGTCAGCTGATTAGCAACCTTAATCACATCTGAAAAGTCTCTTTTGCCACGTAACGACGCAGTCACAGGACTAACACTGCGGGCAGAGGTCATGAGGAGCCAAAACACTGCCTACCTCAGTCCACCCTGTGGCCCCCAGGATTCATATCCATCCCACGTGCAAAATACATTGACTCCATCATAAGATCTCCAAAAGTTTTATCCCATTAAAAGATCACAATCTCACCTAAATCGCATTGGTCCAAAAGTCCCAGATCTCATCACCTAAATCATCTAAATCAGTTACAGATGAGGAACTCCACTGAGTACAGGTCCTGGGGCACAATTCACCTCCTTCTGTGAACTTATGACGCTAAACAAACCTATGACACTGGACAAACGAATTAACTGTTGCCAACACAGAAAGCCAGGATACGATGGTTATAGACATTTTCATTCAGAAAGGGAAACAAGAAAAGGTAAAAAGAAGTCACCAGTGCAAAGCAGTTTTAAAATCCAGCCAGGCAAACTACATTAGGTTTTAATGCCTGGAAATAATTATCTGTGGCTCTCGGCTCTGCCTTCTGAGTCATCAGGTAAATTGAAACAGCACTAATTATATTCTAGGCACTGTGCTACGGGCTTTACATGTACTGACATTTAATCCTCCAGCTACCCGATGAAGTACATTGCTATTAATTAGTCCTGTCTTACACATAAGGACTCTAAGGCCTATATGGGTACAGAGCTTGCCCAAGGTCACACGGTCAGGCCATGGAGGATCTGGACGAAAACCCAGGCATTCTCTGTGCTACACTCATTTCTTTTATTTTTATTTTGCATCTTTTTTGATTCCCTCCAGGCTAACGTGCACATAATATAGATACGATTCTATGGATCAAAGACGGATTCTTTTTATTTTATATTATAGGTTGAAACAAGCTGTGGTTTGGTAAATTACATTATGAAAATTTTTCTATAAATTAATTTATTGCACATTCTGGAAATGATCTGAATTGAAACAGCAGGAATTCTTAAATTTTACATTTTGCATTGCATAGTCAGTTTCATTTTGGATTTTCAGGAATAATTGATTGATACACAATATCTTAACAACTTCTTTTTCTTGTTTAGGTATCATGTCAGTTTTTCCCAATACTTTGTAGAATTTTTGTTCCAACCCTAACAGGAAGTTGGCAGTTAACCCTAACACAATGGACAGCCAAAATTCACAGAAGTTCGACCACAAGAAAGATGTTTGTGACAGAGAGAATAAAAAGTTCTGAATTCTACACCTTATACCCATTAGGATGGTTACTATCGACATAATGGTAACATAAAATAACAAGTGTTGGCAAGAACATAGAGAAATTGGAACCCTTGTGCACTACCACTGGAATTGTAAAACTATGCAACTACTGTGGAAAACAGCCCAGAGTTTCCCCCAAAAAGTTAAAAGGAGAACTCCCAAATGATCCAGCAATCTGATCTCTGGGCAAATGTCCCCAATAATTAAAAACAGGGCCTCAAAGAAATATTTGCACACCATCTTTATAGCAACACTATTTACAATAGCCAAGAGGTAGAGGCAACCCAAATATCCAACAATGAATGAATGGATAAATGAAATGATTGGATATATATGTGAAAAAAAAATCCTATTACGTGCTACAACAAGAATGAACCTTGAGGATCTTCTGCTAAATGAAAGAAACCAGTCATAAAAAGAAAATGCTGGATGATTCCACTAATATGAAGTATCCAAAGTAGTCAAATTTATAGAACTAGAAAGTAGAATAGTGGTTACCAGGAGCTGGGGAAAGGGGACAAAGGGGAGTAGTCATTTAATGGGTATAGAGCATCTATTCTGCAAGAGGAGAACATTCTGGAGATTCGTGTCACGACAATGTAAATACACTTAACACCACAGAACTGTGAACCTAAAAATGATTAAGATGGTTGAGTTTATGTTATGTATTTTTTACCATAATTTTAAATAAATATAGAATGAACAACACCAAGAGTAAGCCCTAATGTATAAACTAGATGACAATGATGTGTCAGTGTAGGTTCCTAGATTATAACAAATATACCACTCCATGGCGGGAGGTGACGGGAATGGCAGGGGATATATGGAAACTTTGTACTTTTGGATCAATTTTTTTGTGACCTAAAACTGCTATAAAACATGTATTTTTTTTTTTAAGTTCTGAATTTTTGGCTATGTAAACTTCCAATGGTACCTTTAGAACGACTTTGCTTGCTGTATTACAGGAGAGGATGTCAGTGACTAGCCTCAAAGACATCATCAGGATGTTGTAACCCAAGTTGTAACCTACGGTCAATTCATACTCTTTTGAAACTCACTGACTTGGAGTAGGCAGGACTTCCTGTTTCTTCATCCTCAGCATAAGGAGCCATATTAAATAACCACTGAGGCCAACTTTACCAAAACGCGACTTTATGAGGCTTTGGGTATAGACTTCATATGTGATTTTCATTAAGTAAAAAGTTATAAAATAGATGTCTTAATTTGGGATATGTGTTTCTGACTCATGATTACGTAATACTTCCCAGAGTCACCATTTAGAAATGCAACAAAAAATTACTGAGTATTACTACTCAGCTATAACTTGAATTTTTATATGCAATACCTAAAAGCAATTCAGCTATCCATCTTTAAAAATACTCAGAGCCACACAATAAGTCTCGATGATTTTTTAAAAGATTAAAGTTATACAAAGTATGTTTTCCAATTATAATGGAAAAAAACTAGAAATCAATAGCAGAAGGAAAACTGGGAAATTCACATATATGTAGTATTAAACAAAACACTCTTATACAACCAATTGGTCAAAGAGGAAATCATAAGGTAAATTAGGAAATACCTCAAGATAAAGAAAAATAAAATCTATGGGATGCAGCTAAAACAGTGTTAAGAGGGAAGTTTATAATATAAACATATACATTAAAAAAGAAAGATCTTAAATTAACACACTAATTTAATACCTCAATAAACTGAAAAAAGAACAACAAACTAAACCTAGAGCTATCAGAAGGCAGGAAATAGCAAAGATTAGAGCAGAGATAATAAAATAGAAAGTAGAAAAACAATAGAACAATATAAATAAAACAATAGAAACAAAGAGTTGTTTTTTGAAAAGGTCAACAAAATTGACAAATCCTTAGCCATATTAACCAAGAGAAAAAGAAAAAAAGACTCAACTAAAGTTAGAAATTATACAGGAAACATTACAATGTCACAGAAATAAAAAGAATTAGAGGAAAAGATTATAAACAATTGTATGTCAACAAAACAGATAACCTAGAAAGAATGTATAAATTCTCACAAATACACAGCCTACCAAGACTGAATCATAAAGAAACAGACCAAGAACTAGTAAAGAGACTGAATCGGTAATCAAAAACCTAGCAAAGAAAATTCCTAAGACCATATGACTTCACTAGAGAATTCTACAAAACATTTAGAGAAGAATTGACAGCAATCTTCCTCAAAATCTTCTAAAAAGTTAAAGAGGAGAGAACATTTCCAAACTCATTCTATGAAGCATTACCTTGGTTCCAAAGCCAGGCAAAAACACTACAAGAAAACCACAAACTCATATCCCTGATGACTATTGATGCAAAAATCCTCAACAAAATACTATCAAAAAGAACGCAGCATGTCACTATAAGGGTTATACACTATGACCAAGTGGGATTTATTCCTGGAATGCACAGATGGTTCAACATCCATAAATCAATTCATGTAATACATCCCATTAACAGAAAAAAAACAACATAATCACCTTAATTGATGCCAAAGTATCTGACAAGATCCACTTTTTCCATTTGATAAGATGATATAAGCACTCAACAAACTAGGAGTAGAAGAAAATTGCCTCAAAATAATGAGTCCATATATAAAAAACTCACAGCTACCAGCATTCTCTTCTCGATGGTGAAAGACTGAAAGTTTTTCCTCTAAGATCAGGAACACGACACGGATGCTCACTCTAACCACTTCTATTGAACATCATCTTGGAAGTCCTAATCAGAGAAATAAGACCTAAGTACATAAATGAATAACATTCAAACTAGAAGGGAAGAAGCAAAATTATCTTTGTTCACAAATGACATGACCTCATATACAGAAACCCACACAAAAAAGTTAGAACTAATGAACAAATTCAGCAAAGTTGCAGGATACAAAATCAACATGCAAAAGTCAGTTGAATTTCTACACACTAATGATGAACAATTAGAAATAAAATTATAAAAATAATTCCAATTACACTATCATAAAATGAATAAAATATTAAGAATAAATCTAACCAAGGAAATGAAAGATCCGTACACTGAAAGCTATAAAACACTGATGAAAGAAATTAAAGAAAACACAAATAAATGGAAAGAAATGCCATGTTCATGGATTGAAATACTTAATGTTAAGCTGTCAATACCACCTAAAGTGATCTACAGATTCAGTGCAATCTCTATCATAACTCCATGGCATTATTTTTTAGAAATAGAAAAGTCTATTCTAAAATTCAAATGGACTCTCAAAGGACTCTGAATAGCCAAAATAATTTGGAAAAACAAAAAAGTTTGAGGACTTGTACTCCTTGATTTCAAAAATCATTACAAAGCTACTGTAAACAAGTAAATAAAAGAATGTGGTGCTGGTATAAAGACAGACAAAGGACAAATGGAGTGGAATAGAGAGCGAAGTTACCTTTGACAAGTGCCAAGACCATCCAGTGGGGGGCAAGGTGTGTGGAAAGGGCAGTCTCTTCAACAAATGATGTTGGGAAAACTGGATAT
>NW_011888935.1:1281224-1285383 GCF_000151845.1 Pteropus vampyrus | reverse complement strand
GCAAAGTTACCTTTGACAAGTGCCAAGACCATCCAGCGGGGGGCAAGGTGTGTGGAAAGGGCAGTCTCTTCAACAAATGATGTTGGGAAAACTGGATATCCATATGTAAAGAATGAATATGGACCCTACCTTAAACTGTGTGCAAAAATCAGCTCTAAACATAAGACTCAAAACTATAAAACTCTTTTAAGAAAACATAAGGGAAAAGTTTCATTTCATTAGATTTGGCAAAGATTTTTTAGATGTAACTTCAAAAGCATAGGAAACAAAAGCAAAAATATAGACAAATGAATTACATCAAACTTAAAATCTTTTGTTCATCAGAGGACGTAATCGACAGAATGAAAAGACAACCTATGGAATGGGAGAAAATATTTGCAAATCATATATCTGATAAGGGGTTAATATCTAGAATATATAAAGAATACCTACAACTCAACAACAAAATACAAATAATCGAATTTAAAATTGGGCAAAGGACTTGAACAGACATTTCTCCAAAGAAGATATACAAATGCCCAACAAGCATATGAAAAGATGCCCGGCATCACTAATTATCAGAGAAATGCAAATCAAAATCACAATAAGAAATCACCTCACACCCATAGGATGGCTACTATCAAAATAGAAATCACAAGTGTTGTTGAGAATGGGGAGAAATTAGAATCTTGGTGCACTGTTGATGGAGTTGTAAAGTAATGCAGCCACTTTGGAAAACAGCACGGTGTTTTCTCAAAAAATTAAAAATAGAACTATCATATGGTCCAGCAATTCCACTTCAGGGTAAATGGTCAAAAGAATTGAAAGCAGCATCTTGAGGAGATATTTGTACACCTGTGCTAATGACAGCATTATTCATCATAACCAAGAGGTGGAAGCAATCCAAACGTCCATCTATGAATGAATGGGTACACAAAATGTGGTATACGCATGCAATGAAATACTATACAGCCTTAAAAAGGAAGGAAATCCTATGACATGCTACAATAAGGATAAACCTTGAGGAAATTGCGCTAAGTGAAATAAGCCAGTTACTAAAAGACGAATACAGTCTACAGCCATGCCACCCTGAATAAGCCCGATCCCGTCTGATCTCAGAAGCTAAGCAGAGTTGGGCCTGGTTAATACTTGGAAGGGAGATCACCTAGGAAGACCAGGTGCTGTAGGTGTAAAAAATAAAAAAATAAGGGATTGTAAACTACAAGGTCCTTGCAATCTGTGAGGTCAACCAAGGATTACCGCGCCTAAAAAAAAAAAAGAAAGAAAAAAAATGACAAATACTGGATGATTCCACTTATATGAGGCATCTAACGTAGTCAAATTCATAGTTGTAGAAAGTGGAAATCTTGATTGCCAGGGCCTGGGGTAAGGCAAAGGGAAACTGTTGTTTATTGGGCACAGAGTCTCTGTCCTTCTGGCCTGTAGAATGGGAAAGTTCTCGAGATCTTCGTCACAACAATGGGAATATCCTTAGCGGTGCTGAACTGTGCGTTTAAAAAAGGTTAAATGGTCAACTTTATGATGTATGATTTTTACAATTAAAAAAAAAAAAGACTTACAATTCAGGTTTTTCACTACAGCTAAAGGGGGCCACTAATTTCTTGCCTCTGCCCCCATATACATAGGCATTCATTACAACTTGGTGGGTGTGACATGTGACAGGTGACGGGGTTGAGGCTACCTCCAAGGTGAAGGCTCTACCGTGGGGACCAGAGAGTGCTGCATCACGCCTCCCATCCCTCACCTTGGGTCCCACCAAGTCGAGGTTCGGGCCGCCAGGCCAGCTCATTCCATTGATGACCAAATCCTGCCTCGGTGATCCTTAAACACAGGACACAGGCTCCCCCTGTGGCCACCAGTCTCGTTTGATCAGCCCCCTACTCTTCTGATTCTATTTAACCTTATATTCAAATACAGTCCGATCGAGGGTTAAGGGTCCAACATATGAATTGGATGTGGGGACACCTTTCAGTCCACAGTAATTTCTATCCCCATGAAGTTTCCTCGTGTCCCTTTTCCCACAGGGCTGCCCTCCACCTTTATCCTCAACCCCCCTCCAGGAAACCGCTCTTCTTATTTCTGCCTTAAATGTAATAATAGTGTCTTTTTGCATCTTGCTTTTTTCACTCAACGTAATAGTTTAGATATTAGTTCCTGTCGGTGCATGTTGAGTGATGGATTCCTTTTGATTGCGGAGTGGTGTCCTAATGCATATAAATACGCCACAATCTGCTCATCCGTTCAACCCGTTGTGGGGCATTTGGGTTGTTTCAAGTTTGAGTTATTATAAACAAAGAATATTAAAATAGCCTTATAAAAGTCTTTTAATGGATAAATGTCTTCCTTTGTCGTGGGTAAATATTGAGAAATCACAGGATAGGCATATGTTTCACTTTACAAGAAAGTTAATATAAGAAACGGCGAAATAGTTTCCCAAGTACCTGTGCAGGTTCCCCTGCGCTGCGGCACCGTGTGAGGATTACAGTTCCGCCTCCTTGCTTGTACCTGGTGTTGCCAGGCTTTCTAACTTTAGCTATTGTTCTTGACAGGAAGGGACATTTCTTCATGAAGCAGTATTTCCCTTATTTGTTAAATTTCCCTAATAATAGCTAGTGATGTTCAGCAACTTTACGAGGGTTTACCGGCCTTTCGTAAAACATTTTTATTATATGGTTAACAGTTTATTTTTGAGTTTTAAGAGTTCTTTATATATTCCAGGCACAAGTCCTATTCTAGATATTAAAAAAAAAAAATTTTTTAGAAAATATTTTCTTTCAACCTGTAGTTTATCAATTCATTGTTTTTGATAGTTTTTGGCTTTATTTAAACACAACTGACACATAAAATTATAAGATATTTAAAGTACGTCGTGATGATTTCACATACCAGGACAGGGTTCCTCACAGCTAGTTAGTTAACACTTCCCTCATCTCATAGAGTTATCTTTTTTTTTCTTTTTTTTTTTTTTTGGTGAGAACGGTTAAGTTCTACTCTCTTAGCAAACTCCAACTACACAATACAGTATTTTCAATGAAATTTGCCATGTTTTTACATTAGCTCCTCAGACCTTATTCATCCTATAGCTGAAAGTTTGTGCTTTTTACTGACTTCTCCCTATTTTCCCCACCCCCAACTCCTGGCAACACTTTTCTACTCTCTGTTCCTGAGTTTTACTTTTTCGGGATTCCACATATTAGTGAATTATACAATATATGTCTTTGTCGGGCTTATTTCACTCAGCATCATGCCCTCGAGGTCCATCTGTGTTGTCACAAACGGCAGCATTTCCTTCTTTCTCGTGGCTGAATAATATTTCAGTGTGTGTGTATATGTGTCACAATTTCTTTATCCACTCATCTATTGACAGGTACTTAGGTTGTTTCCATATCTTGGCTCTGTGACTAATATTGTAATGAACACGGGAGTACCAGTATCTCTTTGATGTACCGTTTTCATTTTCTTTGGTTATATACCCAGAAGTGGGATTGCTGGATCATGTGGTAGTTTTATTTTTAATTTTTTGAGGAACAACCCTACTTTTTCCATAGTGGCTGCACCAATTTACACTCCCACCAACAGTGTACAAGGTTGACTTTTCTCCACCATCCTCACCAACACTTATATCTTGTCTTTTTGATGACAGCCATTCTAATAGGTATGAGGTGACATCTCACTGTGGTTTCGATTTGTATTTCCCAATGATTAGTGATGTTGAGTGCCTTTTCATGTACTTATTGGCCATTTGTACGTCTTCTTTGGAGAAATGTCTGTTTAGTTCCTCTGCCCATCTTTTAATCGAATTGTTTTTGTTTTGCCTTGAGTTGTGTGTTCTTTATATATTTTTAATATTAACCCCTTATCAGATATTGCAAATAGTTTCTTCTATTCTGTAGATGGCCTTTTCATTTTGATGATTGTTTCCTTGGGTGTGCAGATGTTTCTTAGTTTGTTTTTGTTTCTGCTGCCTTTATCGTATATTTTAATGAGCAGAAATTAATTTTTTGCCTATGTGTTGAGATAAAATTGGCATACAATAAACTGCACGTATCTGACGGGTACGACCAATGACTTTCGAACCGGCAGGTACCCGTCAAACAATGAGTACGTTTAAGATCATGAACACTTCCATCACCCCACAAAGTTTCCTTGTGACCTTCTG
>NW_011888935.1:1266093-1279984 GCF_000151845.1 Pteropus vampyrus | reverse complement strand
GAGATAAAATTGGCATACAATAAACTGCACGTATCTGACGGGTACGACCGATGACTTTCGAACCGGCAGGTACCCGTCAAACAATGAGTACGTTTAAGATCGTGAACACTTCCATCACCCCACAAAGTTTCCTTGTGACCTTCTGTAATGTATTCCTCCCTCCCTCTCCCCAATTACTGATCTGTTTTGTGTCACTACATATCAGTTTGCATTTTCTAGAACTTTACATAAAAGGAATCATGCTGTGTGTGTGTGTGTGTGTATATTGGTCTGGCCTCTTTCACTCAGCATGACTTTGAAATAAATATTTATCAATAGTTCATTTCTGTGAATGAACTATTGTAGGTATCAAATCAATGACAATGCTACCTCCTACTCCTCATCCTCCTCCTCCTTCCCCAGATTCTATTATTGTCAAGGAAATGAATAACAGATTGTCAGAGACTTCCTATGGAGGAAATAATTTTTATATACTACCATTAGGTTGGATACGGTAACAGGTATATTTAAAAATAGCAAGTGGAGTTATATCTTGTCCATGTCTTTAGGCTGCTTCAGAAACAAAGCTGTGACATTTTACGCAAAGACTGGCTCTAGATATTTGAAGAGCACCATGCAGATTTTAAAAAAGGATTTTGTAAAATTTCCACTATGGTCACTTTTTCTTCCAAGTATGAGTTTGTGATTTGTTCCTCATATTGCAGTGAGTAAAAAAGAAAAAAGGAAATAGCAACATAAATATTAAACTTCTTTTCAATGTGTGTGAATTTTGTTTTTAGATGTCAATATAAGTTAGTTTAAAAAAAAAAAAAAACTCCTTTCCCTCCCCCGCCGCTCCTCCTCAGTTTCCTTTTGGGTTCATCTTTCCCTGGCTCTCCTGTCGAATGCTGGATGAGGTCATATAATCTTAACATAGAACGATAGGCAAGAAGAAGTTATCGAACGTTTTGAAAAGAATAATAGAATATTCAAGACATCTGTGTAAAACGGATTTTTTTAAAACCTATAGAGAAGAACCTCTTTGCTATATCTGTGTGTGTATTTCATAGATGCGTACAAAAAGATAAACACAGAAAAATTGCTCTTCCCAGAGCTCTAATCATTCTTCCCCACGGTAGAGTCAGCACAACCAATTATCTTGTGCTGACATAGATTCTCTCTCCATGGCAACTGTAATTCACCTTTGAGACGTGACATGTTGGAATGCGAGCGCTGTGTCACATCGGCAACCGGCAGAAATCAAACATGGGGCTATTCTGGAAAGCAGATGTTTTTCCCTGCCAGTGTGTTTTTTTGAATGAGGATGAATGTCCTAGTCTAGAAGCTGTTGGTACCTATACTGCTATCAAATAATGGCCGCACACATAACTCCTTGGGAAAGTGAGTGCCCAGTTTCTTCCCTTTTTATCCTTTCGAATTGTGGAAATAAAGCAAATTTCAGAGAATTCAACTGGATTAAAAGCCAAACCACGATGTGCCACGCTACCTTGGAATAACACTAACAGTCCTCATAACAATGACAATAATAGTTAACGTGGACTGAGATTTTACGTGCTGGGTGCTACACTTTATACATGTTAAGTCATTCAATCCTCATAACCTCCCTATTAGGTTGGCACCATTATGATTATCTTCATTTTGCATGTGACAAGACTCAGGAACGGAGAGAATAAATAAGTTTCTCATGGATATAATATATCTTAGAGATCCCCAAACTGTTCAACCACTTTTTTCTCCAAGAACTATCCCCGCTTCAATCAACCAAAGAGTTGACAGATAAAATACAGGACACCCAGTTAAATGAGATGTTCAGATAAACAGCAAATAACTTCAGCACTAGTATATCCCATATAACATTTGGGACGTACTTACACTTCAAATTATCCTATATTTTGATTTGATAAATCTGGAAACCCTAGCCAGGAGCTCTATGTTCTCTCTACTTCATCAATATTTCTTGTCAAAAAAAATTATAACTACACCTCACTTATTTTTTGAAAACCGAAGTCAATCTGTTTTCTTTCCCAGGTGTAGTTACAATTAAGCTGCTTTTCAAATTGTGGAAAGGGATCTGATGAAATAGTTTGGGACCTCAGTGAACAAGAGTGGGAGATTTCAGAGGAGAGGCTGAAGAAGGCTTGTTTCTATAGCCCTCAGAACCCACCAGAGGCTCCATGAGCTGAGTCCTATCTAGAGATATTCCAGATAGATATTCGAGATGGGCATTGGGAGAATCCTTGCCCAAGCTATATCCCTGTCAGGCCAACAGCATCGATTTCAGGTTTTCTCAGCTCTGGTACTAATGACATTTTGCCAGATGATTCTCTGTAGTGAGGAGATGTCCTGTGCATTACAGGGTGTTTAGCAGCATCTCTGGCCCACGAATGCCAGTACCGCCGACCCCTTCAAATCGTGAAAAATAATAACGTCTCCAGACATGGCTAAATGTTCCTTTGGAGGTAAAATTCCCCTTGGTTGAGAACCACTGATCTAGAACTATCCCAAAGATAGGAGCTTCCTGGAGGGTAAGTCCAGGAAATCTTAGAATGAAATAGACACACTTCCATCAGGTGAGTCTGTAATAATCTAAGGTGAGTCAGGTGAGTCTGTAATCATCTAAGAAATAGATGACACAGGTGCCATTTTCTGCATTTGCCTAGTCTGCATTCAGTAGACCAATATAGCGCTCACAGTTTTCAAAGAATCCTCCCATCCATATACATAGACAAGGGAGGGCTGTAGGAACTGCCTCATCTAATTAACTTATATATAAAACCTGGTACGGTAAATCAGCTTTGATTGATTCTATTCTTAGTTCCTTCTTGTTTTCCAGAAAGCTCCGCCTAACGATGGAATCTAAAGCAGTTTGTTTAGACCTAAAACAGTTTAGGTGTGGAGAGCATTACAAAGATTTTTATGAAGCTATCCTTTGAAACATAACTATCTTTCCTATACTTAATTTATAAACTGAATTTTTTTTTAGAGAGCGTCTTTGCTTACAGCTGCAGAGTGCAAATGATGACATTTTAATACATCAAGATAAATGCCTACAAACGTGTAAAATATTAGTATATGCAGCCCAGAAACACCGATGTAAGTCTCACTGAAGAGCATGGAGTTTATCCCGAGGACAAGAAGGGGCATCAACGAGCAGAGTGTGCTCTCAAAAGATGACCTTGTCTGCAACATGTGGGGGAAGGCTGGGGGCAGAAAGGCCAATCCAGAAGCGTCCCAGTGATCAGGTGACAGATGAGGTGGCCTGGACTAGGACAATGCCATGGGGAAGGAGAGAGACAGCCAAGAAGTGTGGAGGCAGCTGCAACAGAGTTGGGAGACTGAGCGGTTGTAGCGGGGGGCGGGGGCGGGGGGCAGGCAAAGAAGGGGATCAGGATACCGCGCAGGCTTCGACACGCTGGTGCAGTCATTTACCCACGGAACACAAAGTTAGGACGTGAGGGGGACTGATGGGTTCAGTTAGGGATATGCTGGACCCCCCGAAATGATGCTCTACACACAGGCTTCTTTCTACTACAGAAGATACCGTGAGAAGCCCCACTAAATGGTGCAAGGCTGGCCTAAGGGAGAACTAACGGGCGCACGGCACCTGTCGGCAGGCGGCGGTAAAGGTGCGTGAGCCTCCGGGACAGGAAGCTGCCTGCGTGGAAAATAAAACAAAAGCAGTGAGCCCGGTGGAGCGCTGACCGCCAGAGCCCAGGTAGGCCCGAGGCCGGGGAGAACCGATGACTCTACTCTGAACTTATCCTTCGCTTTCAAAAGCCCACGGATGGTCTGGGCACCAAGCCTGGCGAGGACAGAAGCCTCCTGAACGAACTTGAGAGAAAGAGATAATGAAGTTCTTATCCCACAAGGGGGTCAGAGGAGACGCGGAGGAGTGGGAAAGAATGCGACGGAAACGACTTTTCGTATGTGGACTTTTCACAGGCATAAAGGGGATTTCCACGGCAATAGCACGCAGAGTCGAAGAGTCCAGCAACCAGCTAAGTCCCATCACCCCTTCTACCGAATGCTCAGTTCCAGGGGGACTGAAGTTACCAGAGACCATCCACTAGAAGTGACCTCCTTTGCACTGTGACCGCCTCCTAACAGAAAGAAAGTTTAGACATCGAGGCGGGGCAAGAGGGAGAAATTTGGGAGTTTTTGCGTACAGAGAATATTAATCATCCAGCGTACTTGAAATGTGTGTAAACGATGCCTAGAAAATCCTGCAGGAGCGTTTACGGAATAACGACTCATTTCCGCACTAAGCGCATGTCATTCGCGAACTCCTTCCATGTTCACAGGGAGGTAGGTACTGGCGATGCCACTCCGTGTAAGGAAACTGACACTTGGAGCCGTCAAGAGACTTATTCTAGAACATACAGATGAGAAGAGCCAGAATCAGGATTTGAACCTAGATACACGTGCCTCCAAAGCTCAAACTCAAAGCCACAACTTTGCAGCTCATGAGGGACAGCTCTGGGCCGCCCTCACCGCCATGCTGAAGAAATGGGTGTGGAACTGCTTCGTGCCGTGCCAGGGCGAGAGAGGGCTCTTTTCTGCCCTAAGAATGAGCCTCTTCTTTGTCCTGCTGCAGAAAATAGCTTCTTTCTCCCTCCTCCTAGCAGCGCAAGGAGCTGCCGGGGAAAATTGTGCTCACTTAGCTCATCACTCCCCTGCCGCCTTACAATCTGAGAATATGGTGAGGAACGGAGATATTTTACAATGACGAAGTCAAGCCCTGTTATTAAGCCCTTTTAAAAAAGATTTATGCCGGGGAGAAACGCAGATCTTTAAAGAAAGGCTTTGAAAAGGCTCTGAAATGGAGGCTCCTTCAGAGCGAGTCTAGACATTTACTTCTAAGCCATGGACTCCAAAAATTATTAGAATAAAATCTCCACATGCTTAATAGACTCCACTTCGCCTTAAACTTGTAGGCCTTATCTAGGTTAAGCCCTCTGACAAAGCAAGGCAGATTCTCCAGGTCGTGGGCTGAGCAGGTTTCCAGAAGCCAATGGGAGGTACGGAGAGGAGGAAGGTGTTTGTCCCCTTATGCACGAAAGGTCTGGAGCGGCTTCGCTCCGGCAATTCCCACTGTGGAGAGGGGAGCTTGGCTCTTGGTGTCGCTTATCAGTCGCCCGGTGGCAAAGGGGCCGGCGCCCCAGGCCTCACCCAGCCATGCTGGCCTTTTCCCCTGTTGTCTTCAGGACAGGCAAGAAGGACACAAAGAGCCGTTTCCTCACTGACACATACACGTGGTGTAGAAAGTCGCTAGTGTCCCCTTTTAGGAGACCCGATCGTCTTTAATTTTTTCGCCATTAAAAATTTGTCACTTTTATGAAGAGAGGGGATGTAGAGAGGCTTGTATTCATTTTCTATTGCTGCCGTAACAAATTATCACAAGCATAGTGGCTTAAAAGAAACACAAATTTATTATTTCAAAACTCCAGAGTTCAGAAACCCCTAAACGGGTGAGTGTGACTGCCTTCTTTCCGGAGGCTCTCGGCGGAATCCGTCCCCTGCCCATCTCAGCTTACAGAGGCCGCCCGCACTCCCCGGCTCACGGCCCCTTCCTCCACGCCTGAAGCCAGCAGCTCAGCATCTTGCATCCTCTCTGACCTTCACCGTTCCGCCGCCCGCTCATAAGGAGTCTTGTGATGATGTTGGGCCCACCTGGATAACACGGAATAATCCTCCCACGTCAAGACTCTTAACACATCTGCCAAGTTCCTTTCTCACATAAGGGTAACATATTCCCAGGTTTCAGAAATTAGAACATGTACCTTTTTTTTTTTTTTTTTGGCGGGATACATTATTCAGCCTACAACACTGCTGCTTATTTTTATTGGACTTTCCTGTCAGAATAATAAACTGGAAACCCTCTGCTAGTCCCCAGTGTGATTTTTGTTTTGTTTTAAGTCTTAGCATCCATGAATTCTCGAAGTCAGGTGCTACTGTTAAGAGCCTCCAGCCAGCGGGGAGCTGAACGCGAGTCTGTACGAAAGAGAACGGAAGACCGGAGGGAAGCTGGCAATGGCCACTCGAGGAGGAAGAGGTCACAAAAGGATCACTGCTTTCATTTATGCATTCAACAAGCATTACTTATCAAAGAACGATCAGAGGTTTCTACCGCGTCCTTTGAAGATGCTCGGCGCGACGGAGATGCAAATGAAGATAACACAGGATTCTCGGAAGGTTTACAGGACAGCTGGAGCAGCCGGGCATCCGGGGACCAGAGAACCACCTCAATAAAGAGAGGGCATTTCTCCATGCTTGATTTTGAATGCAGAGCCCAGTTTTTATCATTCTTTATCGTGGCCGCAGCCGGGCAGGAGAGCTATATCGTGCTGGAACAAGTCGAACATGCCTACCAGCATTTCGGTGGCGGACACTCAGGAGCTGGACACCAGAGGAAACGGAACACATACATTCACTGACCTTGAATGGCAGGAATGTGTCGGCTGCCAGAACTGAGAGTCAAAACAAACGGCGGCATTCACAAATACGTTTAAAAAGGATGACCCTGTTTCCACTGGGCTGCAATCCAAGGAGGGCATACAAGGAGAAGTTTTCAAAAGACATACCCACATGAATATAAACGTGGCAATTTTTTTTTTTAGATCGATGATTTTATGAAATGACGATTCCATTGCCTAGCTCCGAAAAGCCTAGCTGAGTTTTACCTAGCTGAGTAATCCCAAGCCGTTGTTGGGCAAAGAATCTGCAGAATCAGCCAGAAATCAGGCTCGCCTGGCCAGTGCTGTAGCCCCAGGAGGAGGTTCCGTGGCTCGGCCGCTGGAGAGGACACCTTGGCTCAGAGCAGCGTCAGGACGGACCCCATCGAGCTCACTCTGCAGATGCCCGAACAACCCAACAGGGCAAGAGGGGCATGCTGCCCCCGTGGCCTTGCATCTGCGGATGAAAAATACCCTTCCCGCCACCTCCACTTCCTCTGCTTCAAAAAACATTGCAAGGAAAAGTGGGTGATATGGTGATAATAACAGGTAACATTGATTGTGAACCTACTGCACACCACGCGGTGTTCTAAGTGTTTATCATAAGTTAGGTCATTTAATCTAGCTGCTTTTTGAGATACGTAGTATTGTTATCGCCTCCTCATTTAACTGATGCAGAGAACCTATGTGATCTGCCCAGGTAGCAAGTCGCAAGTTGGAATTTGCACCTACATAGCGAGAGTCATTCTCTCCACCATAACACTGGACTGCTTTGCTCTACAGAGAGGACTTCACAGCCAGGAGCATCGCTGCAGCCTGGGGAGCCGAGTGGCTCCTCAGAGAAGCAATCCAAGTTGATGAAAAGAGCCAGCCACTGGAGCCACACAAGCCGGGCTGGAATCGTCCTAGCCGTGAGCTTTCAAGGGCTTAGCAGAACTAACTGCAAAGTTCACGCTACGGTTTGTCAGGCTGACCTGGAGTGTTGCAACAACAGGCCATCCCCGCCCTCCGGCCTCTGGATGGAGCTCAAAATCTTGCCTTCGACGGAAGGACCCAGCTAACAGCCCTGAAGAGGCCTGCTTTCCTTATCTCTCCTGATTGAAGAGCTAGAGTACTGATTCCAAGCCTTAAAAATAAACTCAAGGCAATCTACGGAAATTCTGAAACAGGAAAAGGCTTCTCTTCAGTGATCGTGGAACAGGACCTGCTCCCGGATATCAAGAACCACGCAGAAACCCTCAAGGGTCTTTGTCATAGCTCTTGGAATCCAGCGACATGCAGAAGAAAGGGCTTTCATCAAGAGCTACAACAAAAAAACGTTTGTTCATCTGTCAACATTGTCGGTTAATCCCCCAAAGTACCACGCTATCAATAATGTTATCTTTTATATAAGATGGTTGCTTAGTTAAATGGCTTAAAAAAACACACAAATGCATATCATGTAGATTCCAGGTCCAAGAAATAAAGACTGCCTTTTCACTCCATGCTTTTAAGTAGATTTTTGCTGTTGCATTTATCTTGGTTATTGTTCATGTGTGAGCTCACATTATATGCTTTTCAACCATGAAAATCTGAGACTATTATAGCTCAGAGTGATTATGACCAAAAAGCAACTGCCACAGTGGACTGCAGGTGAACAGCACAGCACAGCACCATCAAAGGGTGATGGGGATGACTCCGAGGATCACAAGTCACCAAAAAGCCTACCGAAAGGATGTTCGTTTCTACGAGCAAAATAAGTGGGGTTTTTGTTTGGGGGTTTCTTTTAGCCAATGAATTGAGCAGGTCCCAGAACTAGTTCTGAATTTCTTTATAGTTGATTCTTCGTGAAAGTATTGACTCATTAGGGAGCTGCTAGATCAGAAACGCATCTTTCATTTTAATTAAAAGACTTCCAATCGTGTGCATGTACATTTGTGTGTGTACGTGTGTGTGTGTGTGTGGGGGTGTGTGTGTGTGTGTGTGTGTGTGTGTGTGTGTGTGTGTGTGTGCGCGAGCATTTTGAAAATGTATTAGGAGACCTAAAGTCATTCTGTTCTTGACCTCAGATGGTTACATATTTGAAGAAAAAGAACCGAAACCTCATGTAAACTACTAATAAAATAGGAAGGAGAAGATCTGAATTTAAATGTTAGTGTACTGTTATTTTCATGAAGAGGCAAGAGACTAAAACATGCCATCTTTATGCAGGGTGTAAGGTGTGCATGTGAGTGTGTGTGTGTGTGATTCAAGGACATTGGATGGATTTTAGTAACATGAAAATCAGTGGCGAGTATGAGAGACGATGATGCACGTGAGATTCGGTCTTGAAACGCAAACCAGTTATAAGTCTACAGGGAGGGCACGTGTTGTACCCTTACGCTCCTCTCGGTGGAAGAATGGGGACGTGGGTGGGAAACTCCATCGGCTGGGCTGTAGTCATGGGAACTGGCCCTGAACGCTACCTGGCCTTTGCTTGAAAAAAAAATACTCAAAGTGCAAGTATGTAGCTGGCCATCTCCTCCAACTGGTGTTAAAGCTCCTTATAGGATCAGGAATTCAGCTTCGTGAGACCAGCTGTGGCTCTGACGAAGACAGGGATGGGAGAAGCCTGCCCTCCTTCTAGACCTTTCCTCCCCCTCCTTTTCTTCCTGAGAACAGTCTAGCTCCTCAGCTGGTTTTACTTCCAAAGTCTCCTTCAGGCTGCACGTAGCCCATGGCCATGCAGGCAGGTAGCCAGCTCCTTACAAAGATCTGGTTCCCTGCCTCAGAGAGCTCAGATGAAGCTGCTGAGCTGCTCTGGGGCAATCAGCAATCAGGCTACACTCCTCTTTCACTCTGTCTGGAGGGATACAGGAAATCACTGAGCAGTCATAGGAAAGAATATTGAGACTTTCGTCATTCAGGAGAACACTTTATTCAAATTTCATCCGTGCCTACCAGAAACAGAGAACTATCCTGGCTACACTGAACAGTACATGAGTTACAAGACTACATGCACTGCACAAGACGTTTGCAACGTTGCTGGGGCAGAACATTTACACTGAAACTCCAACCAAGCGATGAGCCAACTGCAAGGATAAATACTGGGAACCATCAATGTACAGTTGGCAGCTCAGGTCACACAGGGCTCTGCCGATGTGAGCAGCGAGGACGTTTGCACTCCAGCCTGGCCGTCCTGTCCCGAATCCCTCACACTGCCACCTCTCACAAACCTCGAGACCTTTGCAGATACTCTTCCCCGACTCCTGACCGACTGCCTATTTAGACCTTATTTCCCCTGGAAAGCTGCTGCTTGCCCTTCTAATGTGTTCCTAAACATCCTGCCTTTCCTCTCCCACAGTGTTTATCACATAGCCCTGTAATCTCTTGTTATGTTATCTCCCTGATTAGACCAAAGCACCGGGGACTGGAAACTACACACATAGCGTAAGGTTCGGCTCACTTTCATCCTGGCTCTACGACTTCCTAGCTGTGTAATACTGGATGAGGTAGTTAACCTAGAGTGTCTAAGCTTCTGTTCCCCAGGAATAGTAATTATACTGAACCTTAGGCAGTTGTGTCAACTGATAAAATGCGTGGAAACACAAGCACCAGCCAGGAAAGGATTCTGGACATGCTGAAAATGGAGACTTATAATAATCGTATTCGAAGTTATCATTTTATTCTAGGTTCTATAAAGGCTTTTTTTCATTCACTCCTTCACACGCTCAGTATTGTGAAACTCATTCTTTACTGCATTTCTATGGGTCGGGAGAAGGTTTGCATACAACCCAGTGTTCATCGAATGAGTAAACGAAAGAACGCAAGTCCTAGTCATGAGACCTGCACAGACCAGCGAACACTGCTCGGGTCACGACTCCACGAATTTTGCGTTTTTGAAGCTGTTTCTTATTAAGAATCTGTGTGTGTTTGTGTGTTTGTGTGTGTGTGTGAGAGAGAGAGAGAGAGAGAACATACATGGACAACATTTAAAACTAGTCAGGTTCTTACTCAGTAAATACTTCATGACTTAAATGGTTCAACAAAGTGCCAAGTACTTCTACAAAATACCACCTAAATCTTTATCTGGCTTTGAACTTAGACCATTTGTCAAAGCCCACGAGTCTGGCAATGCCATATATAATGCAGGTCATAATCCATACTTTTTCTACCTCACAGCGCACCTCAAAATCACCTCCCTGTGTTACCCCCATCCCTTTGCCCCCACTTCCTATGGTTTTTATCCTGTTATATTATTTACCAGCCTGAACTATAAATACATTGAAACAGGGAAGATTTTGTTTGTTTGGTACAATTTAAATTGCTTTTCAGTACCGTATATATTTACAACATCTTATAAATATTTAAAATTATCGTCATAATGGCTCCACTGACTCATAATAAATTCAGTATTTTGTGTAGGAATGATTGCCAAATTGATAAACCAGAAAATTGGAAACCCCCGTCAAACTTAGTGACCTGACAGTCCCAAAAGAATATCTCTCTGGTTACTGGAAAAGCCTGAACATTAAGTTTAGCTATCTTAGAAGTTACTCTTAATAGATAAACATGCTGAAATTTACCTCTTTGGAGAAGATAAGTAAAAGTAGTATTTTCTGCTGAAGAATTTGTTCATTGGACTGTATCTTAAAAGCCAAATAGTTTTCAGGAGTCTTCAGACAGTGTTTAAAGGAAAAAAATACACAGAATCACGAAGTTCCTGTCTTGCTCAGGAATGGAGAGTCCCAGGCGTGCTGGAGAGCGGGTGTGTGAGACGGGATCAGCGCATGAACCCTGCACGTGAATAACGGGTGCCCTAGGGAAAGAGCCTGGAACGCCATAAGGAGTTTGGACTTTATGTCAAAGGAAAACGGTTCTCTGAGTGTGGCCGCTGGACCAGCAGCATCAGCATCGCCTGGGAGCTTACTGGAAATGCAAATTCTCCAGTTCTAGCCCACTGAATCAGAAATTCATGGGCTGGGACACAGTAATCTGTGTTTTAACCGGACCTCTAGCTGACTCTGATGCACCCTGAGCTTGAGAACCTCTGCCATAAAGGATGTTTCTAAGCACTGGAATGACATAATCAGATCTGAGTCTGCTGGTGGCCATGTGAAAAATGGACCAGAGAGGAAAAAGCCGATGGCTCGGAGGCCTGAAAAGAGAAATGGAAGAAATGGTTCACTAGAAAGTTTTGTATTTTGTCTGTATTTTAGCGATTCTAAGATGTAATCAATTATTACTCACACATTTATTTTATTTGCCTCTAGAAAAAAACATTTTGCCAATTGAATGACAATATAATGTTCCTTATCACTTGAAATTTTTATTTTCTATTTATTGAAAGGCTCTTTTAGACTTACACTGACAGATTTTTATCATATACATAAAAAATATATACAAGCGAAATAATTTGGTTAAGGTGTTCTTAGCAGACATGGTCCCGAAACTCAAGAGCCAGCTAGAATGTTAGTAACGCATTATTCCTTTTAAAAATGTTCTGCTGTTGTTTATGAGCTATCCAAGTGACTGAGGCCCACTCTGAAAGTTTGGATGCACAGACACAGGCCACGGTGTCTACCTCATGATTGCTGCCTGGCCCGCAGAAACTCAAAGATGCATCCCCACTTGGGAACTGTTAAGATGTGGGACTGATGTGCATCTTAAGGCCGATGAATTCACGATGAGAACTAGCTCAGGCCTCAAGACAGGAAAGAGGAAGCCGAGGCCAGCGACACCTCAGAGGTGGGTTCTAAAGGCTACGTGACCAATATGATGCTGGGGGAGGAGACGGGCAGGTGACTCTGAAGTTTCTAATCTGAGTAACTAAGATAAGACACTCAAGAGAAGATGTGGATTGTAAGAGCACTGGGAAAGAAGTAGATAAGAATAAAATGAGTTTGGCTACAAACTTCTGTGTTTGAGGGTCCTGCGAGAAATCCAGCAGAGATGCCCAGGATGTGCACATGCATTCAAATCTGTAATTCAAGCGTGGGGGGAGCGCGGTTAAAGATAAGTCATTTTTCGTCAACAGCATTGAAATACTAGTTGAAACCAGAAGGATGAGTGCTATCTTCCAAGGAGGGGACACAGAACATTTGAGGAGAGTTGGTGATAGAACAAAAATAAAATTAAAGAAGTGAATAGAGAGATAAGAAGGAACGTTTGGAGGGGAAAAAACAAATGTTAGATTTCGTTTACGTGTTTTGCGAACTCCTCAAGGACAAAGCTCTCTTGTTCATAGTCTGAGTCCCCAGGGCAATATTTAGCCCAGTACTGTTGGCTGGACATCGAAATGGTGGCCCGAAAGCCAAAATAAAAGGCAAACATTTTAAGAAGATGGAAGTGGTCAGTAGTATCAAATGTTATATGTGATCCTTTTAGATCAAAGGGCCACCGGATTTAGTAGATTTGGTTTAATCGGTACTACTGTCACCTCCTTTGACAGCTGCAGAAAGGGAGGCCACGCGTTGGCCGATGGGTCAGCCAGAGGCAGAGCCCTGGCCTCCTGATTCTTCTCCTGCAGCTAATTCTTCTACACTGAGCTTTTCCTCTTGGAGGATGGTTACGCCCACTGCTGACAAACTCCTGGATCCAGGCAAACTCAGATGGGCTTAAACCCATCCCTAAAACCAGACTCCACTGACACAAACACATCACTCCACGGAGCAGGAGAAGAGAGCCATCAAGAACAGAGCCGGGGCTCTGGGGGCTGCTGGGCAGCGAGGTCTTGCTAACCGCTGGGCATTGCCTGTGAAGCTCCCTCAGGAAAGATTCCTATGACTTGAATCTCTGGGTCACATCTTGAGGCAGAATTTTCTCTAAGTCTCGTTACATATAATGAGGCAGGAAGAGATGCTGTGAGCAGATGGGAGAAAAATAGAGCAAGGTGTGATACAGGGCCGTTAAACTGGATGTGGATACGCCTTCTATAGGTAGGTGAGCGAAATTCAAATTCAGTGACGTCAAAACAAAGATAACAACATCATTCTCTTTAATGATGATTAAGTCGTATTAGTGTTTGTACAGCTGATAAAACCCCGAGAAAACCAGTGATTTCTCAAGAGTAGTGATTTTCAAGCATCAGAGTACTCAAGATTTCCTGGGGAAGGTCCCCACTTCGTGGGTAGCATAGGTGGGCCCCATTGTTAAATTTCAAAATTCTCTGGAAATTTATTCCAGGAGAAAAGGTGGACATGACATTTCCTACATTTCAAAACTCAAAGCTTTCAAAGGTCCCTTTTTGTGAACCTTGCAAGACCAGAGGGTCCACAGGATGACACATTTGTGGTCACAACCCCTGTGACCTCAGTGTTTTCATCAATAGAGACATGTACTGCAGCATAGAGACTTCCAGAAGCCCCTATCTGGCTGAGATGACTAATGGGGCTTTCCCGCAGACATCCTACCAGAAGTGCAGAAGTATATTGGTTCCAGACCACAGTCCTAACATGGCAATTCCTCCCGGGACATCACTC
>NW_011888935.1:1262000-1265773 GCF_000151845.1 Pteropus vampyrus | reverse complement strand
TGAAAAGAAACTGAACCAACAGCTTCTTTTAACCGAGTGACCTTGGGAAAGTCATATATCCCTTCTGGCTTCAATTTAGTCATAAGTAAAATAAGGAAATTGATTTACATGATTTCTAAGTTCCCTCCCGCCTTCGAAGTTCTGTGTCTGTAATTGGGAACACTGACTGTTGACGAGTTTAACAGAGACAGGAAGCATGGTGAGGTGGGTGTCAGAACATCACAATAAGTAATCTTTCAACAAGGTCAGGGAATCAGATAAACGTGTAGCAGTAGGAACAGGATTTGGAGAATTTTACGGATAAAGGAGCTCCTGAGTGGGTAGTGGAGTGCCACACCCAGACCGGAGGTCCATTCCTCCGAGGATGCCAAACCATCTTTTCTAAACAGCATCTTAGAGCAGGGGTCCCCAAGCCCTGGGCCATGGACTGGTACCGGTCCATGGCCTGTTAGGAACTGGGCCGCACAGCGGGAGGTGAGTGACAAGTTTCATCTGTATCTGCAGCCGCTCCCCAGCTCCAGCATCACCGCCTCAGCTCCGCCTCAGATCATCGGGCATGAGCTTCTCATAGGAGCCACGGTCTCTAGTGCCAAAAAGGTCGGGGACTGCCACCTTAGAGAATGAAAACTCCACTGGATATTAAAAGGTTTGATAAATGAACAAAATTAAATAAGTTATTTTACTGCAGATGGCCTCAGATCCTTTCCTGCACTGTCCAGTAGAACTTTCAGCAACGATAGACATGTCCTATATCGAAATGTCTAGGCTCATAAAAAATTAAATTAACACATTCTCGAAATACCAAAAAATTATGCAAGAGCAGTTTGTTTTACAGGGTTTGCTCATATTTACCTTAAAAATTAAGGTAAATGCGAGAAATGTTTAAGCACAGAATAAAAGAGACCAATGTGTTTCACCAACACATATAATTCCTATCCTCTAAGAAAGCGTCCACTGGACCTGACACAATCACGTGCCTCTCAAGTGAAAATCCACATTAGCATGTAAACAAGCAGCTACAAATTTCATTTGCCCAATTATTTCTCCCCTCCCGAGTATGCAATCAATGTGGTGCCTCTGAGGGCCATTTATTTGGACCACGATAGCACACACAACTGCTCGTTTCTGCATCTAACACACGCGTGGCTCCTCGAGTGGTAATATGCAGGCCAAAGTCCCCGAATCAACTTGTCCTCACATCAGATATGAGTGCATTTGGCTTTGACCTACACAGTTGCAAAGATCAAAGGGTTTGTTTTGTGTGTGTGTGTGAGCTAAATATTGTTTCTTGACCTATCAGTTGTCCTTGTAGGAAGCTGGCTGGGAACTGAATTTACACTGTGACCCAGAGTTCCAAACCCAGGCATTGCCCAGAGAAGACAATGAAACGGTGTGTCAACGAGATGATCCTCTATAAATTGCAGACATAGCCAGGGCTCACTGCACTCACTTTGGTTCTTGAGATTATAATATAATCACTCTCATCCAAATACATAGCAGTCATCATTCTATCTGTAATAAATCTGCATCCATTTGATATGAATAATATTGGACTATACCATGACATACTCTGAAAAAAATTATACTACAGTTTTTATTACAATACTGCATATGAATATGCTGTCCACAGTCACCTCCATGACCCTGGGGAGCCTAAAGGAAAGGAAAACGGGTGTAAAAAGCAATCAGCAAAGAACGGAGGGTCAGCTGGAGGAAGATAAAAGGGAATTCAAACATAGAGCCTTGGTCTTCAGGAAGGAAGCTTGAGCAAAGTAACCAGGCATACACGGCGAGGGAAGTCTTGGCGAGAGGATGATTTAAGGAACCAGCACTCTCAAAGGCACGGTGGAGGAGGCAGGGAGGTGGTGGGGAAGGAAAAGGCTGGAAAAGAGGTTGAGTGAGAAGAAGAGAATAAAACACCTCTGTGCACAAGTCCATTCATCCAGCTGCGAAAGCTCAGGGGGATCGTGGGAGGTGGGGGCGCTCTGTCATACCATGGCCAAGTCTTTGCGCCTGGACACTTGTTAACGCCACAGATTCCTGGCCCCCATTCCTGGGAATCCGTGTTTTTAACAAGCATCCCCAGGTGATGCTCATGAAAGTTTGGGAAGCTCTGCTTGGGGAAAAGGGTAGGAATTGAAGACTAACAGGCTAAAGTTTACATCCTGACCCGTCCATTCACCAGCTTCGTGAACTTGAGAGAGATACTTAACTCTCTGGGCCTGGGCCCAGGTGCCATGCTAGTAGCCCCCGACGATGTCTTGCCTCTCCTCACAGAAGGAGCGCTGCACCGAGAGGGATGGAGAGAACAGCCTCCCAGAGAGGCAATTTATGTCCATTCCTATTCATCTCAGATGATAACTTGATGTTCCACTTACATAAGTTACTCACTAAAGTAGCAAAGTTCACTCAGATTAACTTTCAAATCAAGCTTTTCTTCCCCAAGATTAATAATTTATAGAAATCAAGCCATGACTCCACCTGGCAGATGGCTCAGGCATATTAACATTTCAACAAACTTCACAGCTAATAACAATACCACGAGCGGTAGAAATGAGTATTGAATGAGGTACCAACTGCTGCCCCCACATCCAGTCTACAGCATGGGTCTCAGTTTGGGTCTAGGCTAATGAATTCAGTGTGAGACCACCCGCCCCGAGTGGGTCCACCTCTACACTGCTTAACACAAGCTTAGAGCCTCCTCAACAGATTCCTGGGCTGGAAATTTGCATTTTCTTTCAAATCAGGTCTTACGAGTTCACTTCTGAAAACACTGCAGTATATATCAAAACGAAGATCTAATCACCCGTTGTTCTGACAAAGAACATTTATTTGACTAGGATGTGTGAAATGATTGTTTCTCATTTCTCATCATGCTCTGCACTCTGGGTTGAAAGGAAGAAGCATCCTGAAAGACAGGACATGACACCAGAAACGCAGTCTGCATTTCCTGTTTGAAAAATACACATGTATATTGCAGAAGACAGAGTCCGTTGGGGGCAGTGTTTTAAAAGTACTCCTCAAAGTTCTGAGAATAAACAAAGATAGAGAAAAGAAAAACAACAGCCAGACTTTGTGGACAAACGAAATACAGCTCTATTCAAGCGAAGCAAAGTGGGGAATGAGTAAAATCAGATGAGGAAAGGGGGAGGGTTCTCTGTAACTATGAAGAAGAGCATGATTCTAGTGCAAAACTAAGAAAGCAGATAGGGACCAGTGAGGTAAGATCTGGAGGGCTCTTGCCTTAATTAAGGGTGAAAATCCCACAACTAGACCGTATTCTTTACTTTGGCTTAAGGCTATGTGTCAATAGAAGGTGTTCTGATCTGTGCCTTTCCTAATGTACTTCTTACAGAATCTGCCTGCACCTACTCATGGGACCCTGAGTCCCTAAGCTGTCGCTGACTGGAACAGGATTATACATGTGGCCCGAGGAGAGCTCATCCAAAGGCTGGGTTGAGCCGAGCTGAGGCTCTTTCTCTCGATTTAGGACTAAGAGGCACAGAGAAGATAATTTTTCAGTAGAGAGCTCAACGGTAAGCCCAGCTAGAGCCAGAATCAGAAGTGGTGACATAGCCAGGCAAAAATTGTGGGAGGGAGGTTATATGTAGGGAGAGAAAGCCGATCTGAGTAAAGCAACAGAGACAGGAAGAGGAAAAGATCGAGTAAGTGCCCTAATAATCCCAGGGTCAGCGTCAGTGATCTGCCTATGCTTTGTTTCTGGGTTCTTGGGAATCAACGAGATGAGATGGACCTTCGTGTTCATACATCTT
>NW_011888935.1:1253749-1260955 GCF_000151845.1 Pteropus vampyrus | reverse complement strand
GAAGAGCGGTGTCTCGGGCACTCCCGGCACGCAGGTGCTCCGCGGGGCGCACGCGCGCCTTAGGGCTTGTCGCACGAGGATCGCATTGTCGGGAAAGGAGCCCGAGGACCAGCCACTGGAAAGTGCACTCGATAGCACTTTGGTTGACATAATTGCTGCGTGTGTTTAAATTGTAGGCTTTGGAGGTGACCACAGGCAAAATTTGTGACAGACATTTGACACTGAGAAACTGCCGCGTACGGGTGAAATTTTGCACATCCCCCCGCCCCCCGAAGACTGGTTTATTGACTGACAAAGGAAAATTATCTCAAGCCGCTGGAGTGCGCCCGCCAAGCCTTCGCCTTGGTTGCAAGGCCCTGTGCGAGGCGCAGAGTTTGTCACTGGCGCAGCCGCGGGGCGTGGCTGGGCAACTGCGCAGGCGCACTGCGTGGGCGCCGAGCGGTGGCAGGTGCACAGTGACGCTTGTGTCTGGCAGAGCTGCTCCCTGCCTGCCTCCTTCGTCCCCTCTGCCCGCGGAGACCTTCGTCTGGAGGAAGGCTCATGGCGTGACAATGCAAGCGCAAGGACACAAGTTCATCAAACGGAAAAAAAAAAAAATCACACAAGGAGCCGAGGAAAATGAAAGAGCTCGCGGAGGCGCTCGCCCTGCCCTCGGCCATGGGGACCCCGCGACGTCAGTTCACACAGCAAGGATATAATCGGAAGAGCTGAGCGGGGAGCTGAGAGAGACACTTGCGTGGCAGGTGTCCACCTCCAGCTGGGGCAGCAGCTTGGACGGTGACTCCCTGTAGGCGACCCCCAACAGGCGCCAGGCGTCCCCGGGCCGGCTCCCCCAAACCGGCTTCACCCAGGGGCGAGGAGGCCACGCTGCGTCCTGGCCCTGCTAACCCGACTTCTGACGGTAAAGAAGTCACGGCAGGAAAAAGCATTAAACTGGGACACAGACTAATTTTGGCGCTGCCATTTCCCAGTTTGGGGGACATCGAGGGAGCTCTTTGTGTCTTGGCTCCACCATCTAAAGAATCGTGACAATATTATCTCGTAGGGCCCTCGAGGACATTCAGCAAGACGGTGGAAGCGGTAGGGCCTGACACAAGCCTGCCGCTTGGTTTGCCCTAAACGAGAGTTAATGGACACACAAACTACCCCGACACGTGGGTCAGAAGGCATTTTCAGAGTGTGCACTGTGCGTTAGACAAGGAGGATGACAAAAATGAACAAGGCTTTTTTTCCCCACCCCCAAGGAATTTATAGACTAGTTGAGAAGATGATAGAATCGGGCAAAGATAACAAATTAAAAAGCAGTGAACGAGCATCCAAAATGGACATGCACTGTGAGTGCCCCAGGAATCTCGAAGGAGAAGGGAAGTGGCCAGGCAGGGAGGCGAGGAAGTGGGTGCTTAGCAGAAACAGGAAAACCCGGTGGGGAGGACCCCATGGGGAGAGAAGACATCCCAGACTGGGAAAGACTTCCAGGAAAACATTATTCTCCCGTGAGCTGACATGATGAACAATGAACATTGGTCTTCTAAGGCACCCACTGCCCGCGAAAACTATTAACACCCAAGGCTGAGCCCCCTGTGTAAAAGAAGAAGGGCATCTCCTCACTGCCTCCTCCATGAGGACAGGAGAAAGCATATCTATGGTTTTCCAGTTTCAGAAAGACAACAGAAAGCAAGAAGAAGATGAGAGAAAATACAGCGTGCAGAGAGAGAAGCCTGTTTGCTGGTTAGTCTCCCTTCAAGTGTATAATTACAATTCTAAGGGCTGAGCTGGCTGTTTGGGGAGATGATGGGCCAGGTCAAGCAAATAACCCACAAAGGAGGAAATAAACTGTACGCACATGGTTTTTCTCTTTAAAAAGATTTGTGCTTTCCAACTGAAAACAAGATACTTCCTCAAAACATTTCAGTTTGGTAGGAAACATCAAATTCAAAGTTTTCGGCAAAGTCTAAAGCGGTGCCAACCACCTCATCCTAGATTAAGCATACGACTATTATTTTCATTTTGTATGAAACAGTCAAAGTTCAGGGCTGGAAAATGGTGTGTGGGCTGATGCCTGATAACTGCAGCCGGTTATTATGTTGTGACTCACGATAAATTTCCAGAGCCACCACACCTTAAACTCAAACTCACTCGAGCCAGACAGTAAACTATTAGCAGAGATATTTTTGTAACCATAATTTCTAGTCTTTTAACTAATTTTTTTTAAACTTGCAGCATAGCCAGTTTTTAGAGAAGTCCTAACACTCTTTGGTATCAGGGTTTTGGGATATTTATCCTTTCAAAAACAATACAGAATGAATGCATGCCCCCGGGGTATTTTAAGGAATTCTTCAGTTGACCAGCTTGGTCAACCAACATAATCCTGGAGCACTGGCCCCGCCATGGCAGCCAGGCCCAGCTCGTCACCACAAGGAAGACTCAGCGCAGGCCTCCTGCCGCCACGGCCCCGTCTGCCCCAGGTACCCGAAAGGGAGTCTCTCTGTGATGAGGCCCAGCAGATGATGGCACCACGTGGGGGGACAAGACACGGAGGCTTGGGGGCAGCGTAGGAGCTGTCAAGCTTTTGTCTGATACCAAACAATGCAACTAGTAAAACACATGCTCTTCGAGTCCCCTGCGTTTGACACACTTCACACGCCTACCCCATACCCACAACGGTCACCTCTGCCTGGGCCCCAGAGCCCAGAGCTGGCAACTCCTGTTTCACATCGGTAAACTCGAAGAACCTCCGAAGAGCTCCTTCGACTCCGTATTTCTGAGCTTGGGGTTTCGCGTACTATGACCACAGTGAAGCTGAAACGCATGCAGTAGGAATAATGCTTAACGTGTGCTGTTGTCCATTAATTTCCATCTCTGACACCATTACAAAGATCTTAAATGCATTGCACAACGCTTTTCTAGAGCAGTGTCTCCCACTCTTTTTACACATTAAATTAATGGTGCGAATAATTGTTTTCTGGCCTCCAATACTCTCTGCTCAGGGGTAGGGCTGGACGGGGGTGGGGCGTGGAGGGAAGACCTTGGTGGCATGGCAGCGGGCCGAGGCTTCCTGCCCACGGCTGGCCAGAGGAACCGCACCGGGCAGGGCCGAGGCTGGAGACAGGAGACGGGGAGGATGTTGACACGCCACAGACGGGGCTCAGAGTTTTTTCTTGGTTAGGAACATAAACTGTGCACACACCTCAATCATCAGGATCTGATGGAGGGGCTTCGAGGACACGGAGAAGTCAGACGGGCGAGGGCAGATGCCACGTGTGCCCCTGCAGTGTTTTGCCCCGGCACTGAGCCGGCACACATCACCTGGGTGCTGAACGAACGATCCAGAGCTGGGTTTGTGAATTAAAGGCCGGGCATGGCTGAGGGAATGGACAATACACTCTAGGGAGACAAACAGTGGGTACCAGCCTCCCAGACAAAAGGTGTCTAGACGGAAAAGTTAGGCCATGTCTCTGGATTCTCCGTGTGCTCTTTCCTGTTTAAATGTCAACTGTGGCTGGGACTGGTCACCACAGGGAGACCTCCTGGTGGCAGGAAACCCCATGCTTTCTCAGTGGGCTTCTTCTGATCCTAGCCCTCTGTGTGCTACCTGGGTCAGGACCATGCCTTTCCCGCACACCTTGAGGGCAGCTTCTGCCTAAGGAACAGTCATCACGCACCTCTCTCATCCTCCTACAAAACCACTTCCTCCCTGGTCCCATCCTCCTGACACAACCTCCCCACGCTTTGCCCATTTCGGGGTTTCTGTTCCGATCCATACCGAGATTCAGGAGTCCTTTCATGACATGACACACAGAAGGAAGGAACGAGATTCTAATCACGAATCCGTCCTCCTCCTCACATCTGCTTTGCCTTATACACTCATTTCCGTGTCTTCTTCCCCTACGGCTCCTCCCACCTCACGCAGCCTCGCTACACTTGGGAGCCCTGAGTCAGAAACTCCACAGCTTTTGCCAAGAGGTGGAAGCTCAGAGGCTCCCGGCCCTGTTCTCCTTCTCTCGAACCTCTACAAAGCCTACCTGTTCTGCAGAGGCTCCCAGATACACAGACCACACACATCACATCATGTATCTATGGGACATTCTCCCCTGCTGTTCATAGAACATTGTGCCCACTTGTGCTTTCTAATGGCTGCTTATTTTTTCCCCAAGACATGTAAGAAGTGTGGCGTGATAAGTGAAGAAGTTGTCTGGAAATTAGGAGGCTGCGAGGCCTGGGGGAAAGTGCTTTGACTCTCTGGGTAAGCTGGTATTTCAGCAGCCTTGGGCGAGTGAACAGAAAGCAGCCCAAGCGTCCAGTGAGGGGCATCTTCGGTTGCTGGCCCTTCCTACAGTGGGTACGTAATAGCTCTGGTCCCTGATGGCTCCTAGGACAAGCAGATGCCCCCCTTCATGGTCCTCCTCCTTCTCTCACTTTCCCCAGTTTTGACTTCAAATCCTGCAGCTTCAGTTGGTCAAAGAAACTCAAAGCTTGGACACCCCAAGAGTCAATGCCTGCCCAATAAGCTTCGTGAACAGCTAGCCGAGGTGTACCCAAGGACCAGACATGCATCATAAGTAGCTCGGGCTTGGGATGGGTGAGCACGCACACAGAGCTTTTGATGACTGACTCCCATTCCCAACTCTTATGCATAAGGTTCAGGACACCTTCGACCTCAAGTGACAGCCAGTCAACTCAAGTTAGCTAAAGCCAAGAAAGAAATCTATGGGCTTACGGACCTGGGTGCCTTTGACCTCAGGCAAGTCTGGATAAAGGTTTCAAACAATGTCATCAGAGATGATTATCAAAAAGATAAAAAAAGAACAAGTCTTGGTGAGGACGTGGCAAAAAGGGAACCCTCGTCACTATTGGTGGGAATGTAAAATGGTACAGCCACCGTGACGGTATGGAGCTGCCTCCAGAAAATTAAAAATAGAGCTACCCTATGATCCAGCAATCCCACTTCTGAGTATATACGCAAAAGAGATGAAATCAGTATCTCAAAGAGACATCTGCACCCCGTGTTCACTGCGGCGTTACTCACGATAGCCAAGATATGGAAACAATGCCAAGCGTTCGTTGATAGATGAATAAATAAAGAAATTTTGGCATAAACACACATGTAGAGAGAATGGAATATTATTCAGCCTTTAAAAAGGAGGTTCTGCCATATGTGACAACATGGATGAACCTGGAGGACATTATGCTAAATGAAATAAGTTAGACACAGAAAGAAAATTACTGCTTGATTTCACTTATCTAAAAAGTCGAATACATAGAAGCAGGGAGAAGAACAGTGGTTACCAGAGGATGTGGGGACATTTTGGTCAAAGAGTACAAAATTGCAATTATGTAGAATTTGTAGAGAGCTATTATAAAGCATGATGGTTATAGTTAACAATACTGTGTCGAACTCTGGAAATTTGCTAATTTTTCAGGTGTTCTCACCCCAAAAAAAAAGGTACACGGAGATGGATATGTTAAATAGCCTGACTCTAATTGTTTCACCATGTACATCAAATCACTATGTTGCACACCTTAAATATATACGACTTTCACCAAAAATAAACTAAAAATGAATTTTAAAATGCTTTCAGAGCTCTGCCTCTGTCTCCACCTGCTGGACAGGTGCTCTGCAAAAGGACAAGCCGACTGCCAGCGCAGGACGCAGTGGAAAGATAGCACTTTCTGACAGCTGCAGCAGAGATATCCTAGGAAGACTGTCTGGATCACGTGCCCACGCCTAACTCCTGGGTCATGTGACCTCCTCGGTGGCGGGGTGGACCTGGTTCAGTGTGTGAAACACGCTCTCCACAAGAGAGAAGCGTTCAGTTCCTAGAAGGATGGAAATGGATACTGGACAGGCAAAAACACCCACTGTCTCCGGCACCACCCTGAGCCTGCTAGAAGCCAAAAGTGCAGAAAATTGCAGGAAACTGAGATGCCCAATGCACCCAGGGCTCATTCTTCTAAATCTTACACATTTCCAATTAAAGACGACGAGACCATGTGCTAGACACACAGAGCACAACCATGTGGCACTCCGGTTTTGTTGTGTTTTGTTTTTCTCCTGCAGTTGGATAAGGCTCTTCCAGCTTGGTGAAGTTAAGTACAAATAGCCATAGACTTTGCTGCAATCATCAAAATATTGCTATGACTCATGAGGTAAATGAGAAAAATACACAGAAGAGTCAAAGTTACACTAAAGTTAGATTGTAATCACACCCTTGAGTTCTGACAACCCACTGACAAAGTTTCCTGCTGAGAGCACAGACTGACTTATTTTTATCCACAGGGGGTACTTGATTAGCCTAAAGCAGATTATCTAATCTACGGATTATCTGACATCAGAGTTTCACACAGGTTGGTATCCGGACGGCCATCAGTACAACTCGTGTCTCTACCACTGAGTCGGTCGCTGAAGATAAACACTGGCCCACCTGCCCAAGAACCCCAAATTGAAGCTGCCCAATCATCTGGTGAGCCATACATCAGCTTAAAGGACATCACTCTTTTTTGTAAACACTGATGCTGAAGGCTCTTAAGTGGATGAGTAGGCTTTTCTACAATAAGAGGATCAGTACCATCTCTAGTTGTAAAGACACTTCAACTCCCCTATGGTCTGCCTGCAAGTAGGGATTTCTGAGGTAGGCTTTACGGTCAGAGACGAAAGGCCTCAGACGCCCAGCAGAGTATGTAAAGCCCAGCTCGACATGCAAAACTTTCCCTGACTTTGAGATAACTTGACTTTTCTTATTCTTAAGCCTCTACATCACCGACAGGCCCAAGTCTCAGTAACAGCAAACCATCAAAACTCATAGAACATCTGCTATGTGACAAGCATGGGAACATAAAGATAAATGGGAAGAGGCACTTGTACGACAAATGTCATTGTGAGTTCAAGTTCTGAGCTCTCCAACCGTACTCCAAGCACAGCGATGACAAGTGAAACGGTTTTTGTACGTGTTTAAAATGAAATCACGCTGAAATAGCAGTTAAATATTGCCGTGGAAGAGAAACAGACACTAAGAAAGTGCCAAAGCCATGAGCTTCTTGGTCTCCTGGTCAAGAGGGCAGATAGAGCAAAAGTTTGATTTCTCTGGGGTAACAGGGAATAAAACCTTCCGAGCATGGCAGAGGACCTGAGTCAGGGTCACCACCTGAAGCCTCAGGGTCGCCACCTGAAGCCTCAGGTGCTTCTCATCTCTCTCACTTATAAAAACA
>NW_011888935.1:1249026-1253699 GCF_000151845.1 Pteropus vampyrus | reverse complement strand
ATGGTCTGCCTGCAAGTAGGGATTTCTGAGGTAGGCTTTACGGTCAGAGACGAAAGGCCTCAGACGCCCAGCAGAGTATGTAAAGCCCAGCTCGACATGCAAAACTTTCCCTGACTTTGAGATAACTTGACTTTTCTTATTCTTAAGCCTCTACATCACCGACAGGCCCAAGTCTCAGTAACAGCAAACCATCAAAACTCATAGAGCATCTGCTATGTGACAAGCAAGGGAACATAAAGATAAATGGGAAGAGGCACTTGTACGACAAATGTCATTGTGAGTTCAAGTTCTGAGCTCTCCAACCGTACTCCAAGCACAGCGATGACAAGTGAAACGGTTTTTGTACGTGTTTAAAATGAAATCACGCTGAAATAGCAGTTAAATATTGCCGTGGAAGAGAAACAGACACTAAGAAAGTGCCAAAGCCATGAGCTTCTTGGTCTCCTGGTCAAGAGGGCAGATAGAGCAAAAGTTTGATTTCTCTGGGGTAACAGGGAATAAAACCTTCCGAGCATGGCAGAGGACCTGAGTCAGGGTCACCACCTGAAGCCTCAGGGTCGCCACCTGAAGCCTCAGGTGCTTCTCATCTCTCTCACTTATAAAAACAAGTAGGAAAGCTGTAGTCACTGGCCTAGGCCACTGGCCTTTTATACAAGCCAGGAACGTGCAGTGCTGGGAGAAAGCAGTACAGCCCTGGAGCCCGATTCTGAGTGAGGCTACCCATCAGTCTGTAGGGGGAGAAGCCCAGCCAAAAAAATGCAACCTGGTTCTGGAACAGAGCTCCTGGGAGCCAGGTGAAGGAGATGTCAGAACAACTTAACAGAGAAGAACATAACCCACAGATCTGGGGAGGGGCAAGCCACTCAAGACAAGCATGCAAACCTAAGTTTTAAATGAAATCTAGCATAAGAAAGTCAGACGACAATCTCAAAAACCAAAAAAGGGTATTGCTTCAAAAATGGAAATACTTGAGCAATGTCAATAGTTATTTAAAGTAAGTATGTTTGAAACCATCAAAGAGATAAAGTAATTACATGTGTGAGAAAGAAAAAAATAAATAAAAGAAGCAGATATGAATAAAGGATATATGGTCATGAAAAATAACCAGTTAAAAATCCTGGAAATCAAAAATACAATTATTGAAATGCAAAGCTCATAGTCTAGATAAATATTGAACACAATTGAAAAGAGAATTAGAAATTGGAAGACAGTACTGAGGAATTCACCCAGAATACAGTTCAGGAGATAAGAAGATGGAAGACATGAAAAAGAAGATAAGAAACATGGAATAAGCTCCCAAAGAAGATTTATGGTAACTCTAAAACGGAAGAATAGAGGGATTGGTGGAGGAAAAATACAAAAGGAACTAATGATTGGTAAGTTTCCGGTATTGGAGAAAAACAACATTGCAGATTTATAGTGAGCACAGAATATTAAATTAAAGATAGATATAATGTGTATGTATGTATGTATGTACATATGGACCTAGACACATGTACTGAAACTTGAGAACATAACTACAAAGAAAAAATCTTACACCTACCAGAGAGAAAAGATAACTAAGTCACAAAGGAATAACAGGAAGAGCAATGGCAGACTTTGCATCATCAATAACCAAAAAGAAGACAAAGAAATGATGTTCGAAGTCTAAGGGAAAATAACTGTCCATTATGAATTCTTTACCTCATTAAACTACCATTTGGAAAGAGGTGAAATAAATAACCTAAGCGTCCATCAGTGGACAAATGAACAAAGGAAATGTGGTATATATACAATGGAATACAGTCATCCCCCAGAATTCAAGAGGGATTGGTTCCAGGACCTCCCTTGGATACCAAAATTCACAGAAGCTCAAGTCCCTTACATAAAAGGTTGTTGAACAACACATGAGTTTTCAGCCTCCACATCCAAGGATTTCCAACCTTGGATCGAAAATATTGTTTTTGATCCGTGGTTGTCTGAACCCACAGATATGAAAGGACAACTATATTATTTAGCCATAAAAAAAACGAAATCTTGCCATTTTCAACAACTTGGATGAACCCTGAGGGCATGATGCTAAGTGAAATCAGTCAGAGGAAGATAAATACCATATGCTCTCACTCATATGTGGAATCTAAGGGACAAAAACAAAAACCAAGCTCAGAGATTGATGTTTCCAGAGGTGGGGGGAGGGGTGGGTGAAACAGGTGAAGGAGGTCAAGAGGTACAAACTTTCAGTTATAAAATAAATAAGTCCCGGGCTGTAACATACAGTGTGGTGATTATAGTTAATAATACTGTATCACGAATTCAAAAGTTGCTGAAGATAGGTCTTAAAAGTCCTCAATACAAGAAAAAAAAATGTCGTAACTATAAGGTGATGGATGTTAACTAGACTTATTGTGGCAATCATTTCACAGTATATACAAATATCAAATAATTATGTTGTACACGTAAAACTAATGTAATCTTAGGTGTCAATTATACCTAAATAAAAAATTTTTAGTAAAAATTTTTAAATAAAAAAGCAGGTGAAATAGACAGTTTTAGACATATGAAGTGTAAAAGCTTTTACCATCTACAGATACTCAGTAAAAGGAATATTAAATAGTTGCACAAGAGGAGTAAGGAGTACAGGGATGAAGTAGAAAGCTTTTTAAATGGTGAGCAAAGAAACTGGTAAATGATGCTGTTAACTTTTAACTCTCGAAAAATAATATTATTTGTATTTAAAATTCTAGACAACGAAAATAAGAAAGGTAGAAGAGGAAGAGTACATGAGGGTTAAAACATACCACAGTCCTTGTCTAGGAGAAAGACATAGATGTTAGATAATTTTAGATACTGTTGGAATATATATGTATACTAAAAGTTTATGGATGGCTTACTAAAATGTTAAATAGATAGCTTCCAAAACAATGAAGAGAAGGGAGAGTTGGGGAGAAATAAAAATACATTCTTTTAAGATGTTAGCAAGAAGTCCAAGTAGGACCATAATCACAATAAATATCGACATATTAAATTCATGTATTAAGAGAGAATTAATCGGGGTGAATTTTTTTTAAAGCTCATGTGCTCTAGAAAGTGCATTTTCTTGGCAAAAGGCGTAGAGAGAGCAAAACTAGTGGCAGGACGTGAGGTAAAGAGCCACAGCTCTTCCAGACGAGAGATGGTGGGAGTTAGCCCAGGAGGCCCTGGGGTGCGGCTGGAGAGAAGAGGGGGTACATGCTCTAGTACTGATAGCAATGCCTAGCGATAAGAGAAAGCTGGGTTAGAAGGACCTTCTGAGGAAGATTAGCAGAGTTTTATGATGGTACCCTCTTCATATTGGTGTTGATTAAAAGGGAAGACACTGATGACATTGACTAAAAGGATGGGAGAAAGGTCAGCATCGAATCCTTGGCAACACCAACTCTTCAAGGGCACGCACCAGAGGAAGGGCATTCAACAAAGGACCCAAGACAGATAAGATCAGTTTCGTCACACGGCCTTAGGAAAAAAGACTTTAGAAGGGGGTGGTCAGCAACGTCAGAGACTCCCCAGAGGTCAAGAAAAGCAAGAACCAAGAAGTACATAGTGGATCTGACGATACAGCAGCCACTGGGAAGCTTTGGCCTCATCAATCTGATGAGTCTTGATTGAGGTGCCAGATTGAATGCAGACATGGATCCCTACAGTCCACCCACTGGCCCACCCCCAGGTGACACTGGGTGCTGACCAGTTTATTGCCTATAATAAAATGCCACCATCTCATAGCTGGAATTTTCCTTGGTTTCTCTCAAGGCTTCTTCAAAATTCAAGAGTTTCCCAATGCCCATCTTTCATCAACTTCAAAACAGCTGATTCAGAGGACAGATCTTCGAGCTCCACTCTCTGACTTCTCTTCCTCCTTGTTAAGATTTTCTCACTTTTTCTCTTTCAAGAAAGGGATAAGTCCTCTTTGTTTGGGAGGGTAGAAGGAATGAGCCATCTCGCTTTTATAGTCAGAGTAACCAGTATTTACCAAGCAGTTTTCATGAGTCAGGCACTGAGCTAGGGGCTTTCGCGTATTTAATTTACTCCTTACAAGCCAGTGGTGAGGCAGGCACCATCATCCTATTTTGTAGAAGAAATTTTCCAGCAGAAATTTACGAATGCTGCCTCCTCCCATCTAAGGGGAAACAGGAACCCTCATCCCGGGGTCAAAGAAGCTATGCTGCAGCCACCACGAACATAAACACCATCTTGTTGGCCCGAATTTTGGAATCACGAATAATAATTTTTAAACATTTTAGATGTAGCGTGTTGAGTGGACCTGCTCAAGGAAGGAAGTATCGTAATCTGCTCAGGCTACTGTAACCAAGTTCCACAGACTGGGCGGTTTAAACAATAAACATTTGTGTCCCACAGTTCTGGACACTGGAAGTTTAAAATTAGGAGACCAGCACAGTCAGGTTCTAATGGGGACCCCCTTCCTGGCGTGTAGACAGCCACCTTCTCACTGAAGCCCCATGTGGCCAAGCGAGAGCCTTGGTCTCTTCATCGCTTTGGGCGCCAGCGCCATCATGGGGACGTCACTGTTGTGACCTCATCCAAATCCAACCACTCCCGAAGACCCCGCCTCCGAACACCAGCACGTGGAGCTCGGGGCCCTAACAGAGGAATTGGGGAGGAAACGCAAACATTCAATCCATAGCAGGAGGGAAAGATAA
>NW_011888935.1:1248246-1248976 GCF_000151845.1 Pteropus vampyrus | reverse complement strand
GTCCATCAGTGGACAAATGAACAAAGGAAATGTGGTATATATACAATGGAATACAGTCATCCCCCAGAATTCAAGAGGGATTGGTTCCAGGACCTCCCTTGGATACCAAAAGTCACAGAAGCTCAAGTCCCTTACATAAAAGGTTGTTGAACAACACATGAGTTTTCAGCCTCCACATCCAAGGATTTCCAACCTTGGATCGAAAATATTGTTTTTGATCCGTGGTTGTCTGAACCCACAGATATGAAAGGACAACTATATTATTTAGCCATAAAAAAAAACGAAATCTTGCCATTTTCAACAACTTGGATGAACCCTGAGGGCATGATGCTAAGTGAAATCAGTCAGAGGAAGATAAATACCATATGCTCTCACTTATATGTGGAATCTAAGGGACAAAAACAAAAACCAAGCTCAGAGATTGATGTTTCCAGAGGTGGGGGGAGGGGTGGGTGAAACAGGTGAAGGAGGTCAAGAGGTACAAACTTTCAGTTATAAAATAAATAAGTCCCGGGCTGTAACATACAGTGTGGTGATTATAGTTAATAATACTGTATCACGAATTCAAAAGTTGCTGAAGATAGGTCTTAAAAGTCCTCAATACAAGAAAAAAAAATGTTGTAACTATAAGGTGATGGATGTTAACTAGACTTATTGTGGCAATCATTTCACAGTATATACAAATATCAAATAATTATGTTGTACACGTAAAACTAATGTAATCTTAGGT
>NW_011888935.1:1237594-1245901 GCF_000151845.1 Pteropus vampyrus | reverse complement strand
TTAACGTCAAGCCACTAGGGAAGTTGCTTAAAACCTGTGAGCCTCTGTCCCCACGTGTATAAAAGAAGAAGAAGAATCTATACTTCCTAAGCGTGGTGGCGAAGACGAACTTAGTCGCTTACAAAGTGTTGGGAAAGCTTCAGTCCACATGAGTTGACAAGACTGACCCTCCTCCCCTCACACTTTTGCTTCCTTTGCTGGCTCCTGGATATCAACATACCCAAGCTGTTTCTGTTTTAGCTGCCCGCTCGTGTCTCCCTACCCTTGCCTATGTCTCCCCCACATCCTTCCCCAACCTCACCTGGGAGTCGGCACACTAGCCCAGCAGTCTCACACTCACGAAATGACCCTGGGAGAAATGACTTCACCTCTAGGTCTCAGTGTCCGTGTTCGTAAAATGAAAGGCTAAGGTGGTGAATGAGGCAAGGTTCTCTACCAACCCTTCCTAAATCAGCGGAGGAATTCCCCTGTCTCTCCCCCATTCCTTCCCTTGTCCTCAACAGAGTTTGGATAGTTTAGCAGATTACAATAGTCTAGGTTGGAAAATGCTTCCCTAAGATTCTACCACCCACTTTCCATCACCTCACTCAGCTATGGCTTTGGAGAAGCAGAGTAACTTGGATACTTCTGATGGGGATGGTTTTGAGAACTGCCTCAAGAAATTTAGTTCAGCTTAGTGAACGGCAAAATATGTCTGAGGGCGTTGAGGTCTTTCCTCCCTCAGTAAGCTGAGCTACATATGTTAACTCATTTCCCTGAGAAAGGAGGTTTGTGAAGCCATTCCGGAAAGCACTGTGGCACTATTTAAACAACGTGACCACGTGAGTACACTCTACTATCCAGCAGTCCCACTCTGGGGACAAGGGTCTTGAGGAAACTGTTATGAGAATGGTCACTGTGGCAGAGATATGAAGGTCATCTTGGTGTCCACTGGGTGAACAGACAGATAAAGGTGGTGATGTATAACCCTGGAATACTACTCAATCTGCAGAAAGTAAGAACTAGATGTACATACAATGGTACGAATAGACCTTAAAAACAGTACTGAATTTCTGACAGAGGAATAAACAGAATGCTATGTTTAGCACAATACTATTTACGTAATCAACAATACACGTCCACGTAATTGGTCACCAGTAGAGAAGGCAAGGGTATCAACTCATTCATTTTGAAAACTGGTAAATAAAAAGAAAGAATCAAGCACTTATTCTGACTTTCCTCTATGGGTTATATTATGGATCAATAAATAATACATCAGGGGAAGTTTTGTGTTATAAAAGTGTGCCAGGTAATAAACAAAGAAGGAATGCTAGAATGAGAATATCACCATTTTGTAATGCCAAATCATGGCAGACTCTAAGACAGCCCCCAATCATTTCCGGTATTCATACTCTTGTGTAATCTCTTCCTCTTGAGTGTTTGTGTGACCTGTGACTTGCTTCTAACCAGTGGAATTTGGTAAAGGTGATGGGATGTCTTCTCCATGATTACATTACATAAGATTCTATGTCCATCTTTCTGGAAGACCGTCTCTATTGACAGCCTCTCTTGCTGGCTTTGATGCAGTAAAGCTGCTGTATGGAGTGGCCCAGATAGCCAGGAACTAAGTGTGGCCTCTGACCAACAGGCCAGAAAGGAGCTGAGACCTTTCCCTCTGTCAAACAATCCAAGGGCCCTGAATCCTGCCAACAGCCATGGGAGCTTGGAAGCAGATCCTTCCCCAGTCAAGCCTCAGATAGCACCCCAGCCCTGGCCAACACCTTGTCCGCAGACTTCTAAGAGATCCTGAAGCTGAGGCCCAGCTAACTCATGCCTGGATTTCTGACTGTGAAAATAATTCATGTGTTTTGTTGCAAGCCACTAAATGTGTGGCAATCACATTACACATCAATAGATGACTACTTATACAAGCATACCCCATTTTATCGCTTCATTATACTTTACAGATGTTGTGTTTTTTACAAATTGTAAGCAAAACCCTCTGCCAGCAAAAATATTATAATTCACTTTATTGAAATTCTCATTTTTTTTTGCAGTGATCTGGGACCGAATCCTCAATCTCTCTGAGATATGCCTGGACACTAATAAACTAATGGGATCTTAGGCTTTGGTCATCAATGGCTGCTAATATTACATACACACACACATATACACACACACGTGCACGCACGAAAAGGGCAAATACTATGTGCACCCTGACAGAAGAACACAAGACAAACAGTCCTGTCAAAAAAACTAAACATGAATCTCAGCAAGTCTTTAGGTTCAGCTACTCATCAAAGAAACTGCAGAGGACCGAGAAACTTGTTAAAACACAGTACAGAGATTTTGCAATCAGCAAAATCACACTGTGGTGAATTCTATGGGACAAACAACCTGGGTTCTTCAACAAATAAATTTCAAGGGGAAAAAAAAACAGATTCTGTGGAAAACCTATTGACAGAGACTTAAAGACTTTTTTGGGGGCTGGGTGGGGGGGAAGTCAGGGAATACAGTTATTGACTGTGGAGTCCTGACCAGGGGAAGAAAAAATCAGTTAGTAGCCGACAAGGCCAATCACTTATGTAAAGGCCTTATTTGAACCCTGATTCATATAAACAAACTGTGAAAAAGAAATAACATTTATGAGAGAATTAGAAATGTGAGCACTGGCTATTCAGTGATATTAAGGAAATACTTGCTTTTGAAGCTGCTGATAAGGATGTTGCGGTTATGTTTTCTTGTAGAGATACTCGTGGAAATATCTATGGATGAAATAATCCAATGTTTGAAAGGAAGGAAGTGGATGAGCGTGTATGGAGTGTGTATGGAGTAGGATTGGCCACGGGCCGATGGTATTTAAAGCTCAATGATGGGTACAAGAAGTTCAACACACTCTGGCATCTCTTTAGGGGGATGTTCAAAATTCCCCATAGTGAATTTTTTAAAACATTACTTACAGACAAGAAAACAACGAACTGTTGATATAAACAAAAAAATACAAATATTCAAGTGGTTGTATGTGGAGAAGGAAACAAAAAAATGAGTAAATTAATCCCACTTCTGGATAAATATCCAAAAGAAACAAAATCACAATTTTGAAGAAATATCTGCACCTCCGTATTCATTACAGCATCATTCACAAAAGCCGAGACATGGAAACAACCTGAGTGTCCACTGATGGATGCAGAAGATGTGGTACACAATGGAATATTATTCAGCCATAGAAAAGAAGGAAATTCTACCATTTGTGATAACGTGGATGGAATTTGAGGGCATTATGCTAAGTGAAATAAGTCAGATAAAGACAAATACTGTACATTTTCACATATATGTATAATCTTAAAAAGCCATACTTAGAGAAACAGAGCAGATTGGTGGTTACCAGGGTCTGAGGGTGGGGGAAATGGGGAGATATTGGTCAGAGCACAAACTTTCAGTTATGAGTAAGTCCTGGGGCTGGAATGTACAGCATGGTGTACTCGAAAGTTGTGAGAGAGTAAATCTTAAATCTTCTCACCACACACAAAAAAGTAACTATGAGAGGTGATTCATGTATTTACCTAACCTAATCGTGGCAATCTTTGCACAATATATACATATATCAAGTCATTCCATCACACGCCTTGAATACCCATAATGGTGTATGTCAGTTATATCTCACTAAAGCTGGGCAGGGGGAGGAATGAGTAAATAAGTAATGAATAGATAAAGCAAGTGAGGGTTCTGTGAGAACCTGTGGTGATAGTAATTATAAACAGAGGAGCGGGATTGACTCAATTCTCTATGGATCGAGGTGCAAAAAGAGAAAGGAAAACTGTTTTCCCAGAGCTTCCCCTGTCGGAAGTCTCCAACCCCGCCCTTCTCCGGAGCCCGACTGCAAGACTCTGCATGTCTTTGTGTTTGGTCCACTTTCCTTCAGCATCCCTGGCACCCATCCACTCCTGCCCACTGCCCGCAGCCGCACCTTCGTCCAGCCTGGCACCCCAGAGTCCTTCAGGGGTCTGCTGTCTTCTTTCGGCTCCATTCGCCACCTGCAGCTCTCCCCAGCCAGTGCCCACTGAATATATAATCTTCATCAGATACAACCACATCACTGCTCCCCTCAAAATCTAATGATTAATAACCTACAAGATACTGTTAAAATTCTCTTCTTAATAGTCATTCCTTCAACCATCAGGGGCAACTCCTTTTTCTACTTTACCTCTCACCATTTCTTAATGTGATCTCAACCCCACCTGCCCTCCCCACCCCATACTCGCTCTTCCCCAGCTCAGCCAAACCAAGCCCACCCACCTCCACGTGCTTCAGCCTGGACCTCACTTTTAACCCTCTCTCCAGCAAGGACGCGAACCCCCTTTAGCTCCGCCCCTAGAGGCGGGGCTTCTGATCTGATTGGATCACATAAATGCCAACGCTAGGGGGCGTGGCCTACGTCCTACCGCTGGGTGCTCTAGAGCTGTGGCTTACCCTCGGCTGGAACCAACGGCAGAATCCGGAGCTGCCATCTGGGGTGGCGGAGTGGATGGTTCTGTCGCTTGGAGCCATGCTCACGCTCACTCCTGAAGCAGAAAGGGTAAACTGAGCTCAGACTTCCCTGTTCCGGACCTACCCAGTCATCTCACTCTGGTTTCTCTCTCCTATGTGGGAAGAAGAGTCAGCTTTACGTAGGCTGTGAGCCTGAGTGGCTAGCTGCCCTGTGACCAGAGAATCCCCGCAGGGAACAAAACAGTGTGGTTTCAGATGACAAGGGTTTAGGGGAAACCCTAAATCAGCACTACAGCAAAAATCCGAAATAGTCAATTACCCCTGAAAATTCCTTAAACTGTCCCTAGAACACTGCCTAGAAAAAAAAGCTATGTGTCTGCCATCCCGAGTGCCTTCCCCGATTCTTTGCTGGTTGCTGGTCGGTGCTTCTATGACCTTCAATTTATTCCTTGAAGGTACGAGCCCTCGGTCACCACCCTCAGCCAGGCCTCCTGAGCAAAGCGCTTCCCTTCACTGCAGGTGGCAGGAAAACCATTTAAATCATTTTCAGGAGGGAGGGAGAAGTAAAAACAGGGATGGGTGGGGGAGTTGGGCACGAAGGGAGCCTCTAGGGTTTTCTCCATGTTCCACGCCTGGCTTGCCCTAGGCGATGGTTACAGCGGCGTGTACACTTTGGCGTTACTCATCCAGCTGAATGACCTGTAATGGGAGCACTTTTATACATGCATATGACACTTCGGTTTTTTTCCTTAAATTTTCCAGCAAATCTTGCCTGTTTCAGGCTTCATGCCCAGGACGGATCACGTTCAGCGGAACACACAGACGTCCTCTCATTTTCTGTTTGTTTTCTTTCACCCAATAGTTGAACTCCAGTCAATTAATTGAGGATCAGAAGAGTCTATTAGACAGTAGCTCCATCATTGACTTGCTATGACTTATGGCAAAAATTGCTAAACACATCCTTTCACATCCATGTTTTGTCTGTAAAGTGAGGGTAACAATAGTACTTAACCTTGCACCACTGGCAGGGCTGTTAGGAGAGTATTAAATGGCACGTGCGTAAATTGCTTGGAAGAGCACCTGACACATAGTTAACAATCAAGGCACCCTAAGTTTTTGTTTTGCTTTGTTTGCTGATTTCCCATTTGTCATCTCCCTGAGCATATATTTCCATCAGGAACCTTATGGGGAGGAAGAGGACAGCGTCCGAACAGATTCCCGACTCTGGACCCCTCTAGCCAAGACCACCAGCTAGAACTGAGCCTTGCAAACCCCTCTAACACCCTTCTCCCAGCCAAGCCGCACCCCCAGTCCTCCAGACCCTGCGGCCATCCACACCTTTCGGAAGTTTTCCCGGAATGCTCCCACCCCGGCTCTCCCTCTCCTTCCTCTGAATGCTTACTGAAGCTTTGGGAAACAGGACTCTGGCTCACACCAGCTGCCTCCATCGGAGGAGTCTTCATGCACCCCTGAGGCACGTAGCTCCATGTGTAGCTGCAGGAGCAAAAGATCTGAGTCCCGTAAGACCCAAAGATCTGATGCAGGCAGTCTACCTCTGGTCCCCAGCTTCTTCCCTGAACGCTTTGCCCTCCTCCTCAGCCTCCCTCTTCTCCCTTCCCTGTGGGGGAGGTCACTACCCAGACGCATTTTTCAGCCTTCGCCATCTCCCTCCAACCAGACCGGCAAGTTTCTGTAAGCAGACGTCCACACTCACCATTGTCTGTCCACACTTTTACGGAAAGTGTATTCACACCCTCAGGGTACCTCAGCTGGAAATTTCAATTAGAAGCCGTTGCTACTTGTATTTTTAATTGTAATTTGAAGTCATTTAACTCTACTTATAGAATGATAGGTCTCTTCCCTCTAAGAAATTTTAAACATCACTAAACAGATGATGAATCACTTGGATGAATATTCTGAAAGTATTCCATTGGTGGACATTCCGATCTAAAAGTAATTATTTTGTGAAGCACTTACTATGTGCCATTCCTGTGATGCTGCATATGCATTAACTAATTTAATCCTCCATCAATGAGATGATTGTTACTTTGATTTTACAGATGAGGCATAGACTTGGGGAATCACTTACAACGACCAAGACTACGCAGTTATAGTCTGTATGTGACTGCCAGAAAGAAAACTCGGGGCTCTCTAGTCCCAAAAACTACCCTGTTTTTGAATGGCTTGTGAGTAGGGCAGCACAAGGCTTCTCCTTCCCATACCAACCCAGGTAGCTGCTTGCCCACCTCACCCTGGAGAGCTTCCTGGGTGCTGAGTCTGGGGAAGCCTATGTCCCTTGACTTTTCCTACAGTCCTCAGCCCTGACACAAGGCACAAACTTCCTCTCACTCCACGGCCTGCCATTCTCCAAACCTGCCGTGCCCGCTCATGCCTTTATTTATTCAATAGACATTTATTGAAAACCTATAATATGTCAGATGTTAGCACTGAGGACCTAGTGGTTAGCAAGACAGATATAGTCCTCGACTTCGCGCTGCCCACAGTCTGGTCTTCTTCAAGACTCCATGCCGATCTCTCTACTCACAATTCCCTGCCCTGTTTCCCCACCCCAGTCTGCAGCCAGACAAGTTCCTGTAGATCCACAAGATCCAGCTCACACTGTTCCCTCCTCTTGCACCTGTCTCAACTTCCTGGGGATGGCATTCAAACTACTTACAACCAGTTTAGCATCATAATAGACACCAATCTACCATATGTTCAAACTGAGTCTCTGCACTGCCGTGGTCTGGGTTGGAGTTAGTCGCCTTGCCCTTGGGAGTCCTCAGCACGTAGCCCATGCAAATGCCAAAGTACTGTCCTTTATCTCTTCCTTGAGAGGTTTCCTGCCTTATTCCCTGCCACCCCTCCCCACTGCACTCACCCACAAACACGCACTAATGTGCCAGTGAGCTTCCAAAAGCCAATCATCTTTTTGTCAAATTTATCCAGTAGTCTAACACAATCCAGGTTTATAACAGGAACTTCGTAAATATATATATAGTGAATGAATTCATTGAGGAAGGAAGTAATGTGCTCTTCATACTGGAGAATTTTCTAAAATACCATTCCTGTTAGGATTGACAACATTTCCTATTTCAAGACTCAAAAAACAATAATAATGTGTGTCGAGCTCCTTTTTCTTTCTTTTAGTTAGCATTTAATTTTTTGTTACTGTAACAGCCCTTATATAATACCTTGGAAAGCACTCTTTTGCTTCCTTATTTCTACCTCTAATATCACATTATAACAAGAGTCCAGGCTGAGCCGTGACACCTCCCCAGTTTACATGCGGAAGTCCTACTCCCGGTACCTCAGGGTGACTGTATTGGAGACAGGGCTCGTAAAGAGGTCATTACATGAGAACACGGTCAGTAGGGTGAACCCTGATCCAAGACAACTGGCACCGTTTTAAGAAGAGGGGATGAGGGTACAGACGCAAAGGAGGACTCTTTGAAGATACAGGGAGAAGGCAGCCATCTGCACGTCACAGAGAGAGGCCGCAAAAGAAACCAACTCTGCCGACACCTTGATCTTGGACTTCCAGCCTTCAGAACTGTGAGAAAATATATTTCTGTTGTTTAAGCCGCTCGGTCTGTGGTATTTTGTCATAGAAGCCCTAGAAAACCAATATAAATAAATACCAATCTCCTTTGCAAGTGAACCACTGCTATTAAATAATCCAGTTTTCACGGCCTATGTACTATTTCCAAGTAGATTGGAAACTCCTTGATGCTGGTAAATATGACTTTTATTTCGTAGAATCTCTCATAAAGCATAGCACTATTTATATATATGATAGATGCTCAATAAAAGTTAGAAGCCATTTCCTACACCATGACC
>NW_011888935.1:1229482-1235859 GCF_000151845.1 Pteropus vampyrus | reverse complement strand
GGGGCGCCCACGGCTTCCCTGTTTCCTTTCGTCTAGGCTGCATGAGGCACAGGGTTCTGCTTGTGGAGTGCAGCTCCGGGACCTGACAAATGCAAGGGGTGGCGGGGTCATCTCTTCGGGGAAGGGTGTGGTTAGCTGCCATCGGCCATAATGCTCAGTACAAACCTCCCCACGATGATGTCTCCCCAGGATGATGTCGCTTCTCCATTCCACCCCGCAGGATGAGCAAAGGAATAGTGAGCCAGCCACGTCTTTCCGAAAGGCAGCTCGCACGCTACCGACAAGAATTTAATCACATACAAAACTTCAAGGGGGCATAGGGACTGGATCCATGCGCCCAACGAAAAAGCGGAAGATTTTATTACTAACCAGATGATGGGAAAAATGAATACGACTGAGAATTATGCCACAGCACCAAACTCTATAAAACTTAAGAATCGGGTTATTTTCTAAAATCCGATTGAACAAATGAGAGTATAGTACTTGTACGCAATTTGCAAATAATCAACAAAAGAAACGTTCCATGCAATAATGTTCGCCTCTGTCATCCTTGTTTGTTGTTTTCATCTATCATTTAATTTCCACTTTTCCCAAAGATCGGAATCAATTAAAAGCATGGAAAGTTCTGTCAAACATAAGAAACCGTTGCCACATAGTGTCCTTGTCATTTTCCTTGAGGACAATCTGAAATTTATTTTCAATGACTCTGGCGATCCTAAAGTGAAGAGATCGGTAGAGCAGGAACGTGCTCAGAGCAAAGCCGCTCTGCATCGTGTGACGGGCGCCAACAGTTCAAGTTTATCTGGTGACAAGAAAAATACCCTGTGCTGTTTTCTGAATCGTAGATTTCCTATTTTAGAGGCTATAAGTCGAATCCGATCTTAATTTTCCATGGCAACTATGAAAATGCAGAAAAGACGAAGTTTTGTAGAACATCAATATTCCTTTAGGTAGTCATCGCTTTGATGAAAGCGTGACTAATTGTTGGCAGAGAGAAGTTCTGAATGAGAGAAGGAAAATAAAAGATGCTCTCGGGGTGCCAGCGAAGAGCTTTCTATGGCACGCCTACCAGACAAGTACCCAGTGATGGCAAGTTCCCAGTCATCACAACGGCGGTTGACACCACGTTTATCCGTTTAAAGACTGTCATCGCTTAGGAGTGGCGTGGCCATAATCTGTTGTCGCGATGTGTTGTGCTGAGTGTGGGGGCTTAGCAAAAGCAGACAGCCTTCCACACTCGGCAGTAATAACGATAGTGACAATAACAATATCAATAACAATAGCAACTGTCATTTCTTTAGCTCTACTATTTATTGGCCACTGTGCTACTTGCTTTTTATGTAATCTTCCTTATAACTTTTGCAACAAAATTGCAAGGTCAATATCATGGGCATCCTCGCTTTAGGCTCAGAGAATAATTGCCTAAGCTCACCTGCTGTCCATGGCTGTGGGACTAACATACACTAAGTGTCTTCCCGGTGCCATACCACGAGCTATAAGCATGGTGAAGCCGGATTCGCGTCCAGGGTGCCTTACACGGTACCTCGTAAAATAAGACGGAAGCCAGATCTGTCACAAGCCATAGGCTTCGTCCTGCTGTGCGCAGCCCCTCACATTGCCTTGGAATGCATAGGTTCTGAGCATAGCACCAAGGCTGGTGGTGATGTGGGATTCTGAGATACACCTGAACCGTGGAGCACCTACCTTCTCCTGCTACGCGTTACAGGTGGTCCAAGTGGGTGATGGCTGGCCTGTCGCTGCACAGATGCTGGGATGAAATTTGTGGATATCCGCAGCTGGAGTAGGTAAGGGGAATGCTGGTCAGATAACATACCTCACATCCTCAAATACTTGAACGTGAAAAATACATTTAAAGGAAGCAAATACGAACCAAGCGCCATGAGCAGAGATTCCGGCATTTTTAAATTTCTACCAGCACTTAGCACGATGATTCTCTGTTATTAGCTCAATACATGGCTGTGATTGATTTTTAAGGGGTAAAACTGAATCAGCTAAGCAGGTCACTTACGGGTCTTTCTCTGCTGCCTGAACTTTAAGTAATTGGATTTATGACCAGGACATTTAACCAAGAGATCTGATTGGCTGATTAGAGAACTGCAACGCTGGAACCTAGAAAGGGTAAAAGGCAGACTTTTCTGTGGTGATTTTCTTCCATGAAATAGATAGAAATAAAGACCCTCTAGCTGAGAATTGTTTTTATTGCGAGAGCTTGCACTCACTCATCTAAAAGGTAAACTTCTGTCTGTAAACCATGTTTGATAGTTTTTAGAAAGTCATGACACATGGCTAGGGGAAGATACGAAGATAATCACAAATTATACTTATGGTTAATTACTTTGGATATAACTAAATTTAAAATAGACTCGCCGAGTTGTATTACTGTCATGAGTCCTATGAGTGGTAGTAGTTGTATTTACTTGAGTCCTACCACTGTCTTTGTTCTAAAGAAAATGTTTTTTAACCCAAGAAAGTTTTTGGTTGTTGAGATGGCTGTAACACTTTTGTCTCCCTCCTACGGAAGAAGCTCAGGGTAATAAGCGGGAATCACGTGACAGTGCTCTGAGAGGATCAGACTCGAAACACACGCTTTAGCACACGCTTTTCATCCCTGTGTCTGCTCACCCGCAGGAGGAGATCTGGAAGGGTGAGATCTCCATCTCACAAGACATTGCCCTGAACCCACCCTACCACGGCCCCAGAAAGTTCCCACCAATCTTTCTAAAAAAAAATAATAATAATACTCACCTGAATTTGTAAATTCCTTGAAGGGAAAGGTTTTTGCATCTTTTTCTTTTCTGCAGAGACTATTACACTTCTTCAGGTTGGATGTTCGATCATTAACTTGATTAAAAAAAAAAAAAACAGAAACCAAAGTGAACATGTCAGTCATTATATCAAACGATAAGCAAACTGAGGATGATTTGAAATGATAAACACCAACAAGGCGAGTAATTAGATGTTTTACCTTTTCAGTCACACACAGCTTTTCAACAACACGTCTCTTGAATTGGTGAGCTACGCCTCTAGACTCAGGGTCCATTGTTGCCATGAAGGCCACAATCACACAAATGCAGCCTATAAAGTTGGTAAGGAAGGTCACATTGATACTGTTCATAGTTATTGAGTATCTACTAAGCCCAGCACTGCCTTAGGCACTGTGAAAAATATAAAAAAGCAACGAGAGTCTATGAAGAAAAAGTTACTAACAATTCAAGATAATTAACCTGAAAGTTAATGGTGTGTGTGATCTTGTTTACTATGGTTTCCTAACTTTTTAGTCTTAGGATCCCTTTACACCCTTAAAAATTATTGAGGACCCCAAAGAGCTTTATTTCTATCTATAGGTAATTACCATATTAGAATATAAATCTAAAAAATTCTTTAATATATAGTAATTCATTTAAAAATAACAACCCCATTGCATAGTAATGTAAATAATATATTCTTATAAAAATAACTGTATTTCTCAAATACAAAAGTCAGTGAGAAAAGTGACATTATTTCACATATTGAATATCTCCTTAATGTCTGGTTTAAGAGAGAATAATTGGATTATCAAATCCATTTGTGTATTTAATCTGTTACAATGTGTGCTTTTGGTTGAAGTATATGAAGAAATTTGTCCTTGCACAGATATGTAATTGAAAAAGAAGTATTTTAATAGCCATTCTAGATCATCATGGCTATTCCTCTTCGATACTACACCAAACTTCAACAAGTGATAGTTTCTGAAATGGTTAATTTCAATGTGGAATCTAAAAACACTGCATTAAAATCCATTAGTCTTTCTCACAATTCAAATTTTGAAACATTAAGCATTGACCATTTGGACAATACCAGCAGATCTTTGAAATGTTGACACTTCCATTATACAATATCAAAAATTACATTTGTTCACATCACTAATGATCTCTTTAGAAAAAGCCTATAAGTATTGCAAAGCCGTCAGACTCGTGATGGCAGATGCAAGTTTTCCAAAATTCTAATTTTCACTTAAAAGCTCAAATTCTGTCATTGGCCATAAATATTGTCCATTATTTCCCTTGAAGTGTGAGGCTCGATTTCTCATTTTGGGGGAAAATGTCTGCCAAATACACAAGTTCTTTAGCTCGTTCTTTCAAATAAATTCCATGTTCCATAGAAAAGCAGCTAGTTGAACTTGCAATTCAAACAATCTCAAAAGTGCTCTTCTTCAAGAGCCAGCATTTATTCATCGAAAATGACATTTTCTACGTGCAAAACATGTTTTAATAATTGTGAGACAGTCGTGGCAAATAGACCAGGATAGGACATAGTGATAATCACCAATTTACTGCCAGTGCCTAGCAGAGAAGAATACAGTGACTGCTGGTACAGTTTGGTGCCATTGCCTAGACTGGTCCCAAGGTATGAGCCATTTTAGCCACCGCCAGTGTAAATATCAACCTAGTGAACTGAACAAATTACGTCTTGAAGTTTTACGAAGTGACTTGTACTTGGCAGTCCAACTGTAAGAGTATCAGGATCCCATGACAACTGCTGTGGTGGATAAAACTTCCACCCCTGCCCTGTCTGAGAATCTAGGGGACTGGTGTCTCTTGACTTCATTAGCTGGATCACTGACTATTTGCTCAAGTATAATGGGATGTATTTACAATCTCCTGATTATAGAGCCATGGTTCCGTACCATTAAAATCGCAGAGGTTTCTTTGGCAAACGGCCACAGCAGCTGTTGTTAGGTGCCAAAAAATAAAAATCCCATGACCAATTTTTCTTCGTCCGTGAAGGCAAAAGCATTTTCTGACCCTCTGTCTCTAAACTACCCGTGATGGATGGCTAGCAAGATGAGTTCGCCTTTCCGATTTCAGCCGGGGCTGCAGAGGCAATCAAAAGGGAAGCAGAGGGTTACATGGCAGCAACCTCATTTAATAAGATCAGAAGGTCCAGCGCCCCAGACGTTCAGAGCTTCTTTTCAAAACCTTTTATCAAGTATGCGTGTGAGCTTGCCACAGACTCATTCAAATTCAAGGGTGCTAGAAAGTAGATGAGAGATTTACAGCGAAGAATGTCAGAAAGAGATTCTCACTTGGTCTTTAGCCCTGTTACCTTTCCTTTATGTTACAAAATAGACCTAACATAATAAGTACTTTTGGACATTTTATATAGAAAAGAAAGTACGCTCTATTGCCAAATATTTCATTGAATAGAAATAAATGGACTTGAGCATTCTAAGTGTCAAAGTAAAAGTCGATGGGAAAAATATAAGTTAAGAGGCTTATGTAGAAGGCCGTAAGAAGACCCAGACCCGGCCTGCCGCCTGCTCAGCCCCATCTTTACCTCCCCACGCCTGGTTTCATCTATAGAAAAACAACATTTGGTCAGAGACGAGTGATTCAGATTAACAGACTTAATCTTTTTAGAACAGTTTTGGATTTACAGAAACATCGAGCAGATAATACAAAGAGTTTCCATATACTCTACCTACCGCTACCTCACACACAGCTTCCCATGCTATAAACATCTTGCATTAATGTGATGATACATTTGTTTCAATGTGGCGGTGCATCCAGAGGCCCTGTTAGTCAGTTGGTCAGCAGCAAAAAAGAACATGTCGTATTGGGAGAAGCAAGGACAAAGTGGAGCTCACTAGCACCTCCGCATCGTCCCTCACCACCCCAGCTGGAGATGACCTTCGGAGAGCAATAGCCACTGGCGTATTTCTGATTCCTAAACTTCATGCAAATTTTTCTCATGGTCACTCCTAACCTGAGTCCACAGGGTTGAAAGACTTCAGGGAAACATAATTCCCGATTAGCTACCTTGACACAGTGCAAAACACCACAGTTTGCTAAATAACTAGAAATAAACTTCATCAACAAGACATAGGATTTATATGGGGGAAACGATCAAATACATAACATTAATAAAAGGTATAAAAGAGAGTAGAAATAATTAAGAGATGTATTGACAGATAAAAAGAATCAATATTACAGAGATATCAGTCCTCCTAAACTAATCTATAAATTTGGTGCAATGCAAATCCAAATGACAGTCAATCGAGAATGCTTTTAAAAGATTCCTGGCAGAAAAACATGAGAAAATATCCAATCTGAAAAATAAGAGAAATTGGAAATGGGGTTAGCAATAAGGAGTTTGCTCCATCAGATATTTGAAAATACATGACAATAGTATATTTATAAATAAGTCATTAGTGTGGAAATAAATCAACAGAATAATAGATTTGAAACAATAAACAATCTCATAAGTCCAAATATGTATAGAAAATAAAGATCACTTTTAAAATCAATACAGAAAAATATAGTACGTTTAAGAGATATTGGAAAACTAGGTAACTGTTTGGAGTAAGAAGAGAAATA
>NW_011888935.1:1226934-1228467 GCF_000151845.1 Pteropus vampyrus | reverse complement strand
TCTGACATGGCCTCTTGAAGCAACTATAAGTACAGCCTGGGTGGCAGCCATATGGGGATTGCTTGCTGACTCTTACCAGGTGGCCCCAGAGGGGCTACACCTGGCCTACAGCCAGATCCCTCTCAGGACTGTGCCACTGGGCCCCACAAAGCCACCCTACGAAGACCAGGAGACTTAGGAGCTTTATATAGTACATAGAAACACATGCAGAAAAGAAGCCTAAATGGGGAGACAAAGAAGCACGTTCCATATGAAAGAACAGAACGGAGCTCCAGAAAAAGATCTAAACCAAGTGGAGTTAAGCAATCTAACAGATTCAGAGTTCAAACAACTAGTTATACGGACGCTCAGTGAACTTAGGAAAAGAGTTGATGAACTCAGCGAGAACTTTAACAAAGAGATTAAAAAAAAAAAAAAACATAAAAATGGAGAGAGAAATTATAAAAGGGAATGAGACAGAAATGAAGAATATAATATCTGAAATAAAGAGTATGTTAGAGGGAATCAACAGAGTGGATGAAGAGGAGGACCGAATCATGGATGTAGAGGCTGGGGTAGCGGAGGACACCCAATCAGAACAACAACCAGAAAAAAGAATCCCCCCAAAATGAAGATAGTTTAAGGGGCCTCTGAGACAACATAAGCATAACATCGTTCCCATCACAGGGGCACCAGAAGGAAAAGAGAGAGAGCAAGAAGCTGAAAACCTATTTGAAGAAATAATGATGGAAAACTTCCCTAACCTGACGAAGGAAAAAAACATACAACCCCAGCAAGTGCAGAAAGTCCCAAAAAAGATGAACCCAAAGAGGTCCACACCGAGATACATCGTCATTAAAATGCCAAAGGTTAAATACAAAGAGAGGATCCTAAAAGCAGCAAGAGAAAAGCAGTTAGTTACCTACAAGGGAGCTCCCGTAAGATCAGCAGCTGATTTCTCAAAAGAACCTTTGCGGGACAGAAGGTCTTGGCACAAAATATTCAAAGCGATGAGAAGCAAGGACCTACGACCAAGAGTACTCTTTCCAGCAAAGCTATCTTTTAGAATCAAAGGACAGATAAAGAGCTTCCCAGACAAGAACAAGCTAAAGGAGTTCATCACCACCAAACCAGTATCACAAGAAATGTTAGGGAGACTTAAGAAAAAGAAGAAGATATATATAATATGAATAATAAAATAGCAATAAGTATATATATTTCAACAATTACTTCAAATAAAAAAATTAAATGCTCGACCAAAAGATAGGGTGCTTGAATGGATAAGAAAACGAGACCCTTACACAGGCCGCCTACAGGGAACTTCAAATTAAAAGACACACAGAAAAGTAAAGGGATGGAAAAAAGATAGTGCATGATGGACCTAGAGGGTATTGTGCTGAATGGAGTAAGTCAGATAGAGAAAGACAAATGCCATATAATTTCATGTATATATGGAATCTAAAGAACAAAATAAACAAACAAAAACAGCAACAAACTCATAGATACAGGGAACATTTCGAGGGTCACCAGATAGGGGGACATTGGTAAAAAAAA
>NW_011888935.1:1226610-1226884 GCF_000151845.1 Pteropus vampyrus | reverse complement strand
TAAAGAACAAAATAAACAAACAAAAACAGCAACAAACTCATAGATACAGGGAACATTTCGAGGGTCACCAGATAGGGGGACATTGGTAAAAAAAAGGGGAAAGGAATTAAGAAGTACAAATGAGTAGCTACAAACTAGTCATGAAAGTACAAAGTATAGCATAAGGAATATAATCAATAATATTGTAATAAATATGTATGAGGCAGAGGGGTACTAGATTTATTGGGGTGATCATTTTGTGGGTTATATAGATCTCTGATCTCTATGCCGTACA
>NW_011888935.1:1222374-1225234 GCF_000151845.1 Pteropus vampyrus | reverse complement strand
TTTGTGGGTTATATAGATCTCTGATCTCTATGCCGTACAACTGAAACTAATATAATTTGCATCCCAACAAAAAGTGAAAAATAAAACATTTTTATTGAAAAAATATTAGCCTAGAGAAAAATATTTATATTACATACAAAAGACAACAAAGAATTTATATCCTTCATTAGGATGCAGAGAACGAGCACTCATGTATCACTGGTGGAACTATAAATTTATACAATACATATCAAAATGTAAATTTATGACATGCATCAAATGTAAAATGACCCAATAAACTAACTGCTTAGAAATTTACCTAAATTAATTATCACCCAAATGGAAAAGTGTATACTGAAGGGAGTTTATCACAGCTTTGCTTATCATAGTCAATCAAAAGACGACTCTTTTGAGCAAGTTATAGCATAGTGAAATATTATGTAGCCATTAACAATAATGACAAACATCTTTCTCTTTTAACAATAGAAACATGTCTAAGATACACTGTTGAGTAAAAATGCAAGTTCTACAATCTCATTTCTGTAAAGTTATATACATATATTTAAATTATGTAAATGCACAGAAAGGTATCTGGAAAGACTTTTATTAATTTGTTACGAGTTGTTACCTAAAGATGTGGATGTTAGGCCCTTCTTTTTCTGAATTAATTACATTTTTACATTAAGTATGTCTAATATAAAAGAATTTGTTTAATTGGGGACTTTTTTTTTTTTTTTCTGAACAAGGAATTTCCTTAAGCCCCACGATAAGCCTGTATCTCCAGGACAGTTTCCTTCTTAGTCACTTGGAGACCAATTGTACTAAACACGCTTGAATTCGTTCCTATCTACAGCCACGAGATATCCTCCTCCAAACGTCTTCCTGAAATGATCTCTCTTGAAAAATCACTTTTTAACATCTGATTATATTTGTAATATTTGTCGATCGGAGAAAAAAATTTTAATACAGAAAATCACCAAAAACGTTGATAAGAATCACCTCATTTTGGTGGCTCAGTGCCTCCTTGCAATGTTTCCCCCTTTCCATGGCCAGCCATTCCTTTCCATGTGATATTTATTATGCAGTTTGAGAAGTGGTTCCAGGAAACCATATCGCGGGCCTTTCTAGAGGCTTCTGCGCAGCTGGCTTGCCAGACGGACCTCTGGGTAGAAAATCCTGCAGAAACAATTTGCTGGTAGGTAATCACCTCTCTCAGAACTTTATCCTGGGTCTCGTATTACATGTAGGTGGTGATGCCTATAACCGAAGCCCTGCGGTAGCCAGGACACTGCTCCAGTCATGCCCTGCTGAAAGGTCCCTTTCTTTCCTGGAACCGCTTGCACTGAGAGACGGGGTCCGACTAAGGGAGAAGTATTAACCGGGCACTACCTACTTCCCTGGAAATTAGAAGAGAACTCCCTAGATGATCTAACTGTCTAAGGCCAGGATAACTTGCTACCCTTGAACAGATGACAGAAACGAGATGAGAAAGGTGAAATGGCACTCGGGAGCTAAATATCCGGAGTGCTTACTATGTGCCAGACGTTTCGCTGGTGCTTGCAGACACTCGGAGACACATATACAACACTCAGGTGAGACGGATATTATTATCCTCGTGTTACAGGAGAGAAATATGAGGCTCAGAGGTGAAAAACACATCTTGAGCTCACACAACTGGAATGGCTGAGAAATTTCCAAAGACGGACCGGTCGAAATGTACACCTCCCCCAGTCCGATCATTTAATTTCATTTGCATGACTCGCCCACTTCAAATGATGAATTTGAGTGAAAGAACGTTGAAAGAAACTCTCTAATGCTTTGATTTTTGATAGAGCTGGACTCTAAAACTACAGTGCAGTGGAATTCAGTTCAACATATTACTTTCTGCTTGACTGTGCAGGGCAATGTGCTTTATAATATTGGAAGGAATAAAACTGAACAGTTAATTGAAAGACATATAAGAATATCATGACGAACTAAATTACCACAATCGAAGGCATCTGGGAATACCATTTTTGAAGTCCAGTTTTTATCAAGACTTTTAGCCTACGTGTTAGGCTTTAAAAAAAGGCTTTCTTGGCTTATCTCACTCTGATGACTCAAAGAATGTCAACCTTCCACGGTTCTATCTGCTTTTCGACACTCATTTGCTAATCTATATGTTTTCCTGATTCATTGACTTAACACATTCTATCTCTTACAATATGATAGGTTTCCATTCTGATCAATACTAACCAATCCAAGGCAGCAGGGGGGAGAGCAAAGCCACCATTGTAACAGGAGGAGGAGGCTTGACAAGAATGAGAAGTGTGTTTATAATCACCACAGTTAATTATGATGGCAGCAGCAGACCGTGGTGGACCCAGCAGTGACATGGGTCCAGATTCTGGCGCAAGTGGTCATGTGCCTTTAGAGATGCCGCTTCATTTATAGATAAGGACACAGATATGAAGAGTTAAAATGTCCAAGATCCCTTCCAGCTCTAAGGTGATAAAATGGTAAATTCACGCGACTTTTCAAAGTCACGACTCAACACGATCATGCGTTCTATTTATTCAGTATTTAATTTACCAGACAAAATAGTGGGAAAAAACAAAACTTTTCCAACAAATCTTTTAGAGCCTGCCGCGGTTTTCCTCCACGTTCTCCCCTTTTCTTCAGCCTGCACTGTTTTTACTCGCCGTTCATCTGCTTAACTAGACAGGCTACTACTGACTTCTTACGACACTAAGCCTGTCTGAAATAAAGCAGGAAATTAAAGGGCTATAGTTACTCTCATCCTATCTGCCAGTTTCGTTCTCACGTAGGTTATAATTTTTAATTTAACTCCTTGGACATGGACTAAATGCCAGCCCACAAGCCAGGCAAGGTGCCAGGCCTC
>NW_011888935.1:1216449-1222324 GCF_000151845.1 Pteropus vampyrus | reverse complement strand
AGAAGTGTGTTTATAATCACCACAGTTAATTATGATGGCAGCAGCAGACCGTGGTGGACCCAGCAGTGACATGGGTCCAGATTCTGGCGCAAGTGGTCATGTGCCTTTAGAGATGCCGCTTCATTTATAGATAAGGACACAGATATGAAGAGTTAAAATGTCCAAGATCCCTTCCAGCTCTAAGGTGATAAAATGGTAAATTCACGCGACTTTTCAAAGTCACGACTCAACACGATCATGCGTTCTATTTATTCAGTATTTAATTTACCAGACAAAATAGTGGGAAAAAACAAAACTTTTCCAACAAATCTTTTAGAGCCTGCCGCGGTTTTCCTCCACGTTCTCCCCTTTTCTTCAGCCTGCACTGTTTTTACTCGCCGTTCATCTGCTTAACTAGACAGGCTACTACTGACTTCTTACGACACTAAGCCTGTCTGAAATAAAGCAGGAAATTAAAGGGCTATAGTTACTCTCATCCTATCTGCCAGTTTCGTTCTCACGTAGGTTATAATTTTTAATTTAACTCCTTGGACATGGACTAAATGCCAGCCCACAAGCCAGGCAAGGTGCCAGGCCTCAGAATTCAAAAAGTAAAGAGCCCAACCCCTCCCTGTCCCTTGACCTTCAGCAATGGCATATAATAGCTCGCTTGTATGGACTACTTAATTTGTTCTAAGTGCTTTCCATTTATTACTCATTTAATTATCACAACTTGTAAGGTAAGTGTTATTATTATCTCCATTGTACTGATAAGGTGAAGAAATTTACCAGGATTTAAACGGTCCTGCAAAATATGTAGTGGCGTTTGGTGTGCTTTTATGTGGAAGGTTTTTTCGTTTCTTTCTTTACTCAGCATGATGTCTTTAAGACCTCCCCACGATGCTACGATCCACCTAATGTTATGGCGTGTTTATAAAGCATTATTGGATTCAGTTAACGTTTTATGTAAAAATTATGCATCTACATTCCACAGTGAAATGGGCCCGTATTATTCACAGGTGTAAAATGTTGTCGGTATGATATTTGTCCTTTGGTATTTATGGTGGCTTCCTCTACGGCTTAATAAATGGTCTATTACATGACCACTTGAGTCAAACTCCTCCCGTGTCCCTCTTATAATGTGCCTGTGTGTGGGGTTCTCTGTGTCTCAATACAGATCTTTTTAAATCTGTTTTACTTCTTCAATTGTCTCTGCTTTTCTTTTTTATAACTTTCTTTCTGAGACTCCATTCGGATGAATGACAGCCTTTCTATCCTTGTGGGAAGGTCCCTCGAGCTGATGTTCTAACTCACAAGCTTAGCCTCAGTCGTATTCTTCCAAGCACTCATTCCTTCTTTTGCTATTGGTCTCAAATACTAAGTCTTTCATACATGCTTCCACGTTGCTCTTTTATACGTATCGGTCCCATTTCATAGTATTAATAGTGTCCCTTATCGCTCTAGGTATATTTAATCACGCATCCATGTGTCAGTGACAGTTTGGGGTGGCTGATGCTGTCTGGCGGGCTGTCTTTAAGAGACTTATTGGGGCTCAGGAGTTCATTTCCCCTGGGGCAGATAGCTCCTTCTTTTTCTAGAAATGTGTTTTGGGGAAGAGCCAAAAGCCCTAGTTTATGTCACTGTGGATGACTTTAGGGGGAAAGTGGCCCCCAAATGGGAAACCCCATGCATGGGAGAGGCATTGCTGGTGGTGCCGTTTGCTGCTTCCTCAGCAGGCAACTACTCCGGGTCAGGATTTTATTTTTAAATCCTTAGAGATGCACAAAGCTGAAAGGACACAGTTTCCTCGGCCCAGGACCTGGAAGGAGAATGCGGGCTGGAAGTCAGCGGGTCCATGTGGGCCTGTTTACTGACTCCTCAGTCCAGCGGGGTTTCCCACGGCCCTGAGGGCCCCAGACGTGCCAGTCTATAGTCTCCTATTGCTGCTGTAGCTAATTGCCATGAACTTCATGGCTAAAAACAACAGAAATCATTATCTTATAGTTCTGGAAGTCAGAAAGCCAAAATCATTTTCACTAGGCTGTAAGGTCAAGGTGTGGGCAGGCTGGTTCCTTCTGGAGATTCCAGGGCAGAGCCCATTTCCGTGCCTGGTCCAGCTTCCGGTGCCACCTGCAGTCCTCAATGTGTGATCTCATCCTCCATTGTCAAAGTGCATCGCTGCCTGCTTCCCTGGTCACGTCACCTTCTCCTCCGACTGACCCCTCCTGTGTCCCTCTTCTAAGGACTCTTGTGATTACATCCGGCTCCCAGGTAATCGAGGATAATCTCCTCACCTGAGAGCCATTCAACCTATCCCATCTCAAAGTGCTTTTGCTATGTAAAGGGAATATTTACAGGTTCTGGGGATTAAGGCCTGGACACACTTAGGAGCTATTATGCTGCCAACCACAACCACCAGGCTCACGTGGGCTGAGGAGAAGAAGGTGATCGCACAAACACTTTTGAAACACCTACTGTGTATCGAGTATGGCCAGGACAGGGTAGGGGGAGGGGAAAAGCACAAACAGAGTTTACGAATATAAATGAGAGTGTATCTATCCCTACAAGGAAATGTATAGCACAGATGCAGAAGACGGACATGTAGGTTAATAGGATGTGGGCCGGATATGAAGTTAACCAGTTTCAAGGTTTACAACTGTCATATTTCAACTCTGTCCCAGTGGCATGGCTCCGCTGGAGGACCTTCAGATTCTGGAACATCAGCATTCCCCCGGACTTGACCTGGGGTGGGGGGCACTCTTCTTCGCACCATCCATCATTGTTATCGGGCAGGTTCTGTGCTGGGCACTCGGGGTTCAGCATCAAGAGGTGGTGTAAAGACAGATCCGGCCCAGCTCCTGTCCCTACAAGACATTCAGTCTAGTGGGAGCACCAGACACCAACAAATGGTGGAGAACAAATGGCGGGCTCCCCGAGGACCAGTGAGGTCCAGCCGACCAGCAGCCCCTGACACCAGAGAAAGCTTACCTGCTGCCCAGGTGAAGAAGGATATGAGGGCAGGTCCAGGTTAGGAGAACCACAGCTGCTCAGAGGCAGCTGAAGGAGACGACACATGCTGGAAACAGTGAGCCACTCAGGGCCGTCGTAGCATCTTTCCCCTCCTTCTGTACTCGTAAGATGAGATCGGCAGCAAAGGCCTCTCCTCGCCTCCCCCTCAACCTTCCTTCTTCCTCTCCTTTCTTCTTTCCCCTTTCCCTCGTGGGGAAATGAGGGAGGAGACGTTACAGGCTGTCATGGTACCTTTTCACCCCTCCACTCAGATCCTTACATCCCAGCAAACCGAAGGCCGAGGGCTTGGCCAGGGGGAGGGAGGAAGGCGATGCTGTGAGCCCTCGCAGGGCCTCCTGACCATCGTTTCATCTGCGGAAGCTTTCATCTCGTGTGCATACAGCACCTGCCTTCAAAGGCCTGGGAGCCTCGCTGACACTCTGCCACCCCTTGAACATGGGTGGGGGCTCAGCCCTCAGATCTTCGCTTCGCAGCCGAGGAAGGGACCAGCAGGACCGCAAACCTCCCGTGCAGGCCTCTCGGGGAGCTGCAGACTGTTCAGACCCAGAAACATGCCTGACTCTAGACACTGGTCCTCATAGACGACAGAGGACACCTAAGCTACGGCTTTGATGTAACGAGGCAGAATCTGCAAATCGTAAGGATTCTCCAAGCTGACTACGGCAGCGGCCTTCCTTCACAGCCCCCGCTCTGCTGTCTAAAACACACCATCTCCTTTATCTTCCTCCATAGAATTTATTTCCACAGAAGAGAACATATTAAAATTACCAGGGCATGGAAAATGGAACACGACTATGGTATGATACAAACTGGACCAGATATCTAGACCAGATGTGCCTACTTCATAAACACTGACTCAGGAAATCCACGAAGACCAACTCGAAATACCTGGACGAGAAAGGAACCAACGTCATCGTTCCTTTCTGGCTAATAAAACTCTAACTAGACAGGGGGAAACGGAGTCTATGCCTGGCGTGAGCTCCTGAGCACACACTCCCACCAGAAGGACTCTGGGAGACGATGACCACGCGGCCAGGTTTATAGATGGCCGGCCTGAGCGGGAAACGAGGGTGCAGCGAGCCTCTGCCGGACAGCGCGCCCCCCAGCCCTGCCCCCTGGCCTTGCGGCAGTGTTCACGGCAGGAGACGGGCGGATGCTGAGAAGGCTGCCCTTGACCTGTGCATGCACGCAGGGTGGGGGTCAACCTGGGTCCCAGGCCCACGAGGATTACCGTAAACAGTGCGGTCCGGTCAGGGAGTGACAGCACGCTGGCCATGATTCGAGCCCAGTTCAGAAGCACAGCTCCAGAGAAGACCTGCCACAGGGAACTGGCTGGTGGCATTCAGAAAACCACCAGGGCAAAGTCGTCATAGCCGCTTGAGTCACAATCGCCATGAGTTATCTTTGCTCCATGAGGAACCCAGAATGCACGGCCATATTTGTACCCCAGATGTGGAATTAAATCATCCTGCTCTTTCAATTATCTATCTCCTAGGCTTAAAAACGAAATGTTGGTTGTAGCTCATAGGATAAGCCTGGGGCTTCCAAGGAGTCTGTGATACTTAGGTGTTTGACCCACGTGCATTTGAAACATTCAAGGAAATACCTGGACGAGATAATGTGAGAACCTCCAAGAACATGGGTGCTCTTTTGAAGCACATTTTGCAAATTGTCAAAGGACAAGTTCAATGGTTTTCAGTCTATGGGCTTACGGTAAATTCGGAAAGCGAGAATTAAACACTCACCTGTGCCCTCTGCAAGGGCAGGAACCACGGCAAGCCTCTTCCGATCCCTCGCGTTTCTTAATGTACTTAGCACGACAGGTGCATAGTGAAGGTTGCTGGCATTTACTCCTTCATTCAAAAACATTACTTTGAGCTCTTAGTATGAGCCAGGCATTGTTCTGAGCGCTCAAGATGCAACAGGGAACAAAAAAGGACCCCTCCCCAAAAAACCTAAAATACAAGTCTTATATTTTAATGCTTTCCAAATCATCACCAGCGGGACCGAGATGAAGGACAATAAAAACACTGGGATCATGGGCTCCGTGCCTTCACTGGCATCGCGACTCTCCCTAGTAAGCGGTGGGGGAAGGGTGGTGGAATGGAACTTAGCAGGGAGGCAGTTGATCTACTGGGGCTTGAATTTGTTGCAGCCATGTACGAGGCTTCTCTAAAATAAGTTATTGCTTCTAGGGCCTAATCTTTCAAGAATCTCTGAATAATTTTTTTCTCCACACAGTGAAAATATAAATTTTTTAAGATCTTATTTCAAATAACGCACAGTAGCTTTTCTAGTTGCATGAATAAAACTCCATTGTCAGGTGAAATATTTAGGGTAAAAAGGGAGGGACTTCTTTGTCTCAGGACAGCTAAGAGGTCATGCTAGCATCTGGCACATGGGATCCCAGAAATCCACACACCGTCTTCAGGACGCCAGCTCTTCCTCTCAGCTCCGCCCTCTTCCTTGCTGGCTCTGTTCTTGGTAAGCTCACTCCACGTGGTGGCAAAGCTCATGTCTTTGTGAACATTTGCCACTGGAATCTCTGGGATAAAAATGGCCTTAGGGACACCAGGGACTCCAAAAATGTAATCAAGTCATTCTCTCTCTGTGCCTGCCCCGACCAATCCCAGCTCTGCTTCTCTCTGTACATCAGTCTTATTCTCCCTGATATGCATTTTCCCAGGCGGAGGACGAAAGCAGGTGTGGGGTCACAGATAGTTCCCGTCTGGCATAATCCCATCTAGTCATCTCTGGGAGCAAAACAGAGTTTGCCATCCCCCTGCAGAGGCCCCTGATGGCTCTGACTCGGATACTAGACCATTAGGCCAGTTCCTGTGGCCTTGGGGATAGCATATCATGATTG
>NW_011888935.1:1208000-1214989 GCF_000151845.1 Pteropus vampyrus | reverse complement strand
TGAGGGAGAGGGGAGTCCAAAAGATGAGTCCTGAGCTTCTGGCTTCCATAGAAGATGGCGTTCAAAGAGCTGGAAGGAGACCAGGAGCGGCATTGGGAGGAGAGTGGAAAGCATGAGTTTTAGACGTACCTTTGTGCTGTCCTGGAGATCTCTAGTAGGCATGCTGGCCTGGATCTCAGAGATGCGAATTTAGAAATCATCAGTGGACATGAAGTATTGATGGAGTAGGCACTGAAGTCTCAGATGGGGATGCATTAGAAGGATGAAGGAATGGAAAGAGGAAAGTGTCTAGGACCAAGCCCTAAGAAATTCCAACATGTAACGACTGGATGGAAAAGGGAAAATCTTCAAAAGGAACTGGAAAGCAGTAGCCACAAAGTGAGGGCCGCGTTACAAAGCCAAAGGAAGTGTGTGTTTCAAGGAGGAAGTGGTCACCAGGATCAAACAGTGGGGAAAGATTAAATCAGATGAGGACTAAAAACTACCCATTGGATATGATGCGGCATCTAAGTACTATGCTTTTACAGCCTCTCCTCACCGATCATACACGTGCGCATGGCACCTTGCACGCAGCATGCATGGGTTCGCTAAACACCGATGGATCAGTCTAACAATATGTACTACATAATAGGGGACAGGGTGGTGTAGCAGAAAGAACACGAGCTTTGAATCCCAGACCATCCCCTTGCTACCCGAAGTGTTTTGAACAAGTCATCTCTGAGCTTTAACATCCTCACTAGTAAAATGGGTAGCAATGGGTTTAGCATGAGCTCAAGAAAGGATGACGAGTAATATTATCGGCTCTTTATTCTTCAAGGTGTTTTCTTCTGCATCATCTTATCCGATCCTTAGCACAACCCCTGATTTTGGCAAATTATAAATTAAGCGAGGCGTCCAGGGGCCCGGAGCTGACTGGTTGCCAAACCAGGGTCTCCTGATTCTCAGAGTTGGGCTCTAATGAGGAAAAACACTCTCAAGATCTGAAAGTTGCTGCATTTTACTCCTACAGATTCATGGCTTTTCCATACTCATCCTCGGGTAGTTGACGTGACAGATTCCAAGTGTGGGGCTGGAGATATTAAGATGAGTGAGTTACAGTTCCTGCCCTCCAGGGAGTCATGGTCCCACAGACGAGACAGATACTATAAATAGATAAATATAATATCGCATGATAAACCCTACAGTGGGAAGCCTTTAAGGGCAAGGCGCTGTGGGAGCACAGTGGAAGGAATGGTAAACTCTGGAACATGGGAAAAGAGGGAAAAGAGAAATCCTATAAATCTCGGTGAGAATAAGGTTTCAAAATACATGCCGACTTCAGCTATAACTGTCTTTCTTGCATTAGGATCATTGAATTTCTGAGCCAGAAAAGACCTTTTTCGAGGCTCAGTCTCTTACACCAAAGATGCAGAATAAAGACCAGAGAGGTGAGGTAACATCCCAAGGTCAACAGTTGGGCAAAAAGCCAGACAGGGGTCCCAACGACCAGTTCAGCGTTCTCGAAGCTCAGCTTCGTCTAAGCCAGGACTGTGGTCCCCTAGCACCGAGGGCTCTGCTGGCTGCTCCAGTGGGCTGGCCTGCCAGTTCGGACAAGGATGGACCACCCTCATCTGAGAGCCTTCAGTACCCACGAAGGTGGCTTGAATTGCGAGGGCCAGAGCCTGGAGGCATTGCTGAGCATTCGCTGGACAGTTATAAGAAATATATTTGCACACGCCTTTGAGAAACAAATGGCGGTTTCTTTCCTTGAGCAGCTCATGTATCTAATACGAGAAAAATAAAAAACAGCAAGGTGGGGAGGGCTAACAGAACCTTCGTTAATATTGTGGTACGTATATGCAAAGGAATATTGTTCAGCCATTTTAAAAAAATGAAATTTTGCCATTTGCAAAGACATGGATGGACCTAGAGGGTATTATGCTAATTGAAGTAAGTCAGACAGAGAAAGACAAACACCATATGATCTCGCTTATATGTGGGATCGAAAGCGAACACACAAAAACAGAAACAGACTCATAGACACAGAGAACAAACTGGTGATTGCCAGGGGGGAAAAGGGTTGGCAGCCGAACACGGGGAAGGAATTAGTTAGAACAAATTGGTAATTACAAAATAGGGAATATAGTCAATAATACTGTAATAATCACATATGGTGTCAGATGAGTACGAGACTTATCGGGGGATCGCTTAGTAAATTACACAAATGTCTAACCACTGCGATATACACCTGAAACTAATATAAAATAATATTGAACTCTAAGTGAAAAGTAAAAATTTTAAAAAGAAATTGGAATAAGGACAGATCGGGAAAAAGGAGAAGACAGACACTCACTTTGTGTATATCAGGTAGGAACCACTGCAACAAAATCTCCACGTTAAAAAAAAGAATTGAAATTCAAACCCATAATTTCAAGAATATTGAATACAATAAATTCACAAAATGGAGTACTGGACTAAAGGTATTAAGCTCAATAATCCAGACCTATTTGAGAAATGACAGAGGGTTAAGAAGAATGTGACTCTTTGAAAAAGCAAAAATATCTATCATTTCAAGTAAACTAATAGATTATTGCTGAGTAAATAAAAAGGTTAGTAACTTAAATAAGAAGGTTAGTAATGCCATGTACCACACACCGTTTGTTTGTGAACAGACACCTGTCAGAAAACTTAACAATACTTAAGAAGTTAGTTTCCTGGAATTTAAACATAAATCATTCGCATTGTAAACACTAACTTTATATATGATCAAAACATTAGCGTCTATCAGCCCCTTTCTGAACTGCAAATTCCAAGTGGAATTCAAATAAATTAATTCGGAAAGTCCCTCGAAATTTTTGGAATGGAATTAGAACTGTGGGTCATTTTTCCAAGTCTTGTCATGGCCACTATCAATATTTTACAGTGACATTTTCTTAAACCCCTTAAACAAAAAAGGAAGAGTATAATCAAAGAGAATTAACCAAATAATAAACGAACAGATCTCTCTGAAGATAGCACTGAAAAAATTAATAGCATATTTTTAAAAAGACCGAATACCATGAGGACTCATGTACCCGTCACCGTTAAGCAATGAGTTTGTCTACACGACGACATTTTCCACTCGACAGCTGATTTCCCCTTTGGATGACAACGCTTTGAAAATTGTCTTGATAAAGATTATTTTAACATGTACTATGCATGTCCTTGCTAGCTTACTTGAGCCATTTCATTATGTCTTGGCTAAGTCTTATTTTTTTCAATGGTTCGAAATCCTCAAATAGTAATATTTACGGTCAGAGTGGCAGGGTTGACTGGTCCTGTGGTTTCAGCTGTGGACTCAGCTTTCCTCATTCTTAAGTGTTCCCCACTGTGCCTTTTTCTTACGATTGTCTGTAGGCCTTCTTCCAAGAGTCTTGTTCCCCTTTTAATTGGATGCTTTAAAAAGTATGTCTTCATATTTCCTGTTTTCCATTATAAAACAACGAATGCTCATTCGAAAAAACTTGAAAACATATGAAAAATTATTTCGATTACTGAAAACCTTTAAAAGATTCACCTACTCATACATGGATGCTTCTTCCTTGTCCTTGTTTTAACTCGCGGATTTTTTTTAAAGTATATTGAGAAAGCAACAAATGTGGTCATAACAAATAAAATGTGGAATCTGCCTTTTGTGCTTGGTATAGCGAAATTTTTTTCAAAATAAACATTTTAAGGGTAATAACATTCCATGAGAGAGATTTGCCTCCCATGCGGGCAAACCTCAAGTTCTTCTGTATCACCTTGAAGCTGAACACATCACTTCGCATCACATCCCCCAAAGTAAATCCACCTCGCAAAGCATGAGTGAAAAACGTAAACTGCACTGAGAAGTTTATGAAAAAACGGGGAAGAATTCACTGCATAAGTTGCAATTCGATAATATCCATCAAAATGAAGATGTATTAAAATGATCATTGGAACGTTGTTTGTAGCACAAAGACTGGGAGCAATTTTAATATTCCACGTACAAGGGACTGGGTTTATATATATGAAATGTAATACTATGTTGTCATTTAAAAGAATTGTCTAGGTCCAATTGCAGTTACAAAATGATTGTCAAGATATGTTATAATGTGAAAAAATAAGGTGCAAACAATACACATGTGTCTTTATGTGTGTATGTATACATGCACACACACGCACACACACACACACACACACAGACATATGTTTCAGATTCAGGGAGGAGACAAACACATACATATGCTCTAGAAACTCAAACTGATTCTGGAAGCATGCACCAGAAACGTGGCAGTGACTGCATCGGGCTGGGGAGGCATCGGGGGGCCGGGGAGAGAGTCTCATTCACTATTCACCTTTGAGTACAAGCCCAGGGTTGTGGTTGTGGCTGTCGCTTCATTGTGTGTATGTCTTTCAACACCAACATGAATAATTCGCTTAGTTTTTAAAAACATAATAACAGTAGCAAAAACTTGTTTACTCTGTGCCCGGAAGTAGGAGCTTTTATGTGTATAATTTAATTTAATCCTCACGATAATCCTGAGGGATCCACGCGATCATTATCTCCATTCTCCATTCTCCAAAGAAACTACGAAATAGGGGAGCTGGGTAATTTTCCATCCTCGCACCTCTGGGAAGCAGCAGAGCTGACCCAGGCAGATTTGCCTCCAAGCCTGCATGCTCTAACCCCAAAACACACAGACCGCGGCACCGAACAAAAATAAAAGGCATTTACAAAGTCCAACGGACAAACAACTAAAATAAATTATTCATTTTGGGGAAAAAAAAAAAAGTTTCCACACAGGGACCAGGATACTGGTGCATATTTTTTTCCACATCTTCTAAAACTCTCAAAACCGAAGGTGACGGTATAATGATAATGGATAGCGGCTTTCCCCCTGTAGAGAATTACCCCAAATATTTTTAATGCATACGACAGTGCTTTTTATCTCGTTGTCATTGGGATTAGCTGGGAAGACAGTCCTCCGCCGTGAAAGCCATCAACGGCATCATTCCTTCACGCTTTCCTATTCTTCTTTCCCACATTTCTCCACGAGTGTCACAGGAGTCACATGCGCGGTCACGTGGGTCGACTCGGGTCCCTGAGGACAAGCCCCGCTGTGTCCCACTGCTGTGGCTGACCCGCGCTTTTAACTGTATATTCCTGCCAATCGTAGCCCTAGACCGACTTCGAGGTCCCAGCCAAATTTCACCTCCTTCTTAATGGTCCTTTCCCTGGAAATGCAAACGCACGTAAGCAATGCATAGGGAATGTAGATTAAGGGAAAGGGCAGCTCCCAGCCACCTCTGCCTCGCAACACGGGTCTCGGGAGGGTGAGAACAAATCTTTCCGTTATTGGCGCCACCTCCCTTGCTCTGTCTGGCACAAGATTTGAAAAACGACTCGATGAAGGTTTGCAAAAAAATGGAATATGGCAAAGTCACAGGTCATCAAGAAAACCTGGGGCAGACGAAGACACAGGAAGTGTGAGTCGTCGCCACTGGGCTGCAGGATGTTAGTCGTCTTGGCTCTGTCCCAAGGGGCAAGATGGGGGTGTGGAGGTGTCCCTCAGGGAGAAGCAGGACCTCACTACCCAAGAAAGCCCATGTTTTAAAAGAAGTAGAGGTGGTGGGCACATGCATCCTGCTTCGGGGGGACTTACATAACGCCGGCCCCAAAACCAGACAGACCTGGGAGCCCCAAGCGCTCCTGGAGAATTGCTGATGGCATACGGTGAGCTTCCGCTCAGCCTCACCCTCCCAGCCTCGCCCCTGGCTTGTACGTTGTGTGTGTCCAAGGTGGGAAGATCTTGGCACAGTACGGATCAGCTCGGGTGTCAGCAGGAGGAGTTCGCTGTCGCTGTTCCATCTCTTGGCTCGGAACAGCCTCAGAGTTGACAGAGCTCGTCCCCGCCTGAGCAAGAAGAGAAGCTGTCTCCTCGGCAAGAGGAAGCAGAACCCCGAAGGAGACGGGTAGGAAAGGCCCAGAGGAAAGGCGACTTCCGGGAGCCTGCACCAGGCTGGCTGCCCTTGTCCAAAGGACACCCGAAAGGAGTCCCCGGAGAAAGGCCGGCACCACGCTGCACCTCTAGGTGCGCCGTAATCGGCCCTGAGGAGGAGGGACGCTTCTGATGATGGGCCACGCCAGGCCATGAGCCTTGACAACCACCGCACGGCGGGACCCAAGGGCCCGGTCTCGGCGTCTTAACGTTGAAACTGACGTTAACGTCTTCACTGACGGTGAGAACCGCCCTCAGAGTCGGGGAGCATTCTAGATGCTCTGTGACAGCTTGGGGAAGAGAAATGGGTAAGGGGCGAGCACAGAATCCAACTGAGACCTCCCAGGGGAAGAGAATGAGGGGGTGACGGCGAGGTCAGCGCTGAGTGGCTCGGAGCCCAGAGGAGCATCCCGGGAGAACAGACAGGAAAGTACCTCCTCGGTGGCGGGGGCCGGCCTGGAGAGGAGCTCGCCACTCACGCACAGAGCGCCGGGGCCAGGAGGGAAGTCCCAGGAGAGACGGCGGGGCGCGTGGGGGGAGGCTGATTCTGGGCTGGAACCCGGGTCGGCATCCCGGAGGCCGCACCCCTAGCTCCACCTAGCGTTTTGTTCAATCCGGGAAGACCTCGCTTCCTGATCCGTCTCCCTGTCCACGTGCCGCCAGCCCTCCCGCAATTCGGTCGCTCGGTTTATTTCCTGAGCTTTTCCCATCACATTAGCATCATACACCTTTAGGACCTTTATGAGTTTGAAGAAGGACAAAAACATCTTCACATCAGCTTCCTCGGCTGTAAAGTGGGGCGGTTATTGTGGAAACTCAACTCTGGGAAAGGATTTTTGTCGCCTAGACAGCACTGGACAAATGGAAGCTGTGTTACTGCTGTTGCTGACGTTACTTTTATCGTCGTCACTATAGACCCCGAGTGGAGACGCGAAAGGCTCCCACGGCCACACCCTTCCTAGACGTAAATAATCACACAAATGGCTGGAATTGCTGTCCCGGGGTTGG
>NW_011888935.1:1207599-1207950 GCF_000151845.1 Pteropus vampyrus | reverse complement strand
AGACCCCGAGTGGAGACGCGAAAGGCTCCCACGGCCACACCCTTCCTAGACGTAAATAATCACACAAATGGCTGGAATTGCTGTCCCGGGGTTGGTGGAGTTGTTGGGCTTGTTGGCACACCTTGGCGTTCAATTATTTTAGATGTGCTACTTTTTCCTCTTTAGGAATGAAGTGACGAATCCCTTCCAGGTGGCAGACAGAGAAGTGAAAGTATAGCCCATCTACGTACACTCTCGCCTCCCAAGGGGAGGAAGCAAAAAAAAAGACAGCAATCCTATTTCAAACGAATCTCTGCCATAAACTCAAGCCCAGCGACAGATGGGAAGAAGCCCTGTGAGACAAAACACAAC
>NW_011888935.1:1194409-1206324 GCF_000151845.1 Pteropus vampyrus | reverse complement strand
AAAAAAAAAGACAGCAATCCTATTTCAAACGAATCTCTGCCATAAACTCAAGCCCAGCGACAGATGGGAAGAAGCCCTGTGAGACAAAACACAACACCCCCAAACCCCCATACAAACAATCGATAGCAAGTACAGCACGAAAAAACCACAGGTGCTCCCCGAATGCCACAGAGAGTGCCAGGAATCTCACCTGGAGGACAGCTGCTGCTGACGAGGCAGGCTCCCCGGGGAAGACTACCTGCGCCCGTTCTTATTTGTCCTCTGCAGAACGGAGGGAGGAGATGCGCGTCGAAGGGAGAGAGGATGGGGACAAGAAAAGTGGCGTGAGGTAGAGAGTAGAAAGAATAATCAAAATGGGAAAGATGGAATATACATGATGGTAAGTGACGACTTAATCCCGGCCAGACCTTCGGAAGTTTAAAATGCCATCGTGTGAAGGGGCGTACATGATTTGTTGTTCTCACTAATTAGAAACACGACCGGATGCGTTCCGAGAAGGTGAACAGATGCTCAGCTAAGGCAGAGGCATCAAAGCAAATGTGGAAACTAAAACGGAGCCGGGAGAAGCCGGAGCCAGTTACCTTCCTGCCGGGTGGGTCCGCGTGTGTGGCTGCGTTTGTCACCATCACTGTGCAGTGCCAACGAGAATCGGATGTGCTGACGCGGGATGTGCGCTCTGCAGCAAGGGGCTCCTATCTGATCCAGCCGTTGAAGGATAGATGGCGGTTACCAAGGAAGATGAAAGAAAGGTTTCCCCACGTGCGAGCCCGTGTGGACACACGTACGCAGACGTGCATTCAGTATCCCGTGTGAACACAGAGTCGCCTCCTTCACTCTGAATGGCGTGTCAGTCCCACCCCACTGCTAGCCCCCGGGTTTGCTGTCCTCAGGTCCTTGCATGCCCTCCCTCTCAGGGAGGTCATCTGTGACAGGGACCAAGCTAACTGAGAATGACCACCCCCCTCATTCAAGGACATGCTTGTGGCCCAGAATCCCTGTACCTTCCAAGAGAAGATTGGGGTGATTCTTTTCGGATGGGTCTCAGTCTCTTGACTGGGTGTGAATACTGCGTCTTTGCACATGCTTTGGCTGTCCATGTTACAGAATAAATTGAGAGTGATTCTGAAGATACAAATTATTCTATGAGATTTTTTTTTTTTCCTTTGGCCCACATCCACAAATAAGCGGGCCATTTGGAAATTTGGGGGCTTGATGGCTGAAAATGATAAATCTTGACTTTTAGAGTATGTTGGAACCTGTTAAAAATGTAGACTCTAGGAGCATCTTTTGATGGCAGAAAGTCCCAGAAGTGTACCCCAAACCCCACAAACGATGAGGACATATCAAAGGGACACAGGAGCCAATTGTAAGGGTTGGCAACAGACAAAGCTGAAGCGATTTGATTAACAAAGTAGTACTGAATGATAACCCAATATCCGTGAGTCCATGGTGATTTAAATCCATGATTTAATAAACATGGACAAATCTCCCATGCAGAGAATTCCAAATAATTGACGTAGCTACCCGCTCCCCCAGGAGGTGGATTTATATAGCTCCCTACTCTTGCTGTGTGGAATTCGCATTGTGACCCTTTGCAAGGACTACAGCATGAAACGCTGAGAGAAAAAAAATAACTCTACAGTGGACAAACTTGCCAAAACCATCCCAGCCAGGTGATGGAGGTGAACATCCACAGTGACTCATGGAGATAGGAAATCCCCCCAATACGATGAGACGACCTAACGAGAAGGGCACTTCATCTCTGCACTTCCAAAAACCCATTAACCCCGGTCTCACCATGAGGAAAATCCTAACCGAGAGACATTCTGCAAAATACTCTGCAGCACTCCTCAGAAGCCCCAAAGGTCAGGCAACAAGAAACAGCTGAGAAACTGTCACAGCCAAGAGGAGCCTAAGGAGACATTTACACGACAACTAAATGCAATGCGCTGTCCTGGACGCAACCGAAAAAAAAAAAAAGACATAATGTGAATGAAGTGTGGACTTTAGCCAATAATATGGTATCAAGAGCAGTTCATTCACTGTAACGAACGTAACATACTAAGATACTAATAAAGAAAACTGGATGTAACATAAATGAGAACTCTGTACTATCTTTGTAACTTTCCTATAAATCTAGAACTATTCTAAAATTAAAAGTTTATTTGAAATTGTGTTCCCAGGTGCTCCATCTCCAGAGGCTGTGATTCAGTAGGTCAGGGGTGAGACTCACCAATCTGCAGTCAGAATAAGCTCACCAGGGGATTCCATTGCAGGTGCCTGTGGAGCCTTTTAAATGGCTGCATCCGGATATAATTTATATAAGCAGAAAAACAAATGGCCAGCGAAACGTCTAACCCCCCTTAACATTTGAGTGCCAGTGGCTCTGAGAGTAACAAGGACTGTCCCATGAGTAGCATCCCATTGCTGGGCCACTCTGAAAACACTGTCATATTATTCCGTGGACATTCCCTGAAGGCCACATTTCCTCAGGTTTTGACAGCCCCTAAGTACAATCCATTTACAAAAATAAGCTTTAAACAGTGAGGATGATGACAAACTGTCCTGTGGCCTCCAGCTCTGCAAGCTTACGAAATAAAAAAAAATAAAAATAAAAGACATTGCTTCTGGCAGTCCCCAAACTGAACAGAACATTCCGTGGACAAAAGCTATTCATTCACTGGGAAGGGGGAGGGAGGGCGTGCAACACGCACAGCGGCCAAGCTGGATCCATCTGTTCTTCGTTGAACGTGACCTGATGGTACTCTCCAAAACCCTGAGATATTTATTCTATACTTTTTCCATTGAAAGAAACATAATTTTAACTAATGAGTGGGCTTCAATTTTTAAATAGGAGCCTGGGGGGGGGGCTATTAAAATAGTTTTAGTTGAAGAGGATAAACATATATGGCTATTATAAATTTTACCGATATCATTAGAATAGGTTGCTATAGACTATTATGGAACAGTTGGATTATGTTTCTATTATTTTCTCCATGAGCAGTTAATGCCTTGATCTCTTCATTTATATAGTCCGGTTTTTGACAGGCATGTTATGTTATTCATTTCCTGTGAATACGACATTTTCATAGTGACGGGATAGTCAGTTACTCCCAGGCTGTATCATCTGTCTTAGCTTACAGACTTTCTTAAAGCATCAGGAAAAACATAACTGTGTGTGTGTGTGTGTGTGTGTGTGTGTGTGTGTGTGTGTGTGTGTGTGTGTGTGTATTTAACAAAACCAGCCATACTGTCTGCAGAACATAGCACTGCCAGCAAGAGCTATGAACACAAACACATCCTGGTCCCCGTACCAGGCCGCAGCACGGAGGTCAGACTAATGAGCTTGGCCTGTGTACCAGGCGGCCGTCTCCACTGACAACGTTTTCATGACTAATTGGCTTTCTCGCTCTTGGAAATAAATTGCAACACTCTCTGTTTTTGACGACAATGCGATAGACTCGGAGCCTAACCAACCTCGGAGGAGGACTGACGATCGTATCTGACAGAGTAGCAGTCTTCCGCAGGGCCCGGGAGCAGACTGGCTTTTGGAGAACGGCTTAGAGTTGGAGATTTTTGGTCTGAAGGGGGAGAACCATGGAAAAAAATTCATTGAAGAAATTTAGCCCCAATCCACGTTGCCAACCTCAAATGATTAGTTTCCATATAGAAAACAAAAATAAAGTCAAGGACAAGATAAAGTTTATTCCCAGACTGCTCTGCAACGTGAGTCATTCCAACCAAGTAACCAGGATGTTTCCGTCCACAATACCTCAGAACAGACTCGAGTGGCACTGAAATCAATTGTATTCCCCCATTTTTAATGGCACGAAGTTCATTCGAGTTAAGCAGTGACATCATACGGGGGCAGGGGAAAGCAACACCTCCCTGCAGATAACCATGATGGACACTTTCAGTGCAGCTACGACAGCCGTTGAACGACAAGAGATTTTGCGAACGTTACAGCGAAGCAATTAATCAGAACCCGAAATCCTGCACCAGGAGAATTTGTTTCCGAGGCAAATTATTCCTGATATTTAAAAAACGCTTCTAATTAGAGTCACTAATTAATCCTTACGGCGCTCGACGCTGAGAAACACAAACATCGAAGGGAACTGCAGGGAAGCTAAATGGATGATGGGCAAATCTGAGGAGAACGAAAATATCAAACGAAGAGTTTATCTCCCGATTTCTAAGCTCGGGGCATTTTTCTCTGCGTTCCTGAGAAAGCACCAGAGATAAGAAATAGGCCAAACGGAAACCACCACGTGGAACGCCTCTTGGTATTTGGGCTCAGACATCTGAGGCTGCCTTTGGTTTCTAGCTCTTTTCGACCTGTTTACTTCCTGGATATGCTAACTGACCCTCCCCGGGAGTGGGACGGCAGGGCAGCAAATATCAGCCAGAAGGAATCCTGTTTTCTGGCAGACTGCAGTTTCTAGGTCCTTCGGGACAATTGTTCAAGACAGATCTGCCGGCTTGTCGTGGCTTGTCAAAGCACCTTCTAGGGTCGGCAACATTGAATGCATGCTCTGCCAGCAACCCCTGAGCATGTGCCGGCCACTCTGCGAGGCGCTGAGGAGCTAATGACCCAACGATGCCTTCTCTCACGGTCCAGTACAGGAAGATGCAAAAACAAAACAAAACAAAAAAAACACCTGGATTTGAATGTCACAGCTCATCACTTGACCGGAGAGCTATTCACCTTTGAAATTACCACCTCCTGTCCATCACTGAGGCTCTGTAGCAGCGTATATAGAAGTATAACGTGGGCCACAAGTGCAAGCCATGTGTGTGCTTTAAATTTTCTGACCGTAGTCTATGGCCATGCCACCCTGAACAAGCCGGATCCTGTCTGATCTCGGAAGCTAAGCAGGGTCGGGCCTCGTCAGTACTTGCGTGAGAGACCACCTAGGAAGACCAGGTGCTGTAGGCGTAAAAAATAAATAAATAAATAAGGGATGGTAAGCTGACAAGGTCCTTGCAATCTGTGAGGTCAACCAAGGGTTGCCTCGCCTAAAAAAAAGTAAAATAAATAGATTTTCTGATCGTCACTCTTTTAAGTTAAAAACAGGTGAGATAAATTTGAACATTTCAATGAAATCAGTATATTCGAAATAGTATCATTTCAACATGTAATTGATATGAATAAATTATTAATGAGATTTTTTTTCCTAATAAAGCTTTGAAACCTCTATGTATTCTACACTTAGAGCACATCTCAGTTTGGACCGGCCACACTGCAAAGCTCTCAGTAGCCACAGGTGACTAGTGGCTATCACCTTGGACGTCACAGCTCTAGATGCCAGGCCCGTCCTCTCGTTTTACTCTGGGGAGCACAAAGCATTCGTTCAAACAAAACGATAATGTATTAGTTTCCTATGACCACAGATGTAATGGCTCAACACAACCCAAATGACATGAGCTGACAGTTCTGAAGATCAGAAGTCTGACCTGGGTCTCACCGGGTAAAATCAAAATGACATCGGGACCGCGTTTCTTCCGGAGGCTTTCAGGGAGAACCTATCTCCTCGCCCTTTCCAGCTTCTAGAGGCCGCCCCGCCGCCTGGCTCTGGGCCCCTCCCCCCAGGTCAGAAGCAGCTGTGTTGATCCCTCTGACTCTTCATCTCACATCGTCCTCTGACTGCAGCTGGGAAGGATGCTCCCAGTGTAAGAAGATTCGATTGGGCCCACCTGGATAATCCAAGATACTCTCCCCATCTCAAGGTCCCTAACTTTATATCACATCTGCAAAGTGCCTTTTGCCATGTAATGTTTTCACAGCCTCCAGACACATCTAGAGGGGATATTATTATTATTATTATTAATTATCATTACTAATTTCTATAAGAAGAGAAGAGTAAACATTTAAATTTGGGGACTTGGAGACTCGATCTGATGACACGACAAAGGAACTGTCTTTTGCCCTCAAGCTCATTTAGATTTTCTCCTTTGGGTAAGACAGAACCAAATTCATGAAGTTCTACCTGTATTTTAGGATATGAGTTTGTTTGTTTGTTTTTTCCTTACATGCCACAGACCATTTATTGAAAAGATTTAAAGGTTTTCTAGGTACCAGACATGTACAATCCTACAAAACAACCACGGCCAAATAGCAAGAGGAACATTACAGCATAAGGTGATAGTTCTTTTACAAAGGTAAGGGTTTTTTTCCATTTTTATTGTATTTTGAAACCCGTTTATCATGTGGGGAGCACACTAAGAGCATGACATCTTTCCCAAAATGTTAGTAATTTTCCCAAATGAGGAACCTGTAGGTGTGTCTGCTATACAATATTCTCAACTCTTTAAATAATTATAGATATTACTAAGAAGAAATAAGCTAAGAAAATCTCAAAAAAACAATATATTTTTTTTAATTTTTGTCAGAAAAATCAGAATCATTAATACATGGAGAAAGAGGTCAAAATGGACATATAAGCAAAGACCCAAAATACATTCAAGATTTTCTTAGGAACATGACTTTTTAAAGATGTAAAGGTTATGAAGTAATTATGTGTTCATCCACATATATAAATGCATCTTTTGATGCTAAGTTATTACTTGCAAAAGTTCCCTGACAAGAAGGCATGTCGTCTGTCACCTGGCTTATGGCTTTGGCCCCTTTTGCAAGCATATAATCCTAAGACCAAAAACTGTGAGGGCCGAGAAGAACTTCAGACCATGAAGTCCAACTCATTCATATGACAGGTTAGGAAACGGGCTACACTGGGAGAGCCAGTGACTTCCTCAAAGTCCACCGGGGACTAGCGGCTCAGCCCTGGATTCCAACCTCCCAGGATGCACACTGTTTTATCCAGTGGCCTGCTGGGAGGGGTAAAACTCTCTGTCCACCCATCCACCCACCCACTCATCCATTCATCCATCTATCCGTCCATCTACACGACCATCCCTCTATCCATCCATGCATCCATCCACTCGTCCATTCGTTCCAACATTTGCCAGGTGCCCACTGCATGCCAGACACTGTTCTAGGGCTGAGGTCACAGAGAACAAAACCAGTAATGTCCCAGCTCTCAGGGACTTTACACTCTAGGGGATGAAGAGATAATAGAAACATACTTATCTCAGGTGGAAAAGGGGCTAAGAACGAAAGTAAAGCAACGTAAGGGGATAAAGGGTGCTGGAGGTAGTTATTCCACACATCTAGTGACCTTCTGAACAGAGACTGAGTGAGGGATGACATTTAGAGTACACTTAAAATAAAAGCTAATTATAAGTGGCATGGACATGATGAAATGCTAATAGAAAGCTCCAGAAAAATGCTTCTGAGGAGTGACTGAGGATGCATGTGGAAGGCAGGCAGGTGGGAATGGGTGGAATGAGGCGGAGCTGTCTGAACACACAAGGACAGTCTGCAGGCCGCTGACCTGGGCAGGGTGTGCCTCCCCAGGGGTCTCTCGGATGTTCCTCTCCTCGGTGCCCGCACTGTCCAGGAGGTGCTGTGAGGACAGGTCCCATGGCCACAGGCGGCCGCTCTGACCTGAAACGGAAGCGTAGACCTGAGCAGAAGTGACCAAGGAATCAAGAAATCTACTCAGTTTCTGACTGGGGATGGAAGGGCAGACCTCAAGTCAGGCTAGGTGAGGAGCCAGCCTGTTTGAAACAAGGGCCGCCCGCGGGGGGCTGCGAAATGGGTGAAGCAGGCGGGCTAAGTGTGCCGGGGAAGCCTGCTGCAGTTCATCATCGCTGTTGTGTCTGTCAGCCGTGGACTGTGCTGCTGTACCACCTTGAGGCTCAAAGAAGCACTACAGCTTTAAGAGCAGAGAGGACCATCCACGTTTCTGGACTGGAGTCTGGGCTTCTGGGATGCTGGAATGAAACGCTCTGTGCCCCTGGGTTGGTTCCCAGCCCTGCCCCGTCGGGAACCCCGTGGGAGAGGCTGCAGGAGCATCTGCGGAAGGGCAGTGCGCCCGGACGTGCAGCCCTCTGACCCGTCCGGCCTGGCTGGGGCGCCCGGGTACCACTGTCCAGAGCGAGCTGCCAAGATGACCGCCTTGGCCCACCCAGGGCTCGAGTTCCTGTTTCTTCACGCTGAATCACAAGGCAGCGTCCTAGGAGGTCAGCGTTTCCCCACTGCTGGCCGAGGGCCCGCTGGCCTCGCGGCAGCCTTGCCCTGCTCCCGGGGCCCCTGGCCGAATGGCATCCTTGCTTCTCCTGGCATTTTTCTCCTGCTAGAGGCTCCGGGTTCAAGGCCCTTCCGTGTCCTTTCCTCTGCCCCACCTGCACCTGCCCTCTTCCTGACTCCGTCCCTGTGCAGGGCACTTCCTGTAGCGACAGAAGCCTTAGAGGTGACCACGGAGCTCCCAGCAGGAGCTGGGCAGGATTCGGATGCGGGAAAACACACCTGGAGATTCAAGGGGACGAGTGGGAGGACAGGCCCCGGACTAGCTTCTCCTTGATCGCCTCGTCGAGGCTGACAAACAGAAAACCCAGGTCACTTGTACTTTTTCCAGGGGACAATGCGAGAAACAGAAAAGTTTTCTGGTTTTCTGACTTTTTTTTTTCCTTAATCATCAATTGTGCTTAAATATCATTTTTCTTCAAAGTTGTTTTGGCAAACATTAAAAAAGAAAAAACAGCTCAAGTATACACTGCACACCCCCTCTGAACAAGTTTTGTTGAGTACAGTGGTCCTCGTCCTGCAGGGGGGACCCTCCAAGACCCCCAGCGGACTCCTGGACTGCGGACAGTACCGAATCCTATACATACCGTTTTCCCTACATGCACATACCTAGCAGAAAGTTTAATTTATAAATTAGGCACACTAAGAGGTTTAACAATAGAACAATTATAATGATATATTGTAATAAAGTTATGTGAATGTGATTGCTCTCAAAATATCTTACCATACTGTAAATCATCCTTCTTTCTTGGGAAGATGTGAGATGACACAGTGGCTTTGTTAGGTCGAGAAACTGTCACCTTTTCTCTAAAAGGGAGCAGTTTATGGCTTTTCTCCGGCATATCCGAATCGCCAGCATCACCGCTCTTGCACTTTGGGGCCATTATTAAGTAAACTAAGGGTGACTTGAACACAAGCACCGCGACACCTGACAGTCAGTCTGATCGCCCAGACGGCTGGATACTAAGTGACTGGCGGGCAGGGAGCAGACAGTGTGGAGGCTCTGGACAGAGGGACGGGATACGTCTCAGGCGGGATGGAACAGAACTCAGCGAGATTTTGTCGCGCTGCTCAGAACAGCACACAATTTAAAACGTACGGATTATTTATTTCTAGAATTTTCCTTTTAATATTTTTGGACCACGGTTGACCATGGGTGACTGAAACCTTGGAAAATCAAACCACAAATAAGGGGAGACTATTGTTATCTAAGTGATTTTTTTTTTCATTAAGTATGGCATACCTTTAAAATATTATATAAAGAATGTATATAACTTGACTATAATAAACCAACATTCAGGGACCCACCACTCATAAATAGAACTTTTGGTACCTTAGAAGCCTCTGTAGCACCCTCTTCCCTTCACCCATCTCCAGGTAATTCACTACCCTGAATTTTTATATTAATTATTCCCTTATATTTTTAAGTTATATTTACATAGTCAAGGTTTGTTCATGTTGTAGCAAGTATCAATACTTTATTCCTTTTCGTGGTTAAATACTTCATTGTATGGATAAACCACATTTTGTTTCTCTCTTCATCAGCTGGTTGACTTTTAGGTATTTCTTTTCCACTTCAGGACCATTAATGAATAATGCTCTGACGAATGTTTCCACTTGTCTTGAGTATCCTTAGGAGTGGAATTGTTGGACATGGTAACAGTTTTACTTTTTGAGGAACTGCCAAACTATTTTTAAAGTAACTGTATTATTTTAAATTCTGGCCAACGAGGATCCGAATTTCTTCACCGTTTTCTTGTTATTATTTTGGTGAAACTTGAGAGATACTCTGCTCATGTTTAAGCTTCCCCTTTTGTCTTACAAAACTACAGCTACCTTACGTCTGATGATACCAACATATGAAGTCTTTGATCTGGTTTCCACCCTGCCATTTCTGCTGGTTCATGTTCATGGTCATGTTTCTTTAAATATAAGTTTCTCATTTTTCTTGGAACTTTTTCTTTGGGACTAATCGAAGCTTAGAATGAACATGGGCTCTGCATTTGGTTGCATCTGACGGGTTCTTAGAAGCATTAACAGAAAAATGTTAAATTCTTGGCTGGAGGATTTTTAGACCACCCAGATCGTTTGAATTTAGGCTGAAGCTCACATGAGAGTTAGCTTGCCAGTTCTCAGGGAAGATGTTTTCCCCCTTGATTCACTGCCCAAGTTTTGGACAGAAAAGTTTTCTTCTGTCCAAAGAAAGCACTGGGTTCCAAAACCCCCAAACTTTACTTTTCTATTGGTCTGTATATTCCTTGCCTTCATGCTACCTATCAATGAATTTATAGGAAAAAAATTAGTATGTTATCCAGAGTGTGTGTTGTCAATGGAAGGGTTAGTCATCTGCCATACTAGCAAAAATGGAAGTCAGTAAACAAGCTGACTTATCATGGTTTTCCCTAACTTACCTATTTAATCACGACATGTGGCTGACCTCCTGGGTGACTCCTATCATCTGGTATTACTAAGCTGTCTTTCTTTTGCAAGATTCAGTATGTTGTATCCAATAAAAACATAACAACAATGATTCTATACACGTACCTGATTCAGATCACTGAAGAGCAAGATGGATCTCTCCGGACGTCTCCAATGGCTGCAGACTGTGGGATTACATCGCACCACATTGCCAGCTCCTAACACCTTTCAACATTTCACTTTCTTTCCCCCGAATGGAGGACCCTCTATTCCCCCTGACACCTGCCATCTCTCCTTCCTCTTGGAGGCAGAAGTCGGGGTGGAGAGAAGAGGTCAAAGATAACTGGTCATCCACGGTGTTCTTCTCGGTGCCTAGTAGAGTACATAGTAGGAGGTGCATGTTTGCTGGGACAAGACAGCTCAGTTTTATATATACTGGACTAGGAATGACAAGAGGGCAAAGAGAAAGCCATTGGACAGTCAGAAAAAAAGAGGAACTAGAGCTTGGGAAGGGTATTTGTTCTTTCTGTACTCTTTCTTCTATGTTCAGACGGGCACGGAAAACATGCATGAAATAACTTCTACGGCTGTCAGCTCTGATGGGCACAGTAAGACTGAAGACAAGGAAAAGAGAAAAATCAGAGAGTCCAGCTGAGATAAGAAATACTTCTGCCTAGTTTCTGGAAGCTAACCAGAACGTCTTTTTACGTATTGCCCTCCTCAAAAGACCTATTTAAGGTACTCACGTTGTAAAGGCTGTCAGCTGTACCAACTTTGGCTCAAAGTGATACCAGTAACAGGAAAGTAAGGAAAACCCAACTACATGTCGGACCAAAACACTCTGGCCGGGTTATTTCCAGCCAAGAGACTGCCAAGATTTATTGACTACCAAACTTGAAAGGTCCAAAGGTTTTTTTTTTTTTTTCAAACATTTATGAAATAAGGGAAATCCCAATTGTATAAAAAATATACACTTTTTGAAAGGAAATACACTGAAGGTAGATAATTACTGTCTGTTATTACAGGCGACTTTGTCATCTCTTGTATTTTGGTTTGCAAATATGGTGACACAGTGTGACGGGCAGAATCTGGGCTTCGGAAGCTGGCAGGCCTGGGCATCCCCACTGCGCCCATTGTGTAAAGAACGCCTAACCTCTCTGAAACTGTTTCTTCATATGAAAAAGAGGAATGACGACAAGGCTGAGATCCGGACTCACCAATGTGAGGCGCTTGCCATAAACAGGAATTAACATGACGATGGACAGCATTGGGGTGCTCACTCTTTCTCTTTCACTTTCTATTTTAATTATTATCTTAAACATTGCTTCTTCACTATTTCCTTAGAGCTCAA
>NW_011888935.1:1165403-1193734 GCF_000151845.1 Pteropus vampyrus | reverse complement strand
CAAAACAGACTGGCAAACGGCCTTTCGAGTCACTTAGGTCAGCACTCAGAGGCACCTGAATAAGTAGTTAGAACCTGATGTCCAATTAAAAAGATTCCTAACATCTCTTGTTCTCGAAAACCATGTCAGAAGCACTGAGACTGTTCGATGCGTCTCCTGTCAAGCAGTCCCACTCGTCTGCCTTTGTTTTAGTTCCGTACAGAGTAGTTAGCGAGATACTACAGAATGAAAACCAAGGCCAGGCATCTCTTCAGTTTATTGGAGAATTCTCAGTTGGAAGAGGAAAGATCACAGACTTTAATAATTGATAAAAGATAAAAGAACAATTAGCTGCAAATTATTACAAAAGTAATTTCTGAAATGTTTATTTTGAACCACTACTACAACAAAATTTTAGTGTATCCTGAAGTTCATATCTTGGTAAATAAACATAATAAGTCACTGAAAAGCAAAAAGGAAGTTACTGTTACATGAGATCTCAATGTAGTAATTCCGCACAGTCAAATAACAGCTGCAGTTATTTAAAGCTGCTTTTGCTATATATCTGGTATATTAAACAAGAAAGTGAATTACTTTTAACACGGCACAAGTAAACAAAGGTAGCAAATCCAGCAATATTAAAACCTGATATTAAATAGTATTCAAACATTACAACAAAAACAAACGATGAACTTCTAGAACTCCAATCCCACCCTTGTGAAAGGAATGTACATGGATGGTAAAAAAAAATAAATAAATAAAGTGACAAGAGTGACTAACATTGCATCTGCCTCTGCAGAACAGAAATACGGTTGCGTGAGTAAATGCGTACAGGGTCTTTTGCTAAAAAAAAAAAAAAAAAAGTATTTAACTTTAGTACAATTTTATAATTCTCAATGACGCTCTAATTCTCTTGTGCTGGTGACAGGTGGACAGCGTTTTAAATGAAAGTTATCTCCCTTACACTCAAGGTACAGATGCATTATTTTTGAAAATTTGGGTGTAAAGCTTTCTTTGAAAAATGTAAAATTTAAAGCAATACCCTGATGGGAAATTTATACTATTGATTGTGGAAGAATAATATTAGCTAAATCATTAACGAAGGAGACCTTTGGGTCTGGACTCTGATGATGAGTCAAGGTTAAAATCTGCATTTGGGGAATGTGCACTGATGTCAAAGTCACGAGGCAAACTCTCACTTCATAGATGGTGCATTTAATAAGTAAATTCTCCTACCAGCAACATAAAACCCTTACTTAAGCAAAATGAAAGTGTTATGAATTGAATCAACTCACGTGAAATATCTGAAAGGATAAGTGGAACACTTTTCAAAGTATACAGATGTCACCATATACATTCACTGAGCGAACACGTAAAGGTTCTATTCCATTAAATTGTACCAAACCATCCAAGAGACATTGTAATTTTCTTTTGTGACTTATAAATAAAGCATTCCTTTTGTATGAATCAGGAAATACTTTCAAAATCAACATTAACAATACCTAAAACATAAATGTAATTTAAACTCGGCTTGGGAAAAAGACACGAAAGAATCTCCACATTTCGGTGTAAAATAAAGTTCTGAAACTCCCTTCTCGAAGGCCTCGTTCACTTTCTTTCCATAGAGCCTTCGATGCTTCTAAAATTGATAAACAGAGAATTCAACTGAATGTACATCACAACTTTTAACCGTTCTGAATGAGATGTGATATTTCATAAGGGTCAAAATCTACAGAATGGCAACATTACAATGTTATAATATAAATATGTCAAGTAGATTTGTAAAAATAGGACAGAGTAGAGCTGTTCTGAAGACTGAGCAACCAAACAGACCTAGACTGCCGTGAGAAAAATCACAAAGTGCCTTTAAAGAAAGTAAGTTTAGACTGTACTTGATTAAAAGATACTGCTCTAAACACAAATGCTTTCTCTCTACGAAAGGAAGCTTAACTCCCGCTTCTTTTCACATCTACCAGCTCGTAGTGTTCGTCTCTACGCCCTGCACCGAACTGACACAGACGAGGAGTCCCACCGTGATCACTCCCGGGCACGCCGACAGCCAGCGACTGGCCTGTCTGCATGAAGCCACCGAAAACGGGAACTCTGAATCCAGCACGGCTCCCGAAAAATGCAACGAAAAGAAAAAAAGACAAGAGGAAAATCTCACTTCAAAATGATTACGACCCCAAAGAGAAGGAGACATTTTCAAGCATAAAGTTTTACAAAAGGAATATAACGTCACTTTAGTTTAAAAGAAATCCAGCACTCGGTTTTGCTGTGAATCAAACCCGTACATACACTGAAGTTACTAAACACAACTCGATAGTTATATACTTGTAAAAATTCGATCTAAACTTAATATCAATTATCTATGTTATAATTAACAACAGTTCCCGACGTTTAAAAACCCAGTCCAGTGCTGCTGCATCTCAAGTTCTGAGAAGCTAAAGACATAAACAATTCTTATGTACATTTCCTGCATTTCTCCCTTAAAAATACTTGAAGAAATTTTAGGAAAATTTATTTTTAAGGCTTACTCTATTTATCTTAAATTGAGGGGAAAAAAAAAAGCTTGTAACGAAACTTCAAAATATTTAAATAGCTCTTGGTATTTTTCTTGAAAAGCAAATCTGACTCTTTCCTTATAAAATACATTTCTCTACCATAATTATTAATTCGAATTAATGTGAGTGCCCCTATGCCTGGCCCCCCAACAGGTGCTATGTCTGCCATACTTTGTGAAGCTTCCAAAAAAGTCAGTGCGCAGGAAGAAAAGAATATGTAACGGAGCAAAACCAAAGCTCCCCAACAGGAAGTGATTGACTCTGGGTGACGAAATCTACTGATGGAAACCAAAAATTCACACATGCACACCCTCACAGACAAAACCAAGACACAAGCTCGGTCCCCTCTCAAGTCGACATGCACTTTCTAACAGGAGACGGAGAGCCCCGCTGGGCCGTGTCGGAGGACTTTACAAAAACAACAGATTTTATCCGGGAGGGGAGGGGGGTGCCTATTTTTTTTTTTTTCTAGAAAAAGCTTATCCTTGCTAAAGTGGAGAGTTTTTTCAAAAATTTAAAGAGTGGAAATCATTATTGGGCTTCTCTAAATGCATGTCCGTATCAATATAAATTTTTAAAATTTAAATGTTTTGCACTTTGATTAAAGAGAAATAAAAATTCTTACTGCACAATCATTATAGACATTTTATTTTAAAGCACCTTTTTAACATTAACAGTGGATCTCTAACGTAAACACATTAAAATAAAAGAGGGCACAAACCACTAGCCAGGTTAAAGTACTCCTTTACACACATACACATGCGTGTGCACATGCACACGCACGCACACTCACACACGCGCACACACGCGCACACGCACACTTGCTTTCATTCCAGAACAATTGGCAAAATTAGCAAATAATGTAATCTGATGAAAGGCTGGGGAAACTATCATTTATGGTATTAATAGAAACCTAAAATACTAATGTTCCTAAGAAATTAAATAGTTTGGGGCATTCAAAAAGCTACCAGTAACTATGAAAAAATTGACTTTCAAAATGAGACAAAAACTATCGGAAGAAAATTACCTCAAGCTATTCTTTGATGTTGGATTAGTTACTAACAGGATACCATTTGTTTGCAAAGGAGCAGAATCCTAACTCTTTATCCCTGGAACCGCAGCCACCTCAGAGGAGTTTCTAGCAGCACGATTTGGATGCAAAAAGAACGCCATCGGACAATGTCCCTGACACCCGATGGCTGGACCTTCCTTCAAATACATCTTCGTAGGGTCTTAACGTACTACACATGTGTGGAGAGTAATAAGTGAAGATACCATCTGACAGATTACAAAAGTATGGACTATATACACCACGTGATGACGCAATGAGCTCAAAAGGCTGCACTGACTTCCCCCTAATTCACTTTAAATGTCAATATTCGCTATTCAGACTTTATCCTGTGCATCTTTCTTTCTTCGTCTCCTAAAACAGGTAATAAAATATACTGGTTTGGAGCTTGTCCTATGCGTTTTCCAGGAGCCAGTCAAACAGCGACTTGCGTCTGTCCTCGCTGTGGGTCTTCTCCATCGTGTCATAGTACTTAAGCACGGCCTGCAGGAGGCCGCCCACCGTCCATCCTTTCTCTTGTAATCGTTTAGAAAGCTGAGAAGAAAGGAAGTTATGTCAAACGTTAACCGAACACAATTTTATAATAAAGTTTTCATCTTTATTTTTAACATCAGCTAAAACTAAAAATCTGTTTGTTTGTAGTAAAATATTGTTTCCCAGTTGTAACAAAGTCTTCTCCATAAACCACCATGCCTTTACACAAATTAAATATTTTTCCTTCCTGCCCTTTATAAATATGTCTCCTCCACAGAAGGACACTTTGGGATTGCTGGAGACAGAACTCCATAAACCTCACCAAGCGGATACTCTGTGTGGGTGTAGGGTGTAGAGATCTTCCATTTTGACAGGAAATTCTTTAACTTAAATACATCCGCCACACTTTCAATTAGAAACATAAAATAATAAAGACAACGTCAAGCTTAATAAAAGGATGTGGATTTTCCTTCCGCAACATATAGTGTGGTTTTGTTTTTGGAATACACACTCTAGCCTCAACGGAAACTTGGCTAACTTAGGAAATGTTAATGTTGTTTTTTTTTTAAAAAAAAAAAGTAAAAAAATATTGTGGTCATCATTTCACAATACAGTATATACAAATATTGACTCATCATATTGTACACCTGAGACTAACATATTTCTTACATATCAATTATACCTCAATAAAAATACAGTAAATAAAGGTTTAAATAAAATCTATCGCCACCAATCAGAGCATGTCTTCACTCATTTTTTCTATTTCTGCAAAAACTAAGTTTTTGTAATATAAATATGCTTAGCCTTTTTAAAAATAGATTTATTGAGATGTAATTCACATATCATACAATCCACGCATTTCAAGCACACGTACATTTTCGTACACTTTCGTACACTCGATGAGTGGAATGCGCTTGTCACCACAATCGACAGAAGAACATCACTCACCAGGGAAGCCCCACACGTGAGTCACCACACCCCGTTCTCCCAACCCCCTCAGCTCTAGATAATCACTAATTTACTTTCTGTCTCTATAGATTGTCTATTTTGGCCATTTCGTATCCATAAAATCATAAAATGCATGGTCTGTTACGACCGGTTTCTTTCATTTAGCAGAATTTCAAGGCTCCTCCATGGTGCGGCGTGTGTCGACTTCGCTCCCTTTCACCCACAGGTCACACTCCAGGGCATGGATATTCCATATTTTATTTATCAATTCGTCAGTTAATAGACACGGGACTGTTTCCACTGCTGGTCTGTTAATGAATAAAGCTGCCATGAACACACGCTTCCACTCCCCTTGGGCATACGCCGAGCAGTGGAGTGCTGGGTTACACAACGATGCCATGTTTAGCTTCACGAGGACCTGGCAGAGTGTTTTCTGCAGCCACCTGGGAACAAGGTCCCCTTACGCGAGCGCTGTCACACCCAGCTCAGCCTATGGCCTTTGCCTTCCTTAGTCCTCAGCTGATTCGAGACTAAACAACGTGAAAACGTTCGCCCCCCTAAGGTTGGTTCTAACACTCACCCTACCCAGGCTACCTCCTTGACGGTTCATTTCCTGAGCATCCCTTTCTGTCTTATTTTTGCTCCAAAACAGAAACTTAAACTGGAAATAACCCCCAAGTCTGAGTAAAAGCAAACAAAATACTCCCCCCCAAAAAAACTATTTTTACATAATGTCTTTTTCACATAACAGTTTTTCCAACAATACTTATGTAAATTCCAAATCAGGAATCAAGAATAACTGGACTGCTCCTTTTTTGTTATTACTGACCAATTAACACTGGTTACTCACTGGGCTATTCTATGCCCTATAACAAGATTGAACCAAAGTTCTCATAAGGAAAATTCTGAGACAAAAACTTTAAGACTGTAAGCTAAAAATCTTGACTAGCAAGGTGCTTGGCACACAGTAAGCTCTCAATAAAAATCTTATCAGTGCACCAAATCGGAATGTTTTATTATTAGAACCTTATTAAATGCTCAAGTAGTCCACCACCTCTTATTAAATGTTTAAAGTCCTACTGGCTTTTGGTTATGCCAGCTTGTCGTACTAATGAAACTGGATAAACAGAGAAAGAGATATACTGAGTACTAGGCACCATTATTAATCGTTTAAATACAAAGAATAACTCGGTCTTTTCCTATGAACACGTGACATGTTTAATGACACCTAAGTCTGAGAACACGGAATGTACCAGGTACTAGGGTAAGCACTGTTTTACAGTATTATGTTTTATCTCACAAACCTCTGTAAAGTAAATTCCATGCTCACTCCCACAGTGCAGACAGGGAATGGGTGAACTCGCCCGAGGTCACACTGCTAGAGTGGCAGACTGACGCGCGACCCAGCTGTCAGCCTCCGCTACAAATGGGCATCTTACTCGATCAGCCATGTGACACCGAATACCATGTCCTGTTTCACATTTCCTCACAGTCCCCCACAAGGCAGGCACTTACTCGTACAAACTCCTTCTTTGCAGAGTCATGAAAGGCAAGTTCTGCGACTTCGACTTCAGAGGCCACCAGCCACTGAAGAATGACCCTCAGCTGGGGGTCCACTGTGCACGGCTCCATGTCAATATTCGTTATTAGCAGTGTCTTTCCGTCTTGCTCCAAACCTAGTGTACAAATTTAAACAATATGAAGTGAAACTCACCGAGTCCATTCTCCATACTCAGGTTTCCAAGGAAATATAAGTGTTTCCCATTTCTTAAGGCTCAGTGAATGATGGGAAAACACGCAGCCCTTTTTAACCATCAACTAATCATTTCTTTGAAAGGGCAAAATAATGCTAAAACCAAGCTATCTACTGACAGCACAAATACAAAACTCTATTTTGAGGCACTGAATTCACGTACGATCATCGATGCCACCATCTGTGTCAAAATACGATCCACGAGTAAAAGAAGAAAAAATAAAACTCTAAAGCCAAGATTACGATCAGAACACAAATGAAATACAAATAGAAACCTCGAATACACATACTAAATGGACGCTGGGAAAGCTGTCTGAGCTGAGCGAAGAGGAGCAGCAGAGACTCAGACAGCGCGCACCGCTCTAAGCTCTTTAGATCGCAGACCCCTAACCCCGAACCCGCCCCCGGGGAGAAGCTATTATTTGATCATCCCCGTCCTGCAGGTGAGGCCTCGCAGGCAGAGGGATCCAGAGGCCTACAGCGAGGACACGGCTGAGCCGGGATGTGAACACGGGCAGTCTGGCTCCATGCTCATAATCACTTCATTCTTTAGGCAAAATTAGGGGAAAATAGCATATGCAACCACTTATACCCCAAAAGCCAGACCAGGGAATTTTCTGGTATACCCCTATTATAAATAAAATATTGCTCTCAAGTTTACTTTCTTTGTGTAGGAAAGTTTTCCTTTCAACAAAATAGGATGAATCCCCGTTGGCTGTGCAACTAACGACCGAACACGCCTGCTTCGGGCGGTGGGACACGCTGGCAGACGCGGCGCCGGGCTGTGCCCACCGCGGAAATCAGCAGGTGACCATCCCTGATTCACTGTTACGGTTTGCAGAGCATTCTAGACCACTACTCATCATTTTCGGGACATGTGTAGGCCCCTAATTTCTATTTTAGAAAGTTGATTCATATTATTCTCTTAAAATAAATGTACTGGTTTTTCCCTCTCCTCTCCCCACTAATTCTCAGTCAAAAATGGGTCTGGAGCACGATGGTCTCTGGGCCGTTTTCTAAGTCCTGTAGAGGTCACGGGGTTGGACCCTGTCACCCCAAGGCGTCTCTGTGCTACTGGCCTTCTTCGTTCAGGACTCCTGGATGCCTGGCCTTAGAGCGACCCCTCTTTTTAGAGAGGTTACTAAACACTAGTGAAAAGAGAAGGGACTGACATCCTAAAACTACAAAAAAGAAACCAAATGAGGTTTGTTGCCTTAGGATTTCTGTAATTTTTAATCTTTCTATAATTCTACATCAAGCTTTCTCTTAATTTACCAATTTCTATTTTAACGAATTTGAAAGTTGGCTACAATTTTCCACATAAGGAGAGATGACCACGCAAGCTGGTTTATGACAATATCCACAAATAACTGATCTCCTGACTTCTACCTACTCACAAAACAAATCCTGAACAGCCTGGCTCGTGTCAAAAGTAATAAGTTTTTCATGAATTTCCCACCGATATTAACTTGTATCTCCTCGTAATAATTCCTCACTAAAGTTAACACTCGTTAGAAAAAATACTCACCACATGCATTTATACGCGGTATATAGCTTTTGGAACAACTTTGCTCATAGGTATTACTTGGGAAAAAGTACAAAACTTTTCTAGACAAAATCAACACTTTTTTAGTTAACAAAAATAAAGCAAATATTGCCTAGCATATCCGTAACTCAAAAATCATCTCCCAAATCCTATTTTACATGTGATGAGAAACACTTACTTCTAGAAGCCCTATGTGAAGACGATGCCTCTTTAGCAGAGGCATCAGAACTAACATATAATCACCATCCTAGGTCTGAGGATTTTAGCTCAAAAATTAGTACATGACTTTCCTCAACAAGCACAACTGGGAATAACATGGAAACTCAGAAGTTATGCAACACTTGTCAAGAAATTCACTTTGGCAATTTTCTACGTTTGCCCACTTCTACAGAAAGGATAACAACAACAACAAATCACTGGTTCAAAAACAAATCTCTCAAACGGTATGGATGCATTTAGGTGTCACTCTACAGAAGCCATTATTGGTGTTTTCATAATTAGGGGACAATGAAAACTCCGCTTCAACACGTACAGTTTATAGATTCACTCAGACATTTTAATACAGTTGAATTAAGGATTACGTATCACAGTCCAAGCTCTGTGACCAATAGCATCTAGTATTTACATATTCAGAACTACATTCGTTAAAGGCAGAACTGAGTATTTTCTTCAAATATGTGTTATGTGTGAGTTAAGACTCGAATTAGGGAGGGAAGAACTGATTTTAAGGTATCTTTTTATTTTTACTTATTGATTCATGTAAGACTGACATTAAACAGTAATTCTAGAAGTTATTGGTTTGGTAGGCAAAAATGATGACATATGTCATAGTGATAATAAATTATCTTACGAGTAAGGATTTCATATTTTGAAAAAGATAATTATACAGAGATTACCATAACTTTCCCTCTAAAATAATTTAATAATTCTTTTAAAGTATCTCAGTCTTTATACCAATGAGTACTTCAATAATTTAGCGACTGAATAACATAAACTGATCAACAAAGGACCCGACAGTGAATAAGTTGGCTTAAGAATATTCTGATTGGTAATGTAAATATTCTGATTCATAATAAACCAGAGCCTAACTGACGAAACGCACAAATACAAAAATCAAAGACTCTTCTAGGGAAACTTATACAAAAACAAAACAAAACATGCAAACATTCTGAAAAACAAATTGTCAATTACCTTCTACATCGTCCTCATGCTCTTCATCTTTATCATCTGGCCCATCGCTTTTCGAATAAAAGAACAGAAGCGGTTAAGAAAAAAAAGCTTTAGTTAATAACGGCATTAAAACCAATTCTTAAAATGTAGTAAAGAATGAGTTACAATATGATGTGTGGCATTTAAAAAGGGAGAAATGACAATAAAAAAGGAAGCTTTGCTTCTCACACCATTTCATGTTGAAGTCTGAATTGTAAATGATATCTAGCTAAGTTATCAATAACCAAGAAGCTCTGCCTGACCATGATACATAGAGTGCCAAGTAATGTCATAATAAAATTTAAAATAATTTAAAGCCAAAATATTCTACTAATTTGGTTGTAAATAACACAGCACTTGAATATCATAGTATGCCACAAATAATTATTAATGCTTCTGCTAAGGCCATTTACATATTTTTAACATCATAAAAAACATTTTTCTTACACTTTTCTTATATATGAAATAAAACTACATAAAAACAAACGAACAAACAAAAAAAACAGAAATCCTGTAGGAAGCAAGCTCTTTTTAATGAAATAATTGGCAGAATGAAGAACAGCAAGCAGAGCAACACATGCGTAAAGGTGATGCATTTTGCAGTTAGATGTCAATCACAGCACAGTGGAATTTTTTCGTTAGATGTAAATTCATCAAGCAGAATCATGTCGAAATGTGGGAGGAAAGCAGCGTGATACATACTGGCACCGTAACCCGCATCCTTTTAGGAATATGGCATCATGCATTAGTGGTGGAAGACTCATCCGTTTTTAGGTTTCTGGACTGGACCAACCTGTCTGATGCTGGAAAGGAGAAACTGTCCTCATACAAATCCCCTTCTAAAGCAAGACTGCTCCAGCTACTGCTGTTACCATGACTGCCAGGGAAGAAGAGAACAGTGCTGAACTAGAGAACGGACGGAGAGACCACTACTCATCATTTTCGGGACATGTGTAGGCCCCTAATTTCTATTTTAGAAAGTTGATTCATATTATTCTCTTAAAATAAATGTACTGGTTTTTCCCTCTCCTCTCCCCACTAATTCTCAGTCAAAAATGGGTCTGGAGCACGATGGTCTCTGGGCCGTTTTCTAAGTCCTGTAGAGGTCACGGGGTTGGACCCTGTCACCCCAAGGCGTCTCTGTGCTACTGGCCTTCTTCGTTCAGGACTCCTGGATGCCTGGCCTTAGAGTGACCCCTCTTTTTAGAGAGGTTACTAAACACTAGTGAAAAGAGAAGGGACTGACATCCTAAAACTACAAAAAAGAAACCAAATGAGGTTTGTTGCCTTAGGATTTCTGTAATTTTTAATCTTTCTATAATTCTACATCAAGCTTTCTCTTAATTTACCAATTTCTATTTTAACGAATTTGAAAGTTGGCTACAATTTTCCACATAAGGAGAGATGACCACGCAAGCTGGTTTATGACAATATCCACAAATAACTGATCTCCTGACTTCTACCTACTCACAAAACAAATCCTGAACAGCCTGGCTCGTGTCAAAAGTAATAAGTTTTTCATGAATTTCCCACCGATATTAACTTGCATCTCCTCGTAATAATTCCTCACTAAAGTTAACACTCGTTAGAAAAAATACTCACCACATGCATTTATACCCGGTATATAGCTTTTGGAACAACTTTGCTCATAGGTATTACTTGGGAAAAAGTACAAAACTTTTCTAGACAAAATCAACACTTTTTTAGTTAACAAAAATAAAGCAAATATTGCCTAGCATATCCGTAACTCAAAAATCATCTCCCAAATCCTATTTTACATGTGATGAGAAACACTTACTTCTAGAAGCCCTATGTGAAGACGATGCCTCTTTAGCAGAGGCATCAGAACTAACATATAATCACCATCCTAGGTCTGAGGATTTTAGCTCAAAAATTAGTACATGACTTTCCTCAACAAGCACAACTGGGAATAACATGGAAACTCAGAAGTTATGCAACACTTGTCAAGAAATTCACTTTGGCAATTTTCTACGTTTGCCCACTTCTACAGAAAGGATAACAACAACAACAAATCACTGGTTCAAAAACAAATCTCTCAAACGGTATGGATGCATTTAGGTGTCACTCTACAGAAGCCATTATTGGTGTTTTCATAATTAGGGGACAATGAAAACTCCGCTTCAACACGTACAGTTTATAGATTCACTCAGACATTTTAATACAGTTGAATTAAGGATTACGTATCACAGTCCAAGCTCTGTGACCAATAGCATCTAGTATTTACATATTCAGAACTACATTCGTTAAAGGCAGAACTGAGTATTTTCTTCAAATATGTGTTATGTGTGAGTTAAGACTCGAATTAGGGAGGGAAGAACTGATTTTAAGGTATCTTTTTATTTTTACTTATTGATTCATGTAAGACTGACATTAAACAGTAATTCTAGAAGTTATTGGTTTGGTAGGCAAAAATGATGACATATGTCATAGTGATAATAAATTATCTTACGAGTAAGGATTTCATATTTTGAAAAAGATAATTATACAGAGATTACCATAACTTTCCCTCTAAAATAATTTAATAATTCTTTTAAAGTATCTCAGTCTTTATACCAATGAGTACTTCAATAATTTAGCGACTGAATAACATAAACTGATCAACAAAGGACCCGACAGTGAATAAGTTGGCTTAAGAATATTCTGATTGGTAATGTAAATATTCTGATTCATAATAAACCAGAGCCTAACTGACGAAACGCACAAATACAAAAATCAAAGACTCTTCTAGGGAAACTTATACAAAAACAAAACAAAACATGCAAACATTCTGAAAAACAAATTGTCAATTACCTTCTACATCGTCCTCATGCTCTTCATCTTTATCATCTGGCCCATCGCTTTTCGAATAAAAGAACAGAAGCGGTTAAGAAAAAAAAGCTTTAGTTAATAACGGCATTAAAACCAATTCTTAAAATGTAGTAAAGAATGAGTTACAATATGATGTGTGGCATTTAAAAAGGGAGAAATGACAATAAAAAAGGAAGCTTTGCTTCTCACACCATTTCATGTTGAAGTCTGAATTGTAAATGATATCTAGCTAAGTTATCAATAACCAAGAAGCTCTGCCTGACCATGATACATAGAGTGCCAAGTAATGTCATAATAAAATTTAAAATAATTTAAAGCCAAAATATTCTACTAATTTGGTTGTAAATAACACAGCACTTGAATATCATAGTATGCCACAAATAATTATTAATGCTTCTGCTAAGGCCATTTACATATTTTTAACATCATAAAAAACATTTTTCTTACACTTTTCTTATATATGAAATAAAACTACATAAAAACAAACGAACAAACAAAAAAAACAGAAATCCTGTAGGAAGCAAGCTCTTTTTAATGAAATAATTGGCAGAATGAAGAACAGCAAGCAGAGCAACACATGCGTAAAGGTGATGCATTTTGCAGTTAGATGTCAATCACAGCACAGTGGAATTTTTTCGTTAGATGTAAATTCATCAAGCAGAATCATGTCGAAATGTGGGAGGAAAGCAGCGTGATACATACTGGCACCGTAACCCGCAACCTTTTAGGAATATGGCATCATGCATTAGTGGTGGAAGACTCATCCGTTTTTAGGTTTCTGGACTGGACCAACCTGTCTGATGCTGGAAAGGAGAAACTGTCCTCATACAAATCCCCTTCTAAAGCAAGACTGCTCCAGCTACTGCTGTTACCATGACTGCCAGGGAAGAAGAGAACAGTGCTGAACTAGAGAACGGACGGAGAGGGCCCTGGCTGTCCCGTGGAACGGCTCCTGCCAGGGACAACGGCGGTGTCCTGACGCCGCCACAGCGAGCGGGGAGAGAACCCCTCGCTGCGGCCACGGGAGGTGCCTGGCAGCCTCGGAGACTCTTCCTCAGCGGACGGACAATCATTCTAAACTTCCATTCACTTTACAGGTTAAGTCAACGGAATGACTTTTCAGATAGCAAGTGAATGTCTGAAGTAAGACGTTTCACAATGAAATTAACGTCTATGTTAAGTCTCGGGATATAATTTGTAAAAAGCCAGGACTCGTCCGCTTGGGTAAAGTTTAAAAAGTGCACAGGCTGACACTCTTTCGGGTCTTCAGTTAGAGCAAACGGCGATGTGCTGGGGGGAGGGAGGCGGGCGGCAACACAGTCCTAAACAGACCTTCTCTAACTTGGAGAAAAAATGTCTCGAATTTAAAATACTCTTATTATGCCAATGACTTCTGTTGCATACGTTATGTATAATTCAGGAGGTGATCAATCATATACATTTTCTTCAGAATACTGAATAACCAAGGCTATTCGAGCATTACGCTTGTCCATTCGGCCAGTCACGAAACGCCACACAGATAACTTCTTAAATTAACCAATCAATAGAAGAAAGCAACTATATTCTAAAATTGCAGCAAAGCAATAAAAAACAAAAAGCAACTGTGTTCAGAAACAAAACTGAATTCAAATTTTCAGATTAAAACCTAAACATGCAATTTTTAAAAATACTAATTAGTAAGCACATTAGTCTGCAGTGATAAGCAGCTATATTTCCCCATGTTAGGCTAGGCAATTATAAAAATTAATATTTACACAAATCAAAATTTTGGTTCTAAAAATGAAATAACAAAATCTTTTTATGGGCATCAGTAAAGGTTGACAACGTTACGAAAAAGAAGGATGGTTATTTAAAAGTTCTAAATAGTTTCCAAGCAATCCTGAGTCATTTACATATCCATGTTTACTCCAGCACCATCGAAATGTCTGTCACAAACTATAACGTATTAGAGAGTCAAAGTTAAAACTGAACAGTATCTTTTTATATATATTCAAGAAAATATATAGCTCTACTCTAAGACTAATGTGACAACCGGTTCCGCCCATGAGTCTGCTGTCAGACAAATCAAAGCTGAGAAAGCACGTAAATACAGAGTGGACAGGGAGCCACCAGCCAAAGAGAAAATCAATGCTCTCAAACACTGCACTTACTTCTATTCACAGGATTATTAAACAAAAAAATATATAAAATTCTTACCCATATTCTAATGATTCCTCCGATTAATAAAAAACCATTATCCAAGTATTAGGTGAACATGGAAAGAATGACAGCTAAAAAATGTAAAGACTAAAAATTCAAACTCCCTTTATCTAACCTCATTTCCCCTCCTGTTTTACCCGCCAAAATGGGTGAGATCTGAAGTCAGCTATTTATAAAATGCCACTTGTAACTAGGAAAACCATATAATTTTTTATCCAACCAGGGCACTTCTGAAAGTGAAAGGCGTCACCATCATTAAGAACCCAGGAGCAGCAGCAAACCAGGACCGCCCTGAGGAGCGCGGCGGTGCGGTGCGGTGGCCCTGCATTAACCCAGCACGAAGCATCGCCTCCTCGCCTCACAGTCCATCCCCTTCCCGAGCACTGTCCCGCTTCCACCGTCGCTCTGGTGTCATTTCCTACTTCTTACGCCCAGGGCGGGTGTCCCTCAGACCAGTGGTAGGCAAGGCCTGGGGCTCTGGGCCACGCAAAGAGTACTGTCGATTCTGACACAGCTCATAACAATTAACTCCAACATTCCACAAGGCCAGCCCCCCTCTTACCATTCTGCCTCGTAACTTTTAAGAAATCCATAAACCGCTGAAATACTTGATATTCACATATACAGACAAGTTCTCTTTCTGACCATATAATTATACATCCCTCCTAGACACTAGTACAAATCTGGGATTACTGTTTCTGTCTTAACCGTGGCTCTCTATGGGACCTCCCACTCAGAGCGAAACTGAAGTCTGTCCACACCTTTAGTCTTTAACCTGACCTCTGGACCAGACAGGAACAGGTCCTACAGCAAAGAGTCATCCCGGTGCTCGTCGAGCCTGCAGATGCCTGGGGTCCCCCAATGCCCTGCTGAGTCTCGCCTCTGGGAGGTGAGGCCCTGGCAAGTCTATGCCCAGCAGGCACGCCAACGCTGGGGGGTCCCACTCACTTTTCCTCTGGGCCTGTACCTTAATGCCACGGAGCATAACGTTTCTTATTAAGCCTGTGGTCAATCAAAACCACATGAGTTTTTGTGACAAAATGCTATCAAGCCAAGTCTTCCCCAGCTCGAATTCGAATCATTCGTAACTATTTGAACATAATTATTTCAGCCTCAGCCTAATCTGGTCTTTTCGATCCTCGGTTCTGTTAATGGGCTTATTTTTTCATCTTCGTCTTGAGTCATTCACCAACGAGCACTCCCTATCACTAATAAATGACGCCGAGTGGGACAGAACCGAGGACGGCGCCTGGCAGCCATGCCCTCCTCAGCGAACCAGGCGGCGCTCCACGCAGCGCTGCTCGGGGGCTGCAGTCCCCGCCGTGCTGGCCTCAAACCCCGTCCTTCCACTGTAGGCACCAGGATTTCCTGAGCAACCATGAGAAACCGCACTGAGGTTCCAGAAGCCTGTTTCTCAGATAGGAAGGATTTACGTGTTAATATTCTATTCTAGATAAAGTCATGGAAAAGGGCAAGAAGACGAGTTGTGATATTACCCCCACCTCCCACTACCAGTTTTAAAGACGGCCATTTTGGGATCCAGATTTACAGAAATATTGGTGGTTTATACCATATTTTAAGAAACTATGACGAAAGAGATACTTTACAAATATATTAACACTTACTAGTTAATCCAAGCACCAAGCAAATACTCGGTTCCAACAGGTGAAGCCGCTTCCTCTCCGTATGCTCCCTCATCCCCCTCCTAAGTCTTCTTACCTCCCCACCAGGGAAGCAGGTAAGCTGATCCCACGGCTCTGCTGAACCGAAGCCTCATGGGGCCCCTTCCACATGCACCCGGAACCGGAGGTACACAGCTGGGGACCCTCTCCCTCCCTAAACTCGGCTATGGATGGCACTCATTATTTCCAAGTATCAGTTAATGTCGATAAAGATTTTATGGAATACTACTGGTTAGTCAGAAAATGGCTTTGCAGGTTACAACTATAAAGAACAATTCCATCACAATTAATAAAATATTCCAAAGATTGTTATTATAAAGTTAACTAAGAAAAGTTATAGATAAGTGCCTTCTGGAGCACAAAACCACGTTTTTGTAACGAGTTTATGTATTTTCAGTCACTCGAGTAGAAATGCTCCAGGTCGTTTTGTTCCGGAAGAGCAGGACAAGTAAGGGATCCTTCCAGAGATACTTTAACCAATACAGAGAAAATTACAGGGTCATTTTCATGCCTCTCACAGACAAGTGTCCTTTTCTTATCCTCTAAAGAAAAAAAAAGTACCCTCTTTAAAGTGAGAAAAATTTTTCCTCCAAAATTCATGAAAAGTCTAGGTAAAGCTTAAAGGGCATAAAATCAAGTGTGTGCAACATTTTTCAAATAAACGATTGGCACATTTAGAGAAAATCAGTTCAATACTACATTTAATAAATGTCAAAAACCATTAAAAACATATTATAGATAATAAAGTACATTTTAAAAATAATGGTAGATTTTCAAATTCAGATTTTTAAATCATCATATTTATAGTTCACTTCTGAGATCTGAGGACTTAAACTATGCAATTACATGTAAAATTTTAATTACCTTTCACTTAGATGATGGAAACTACTGCTTTCATCCTGGTGTTCATCTTCAAAACTTAAATTGGACCAGCTACCAGTGCTGTCATCACCAATACTAAGATTCAGCTGCTGGCTACCCAAAGACTCCGCTGACTGAAAGTCTTCTATTTCTTTTGGACTAAAAAAAGAGAGAGAGAGAGAGAAAGATAAATTCAATCCAAAAGCATCAGATTCTGAATTATAAGACTATCCATTTGATGATAAGGATGACAAAAACAAGAAATGGCATTTGGAGTCAGCCCAGTGGTCTACCTAACCCGCTGTGACTGTGTCTGCTAACAGCGAGACTTTACAGGGCAGCACACTGATTTCACGTTCACTGAGGTACCAGGCCAACACCGCTAACTTACCTTATTAATCTAGCATGGCTCCATTCCAAGCGCATCACTTACCTAAATCCTCTGTAAAGTAGTTCGGATTTTCAACTGGGACCACTATGGCGGAGCGCATCTGCTTTGTGAGACAGTACTGTTGTTTTTACCAAGCACAAAAACAAAAAACCCTTCTTCTGGCTTAAAAAAAAAAAAAGTATTCGAGGAATTCTAGTACTGCCAATCAGGCCTACAGCCAGACGAGCCAAATCCCTGCAAGAGTCGAGGCACAGATCAGAACCCTTCTCATTTTTCTCAATGAAGAAACATTTATATTTTTGTTCCATCTTTACAAGAAAGGCCATTCACTGTTCAATTACTGTAATAGCCCCCTCTACAGTTTATTCCCACCAGAGCAGTTTAAAGTGATGTTCTGATGTTTTTAAACACGAAGAGGGAAAATGTTAGCCTTCCAATCGAAACCTTCTAGTGGTCTCTCACCAGTCGGACAGGGTCTGAATCCTTGACACACAGCACCTGGCAGGATGCGCTCTCATGACCTCCACCTGACCCACCTCGCCCCCTGGCCCACGCGCTGCAGCCACTCGGCTTCCCCAGCACGGATGGTCTCGGCCCCCTGCCTGGAAAGCTCTTCCTGATTTGCCTTCGCTCACATGTCATTTTGTCAGAGTTGCTTCCCCTGCTCCCTGTTCTGAACTGCAACCAGCCCCACCTGGTGGCACCCGCCACTAGCACCAGATCCCCTTCCCTCACTTCCGTCTTCCTCCAAAGCATTTGTCACTGAGCGACACACCACATAGTTCACTTATTCATTGTCTGTCGCATTCCACTGTAACATGACATCCCGGAGAGCACATATTTTCACTTATTTTACTTATTTCTGTATCCCCAGTGCCTAAAATAAGTACTTTGACGCTATTCTCATTTCGTATTTAAGATACACCAGCCAGAACCTCGCTGGCATTCCAGGGGCAGTCACACTACAGTTTTAAACGCTAATGGAGTACTACTTCATTCTTTAAAAAAAAGAAAAAGGAAAAAAAAAACACTTCCTGGTATGCACCACAATCTAATATTTTGACTAAAATGTCCCACTAGATGGGGTCCAAAGAAGAGTTTTTTGGTTTTTTGTTTTTTTTTTTTTTAATAACTGCTGGGTTATTTTGGATTAGAAAAGTAACTCTAAAGACAGTTTAGATGTTTTGTTCTCCTAAAAACGCACTACACACACTCCCCATTTGACACTCACGTGACACCCCTTGGTACATTACAGCTTAGCGAAATATTTATGGTTATTTTCACGATTTGAACATTTATATGAAAAGGGGCACTAGGGAAATAACTCGAATAATACTTTTAAAAATAATCCATTTGAGTGAATCCCTCTTAAAGCTTGAAGACAAACCATTTCAACTTCAGAAAGAGAAAATGTGATAGCGCCTGGTGCGCACCAGTCAACTTTTATTAGTGGGCACTCAGAGAAACCCCGCACGATCATTAATGATGACAGAGAAAGCGAAGAGAAACACAGCGGCTCCCTGCCAGCCTGGATGGGGCCGGAGCGGACAGCAGGGTCACAGAAAGAGCTCGGGGCTGATCTCCTCAGCCAGCTCCAAAAACGAAAGGTGGAAACAGGAGCCCACATCGGGAGCCCACTGCCCCTCGCCAGGCCCCAGCAGGGGACCCCAGGGACTCTCACCGGGCGGACGAGCCAGAAGGGAGGGGGCTCTTCTCCTCCCGAGGCTGGGGCTGAAGGGGGTAGGGAGAGGGAAGAACAGCGGTTAGAGCCTGAGGCCACGTCTGTCTGAGGAAAGCTGCTTCGATTACAGAAGGCCTAGCTCACCACGACGCACTGACGTCCGCCATCACATCGGAACTACTAAGCTGTCATGAACAGAGAGAATGTGGGTCTAGGGCAAAGCTTCACGACTCTGTCCTGTGAAGGGCCAGACGCTGAACTTAGGCACTGCCGGCTGGAAGGTCTACTGCAGTCACGCAACTCCGCCCTCAGGGCACGAAACCAGCCCCAGACAGGCCGGAAATGAATGAGCGCGGCTGTGTTCCAATGAAACTTTACTTGTGAGCACTGGAATCTGAATTTCATATAACTTTCACATGTCACAAAATAGTATCCTACCTCTGATTTTTTTTAAACACTTAAAAAATGTAAAAACCACACTTGGCTCATAGGCCATACACAAGCAAGGAGGCGACCAGTTCTGGCCCGCGGGTTATGGTCTGCCAACGCCTGGTCCGGGGGCAAGGGGACGACCTGACTATGGCCGGGAGAGCTCCCGCGGTTCACCAGAAACCCACGGTGTCTCTCGTCTCCAGAGGACACTCCCAACAACGGGATCCGAGGGTCCTGGCCGCACCGCATCTCCATTTTAAGACGGTGCAGAATGGAAGCAGTCCTTGTCACGGCTTTGACAAAAGCTACTACAAAGTCTGAGGTGTCATGTGATTAAATTCCACCTCCACTGAGGCCTCCGTTTCAGAGGGACTAACAAATCCAGTCCTACAAATAATATCACAAGTTAGCCTTGACGTTTTCCCAGGCAGAATGGAGGCTAAAGTGAGCATTTTTAACTAAGGTGTTAGAATCTGAGCACGAAGCGCAGCTGCTGAGGAACCGGACACTGGGACACAGGACACCAGGACGGCCCGCAAGAGCTGCCCCTTAAGTCAGGGCCTATCAGGAGAAGTGGCGGCAGTGGGGAAGGACCTGGAGCATTTCTGCTTTCTTCCTGATAGCATTATGATTAAATTATGCTTGTTATTTAAGAAACAAAAAACAAAAAAAATTTACCTGTGAATAGAAAAAAACAGAATATGAGAATCTAATCCCAGAGTAGTAACTTAACGTGGTCATTAATATTCTATATTTTTGTATAAAATTCTCCAGCTGTTTCCTTGACTCCACCTGGCCCGCTTCCCAGCTTTGGGGACGTGGACCAGGTGATGGCCCCTCTAAGCCTCATCCTCCAGCGCGGTAAACGGTGACAGCGCCCCCCAAAGGGCTACTGTAGAGCAACGACGCGGTGTACGTGGAAGTAACACGTAGGGATGTAGAACACCACGCAAACGGAACAGGGAAACATTTTTGTCAATTTAGGGTTAAAAATAATCCTACCTTTCTGAACAGAACCTGAGACATACCTGATCGAGTTTAACTTTTCGTTCTTTCGTAAGGCCCAAACGAAACGTGAGACGTACCTGCTAAGAGCACGGCCGACGTTCGCCATCGCCGACGTCATTATCTCCGTGGTGAGGCTCTCAGCAAAGCTGACGCCATCTTGTCCAATCCCACTGTCAGCTGCCAGGCTGGTGCTGCTCAGCTCTCGCTCTGCCCTCTCAATAGCTTCGGCAACTATCTTCTCGGCAAGCGCTGTCTTCTTATCGAGATCGACACGGACTTGGGGGACTTCGAGATGGAAAATCCTGGGTTGCTGATAGATGTGGCCGAGTTTTGAATTAGAGAGCGGCCTGCCACGAGCGTCCTGTCTGGAGAAGTGCTGAGCGGAACTGCCACTGGGGTCACGGAGTTCTCTGTGGTCGCAATGTCTGCACGCTTGGCTCACGAGAGGCGACAACTTGGACGCGTAAGTGGGCCCACCTGCTGCTTTTGTGGCCTCAGACGCGCGGGCGACCGCAGACCCTAACCTTAGTTCTGAAGTGTCACCCAGTACCTCTCCAGCCCACTGTTCCACAGCCTGAACGACACTCTCTCCACAACCACGCCCACCGACTCTGCCTGTGCGGGGGGGAAATCCAGGATTTTGCAAAGGAGCCTGAAGAGGTTCGGGAAACGCTGGCTCGGCGTGAGGCTCGGCACCCTCAGCACACCCGGGCTGTTCGTGACGGCGGGAATCCGCCGAGGACTGTGGCAAGCCACCCGCGGGCGCCGTCAGCGCTTTGCTAGCATCTCGTGCTATGCTGCGAGCGAGGGACGTGGAGAAACCGTCCAGCTCCGAGCACTCGCTTCGGCTCGTGCCCCGTGCCCGTTCACAAGTCTGATTTTTACACAGGTCGCCTCCGCTTCTTTTACTTTGTCTTCTTTTACCTGCGTCTTGGCGGTTTTCCCTATGTAAGAACAGTAAGAGTTCGCTGCCGGTTTCCACCTCTGAGCTCTGCGCAAGGGGCATTTGTGAGCTGCACTTCATTCTGGCCGTCTTGGCTGCTTCTTGCAATCCTGATTTGACAGATCGATAAGCAAGTCTGTTGGCGTACTGATCCATCAGTAACTCACCATTACCACCTTCCTGTTTCAGTATTTGGATAATGTGACCTGCATATTCGTCCGTCACACTTTCGCAGCTGGGATACTTGTATGTCAGGCCTGACATGCGAGAACTCGGTAATGAAAGAATAAATGGATCTTCTCTCGGGTGTGCTGCGGCCTCCACATGCAACCTCTCCTCTGCTCTATCATCCTGGGCACCGTCAACATAACAACTGCTCCTCCTCTGCTTGAAAAGCAGACAACTTGTAACTTTTGCTATTTGCTCAGCTTCTGTAACGACTTCGGCTGCCATATCACCTGCAAAATTGTGTAATGTTTGTAAATCTTCACCTGAGTGATTTAAAAAGGTAGGAGATACACTTCTTGAACTCTGCACATTTAAGCAAGGGCTCTTAACCCTGGGTTCTTGAATGATTTTATTATCTAGATAAGAAGCTGCCGTTTCGGTTGCAAGGGAAACGATGCGTGTCGCTAACACTTCTGCAAACTGAACTTTCTTCCCTGAGTGCTCTGACTTCACGTCCACTTCTGGAAGATCTTCGCCTTCACCACTTTCGACTTCCTCTGAAAGAGATCGCATGAGCTTCAACATGAATTCTTCCTTTTCAATAGCGTTTTGTTCGTTTTCAGATAAACTTCCGCCAGACGAGTTGTGAGGCGTGGAAGGCGGTGTCGCAGGTGCGAATTCTTTGGCCAGCTCCCCCTTGAGCTTCTTGGTGAGCTTCTTGATGTCGCATTCGGGACTGGCCTGAGACGGCACCAGAGGACTGGATGGAGGAGTATCGGGTATCACATTTCCATCTCTGATTTTCTGTTTACCTTCCCCGTGCAAACCATCTGCACATGTAAGCACTGTGGATGAGAAAGCATGTGAATGGGGAAAAGGGCTGTCTTGCCCAAAAGACAAGGGCTCAGGTGTTGTATTATTCAAATTATTGTTTTTCACTGATTTGTCCTTAGCGGCTTCCTTCAAATCAGGTCTCTGACCTGCCGCAGGTGGACAACGTGGTAGTGTCTCTAAAGAGAACCCGTGAGCTGCAGAACCTCTGCACTCGGGGACACCATCCTTTCCCACTGAAAGCGAACAGTGATTTAAGTGACCTTGAGCATCAGGGAATTTGGGGCACTTTTCCACGGTCGACCGAGACTCTTCTCCAGGAATAGGCAAGCCTTCCTCGTGTTCCACATTTTTATCTACGTTTGGGGTCATTGATTTGCTTTTATCTATGGAATGTTTAATAATGGATTTAGATAACCGATCAGCAAACATGTCCTTATGGCTAGCTTCACTCTGTTGCAACGTCACTGGATCGCAATGGAAAGGAGGGGTTTGTCCCTTTACGGTTTTAGTTAAACCATCTTTGTGTTCGTCAACTGTTACTGTATCTTTGAATGACGTCACTGACTCTAAAGTTTCATTTACTATCGTATGTACCATTGCTGCAGAAAAGTTGCTAATAAGCACAGGATCATTTGTTAATTTTGAAGAACTCTGCATTTCCACAACCTCATCAGCTGCTTTAAAATCACTGTGATGACCCGGATTATGTTCTGAAGATAAACAAATATTTCTGAGACAAGCTCCTTCCTCTTCATTTTTTGTCGAAACACGTGTTTCAGTAGAACCGCCACTCAAATTACTATCACCAGATGACAGGTGAGACTCTGCCTGACACACACCAGCCGAAAAGCGACATGGGAGCAGGGCACTTCCCGCCAAGGGCACTGGAATAGAAGTGATGATTCCAGAAGTACAAAACAAGGCCTGCTGAACGGTGTATTCTTTTTCACAGTCCTGCGCTGGTCTTGTCGCCATAACTGCTTGATTGTTAAAAGGAGGGGAACACGTGGGGGCCCGTGTTGATGGCACTGAATTTTCTGCACTCACATACTTTACGTTATCTGTGGAAATGCTGACTGCCGCCTTTGTTGTAAAGGTCACATCGACCTGTGACAGCTCAATGAATGCCTCTTGTATTACAGATTCAGACAGATCTTTCGCGTATGACTTCACTACTTTGTCTTCGTAGTCAAATGACCGACACGGTGGAGAGGCGGGTGTTGGGGGACAGGAAAACTGACACACTTCCATGATGCCCTCAAAAACAAGCTCCTCAGCGAGACCCGCGGCGAAGCCGGCAGCTGTGTGTGTAAGCATCTGCTTCCTCACGTACTGCAAATCTTTTAAAGCATTTGATAAAGCTTCGCTCACCAAAAAATTAGCCAGACCACCAATGGCACGCTCTTGCAGCGAAAATGCACGCTGCCTTCTCAGTTCGTTAAACGCCATCTGAAAAACAGATGCCGTCAATCTGACGGCTAAATGGCACAATGCGTTGGTACATGAAGAGACCCCTTTCTGCAAGTCTTTAAACGCACCAACGAAGCTTTTCTCCACGAGATCTGCGGCGAATTTTTGAATGCTATCTTTAATCATTAAGGATGCATGTCTAGACTTACTTTTTTGATCGAGGCTTCCACTCTTAAGGGCTATGGTTTCATTTTCTCCCTTTTTAACACTAACAGCGTTTAAGGTTGCATTAGTATGTTGGGTGTGAAGAACCGAGCCCAGGACTTCACATGAAATGCTGTCTGCATAATCTTCATAGGTGTAATAAACAGAATCATGCTTTTCATGAATCCTCTCGCCACCGGCATCTGTTTGGCAAAAACATTCAACAGGTGTAGAGCCTCCAAGAGGACTAAAAGCAGAGGAACGGATGGGGCTGAACAAGCCCCGGTCCTCCCTGGACGCCTTCACGGGGCGAGGAGAGTCTGGAGCATCGCACAGGTGAGGGGATTCCGGCTTACGAGGAGTCGGCTTCCTGACATTAGCTGGGAGAGCTGGGCGATCAAACTTAAATTTCTGAGGATTCATAGCAGTGGCTACAGAACAAGCTTTTTCATGTTTCTGCCCTTTCTTTTGCGATGGCTTCCCTATGACACGATCTTCTAGAAATGGACAAGAACTCTCTAAAGTTTGTTCTAGTTCATCAAACTGATCAAAACTATCAAAAAATTCACTTACTTCTGAGTCTGAATCCTCTATATCATCTTTTGTCACGGGAATTTTAGGTAACTCAAGTTTGGCCTTTAAACTTTTCTGATATCCTTCTTCATCTAAGAAAATAACAGGACTTGGACTCGAGCACTCTGATTCAGATGAGTAGGCAGGAGAAGAGGAAAAAACCATTTTCTGTGTTTCACTCCCTTTATCCGGGGCGTTAGACGGCCTATAGAAACTCCTTTGGATCCAAGGCTCAGAAATGGATGTTGTGACTGAAGTTTTCACAGGTTGTTCTTTATGTCCCAGAATATTTATTGAGGAAGTTGGAGGCTTAGCCGACGACATCTGCCGCCCAGAGCTGACCAGAATCCTTAAATCGTGGGATTCTAAATGGTGACTGGCAGCAGTCTGTGAGGCAGCATCACACTGGCTTTTTGGTGCAGTAATGTTTACTCCTATAGGAAAAGAATAAAATGACCAATTATCCTAGGACAGAATTTTTTAAAAATCAATTTAAATCAATGAGAATAAGTAGTTGTTAAGCATAATTAGATTCCAAACACTTAAGGTAATGAAGTAAACAGTACTATCAAAATCAGGACAGAAAGGGCAAAACTAAAGGCCAGATAACGATGAACTTAAAAAATCACAAGAAAATCACTTCCTCAGACAATCAGGAAAAAAAGATTAAAGTGAATAAACTTTAACTGAGTAGTAAGTCGGCCTTAAAACTTGAAAAACTGAAACCTTGAACTTCAATCTCCTATTTCAAGAAAAAGTCTAGCGAAGAACAAACCATCATTATACAGCTTCGAAGTCTCTTCTTCCTCTAAGTGCTCAAAAGCAGTGACGAAGTCATCCTCTATGGATGACACGGACTGGTTGGTATCGTCATCGTCTTCATCAGTGGTCTCGAGGTGGCGCTTCCGATGCAAGTACGTGTCCAGGGTGTACCTTATACCAGTCGCGTATTTACTTAGGAGACCAAAGATAAAATCAATTCTGAGTCTTGGTAATGTAGGTGACACTCTCATGACACAAAGCATTCCAGAATGATGACTCTTGGGAAAGATGAGAGATGGTAAAAATATTTTAATTTCAAAATGTTATACATACAAAACATATTATCTGAAAGTGAAGCCTAGAAATAACAGTCTCGGGAGGGGAAAAAAAAAGAAGAAACGCATGCACCCCGAAAGGCTCCCCGATTTTGTGACATTTCATTCTTTCCTTTATTCTTTCTCCACAACATTTCTCTCTCCCCGATCTCTTTTTCTCCCATCTTTCTCTTAGCCAGGGAGTGAAATTCTCCCTACGCCAGCTCCTCAAACGTTACAGAACTTACTATCCCCTCCTCTGCCGATTGTGGTGTCCTGCGTGATTGCACCGCCCTGTGATCTTTCTCCTTCATCATTCACCTAGCTCGCCAGCTACACTGTAAACTGCTTGAAGGCAGGAACCAGATGCTATCTCCCTGTGTATCCCATTTTCCTGTAGCTTCCAGCATGATGTCACCTTCTCTCCTATCATGTGACAATCACCTCCTCCTCTTACCTACATTTCTCTAGTATTACAATTTACAACGTTTACAGCTTTAAGAATACAAGTCATCAGATTTTTTCCATGCATAATCTTTAAAAATGTAAATAGTACAAATAATTTATTTAAAAAACTAGAAACTAAATATAATAGCTAATCATCTCTTTATTCTAGCAAATAAAACAAAGTAAATATAAATGAAGAATATAATTAAGGAAATGAGCTGAGCAGTCCTACTTTTAAATGTAGCTCTCATACTTAACACGGTACTGTCTTTTAGATTTGGAATAAGTAAATTTTAAACCAAATCAAATTCAATTTTTAGGAGGTAAAACATGTAAAACGTTTTTCTTCGATGTGTTACAATGAAACAATACTTAGTAAAGAACCAAAAGCTTAATGTTTTATAAAATTAATCATCTGTCTGAAATAACATGTGTTTACAAAAGTAAAAAGTACATCTTCAGATATCTACTTTACACTGAAGTTTTTTAACCAGAAAAATGAGTTAAGGTGTGTTCTCTAAAACATGTAGCACAACTTTTATATAAATTTGAAATTGGCCCTAAAGGGGAAAAAATTCATATTGCTTATACAAAGCTAGAAAAAATTTAAGAAATCCAGAAATCATAATTTTCAGGAAAAAAAGAATGTACTTATATAGCATTTATAGAACTTCACACATGGACAATCTAATTTAAAGTTATGACCAAAATTATTCTATCCGTTGATTTCAAAGCTTCAGGAGTTAGATTTCTTATGTATCATATTTCCTTGAGATAGCATTAAAAAAAAGGACATCACCCAAACAGTCAGAAGCTTAATATTCTCCATCAAATGTCACTGTAAAGTTTGCTCTGAAAAACTCATTAGAGATGATTTATAAAAGTTACCTGATTTACAGGACCATTGTTCACAGCTGATGATTTATTTATATCTTTCATACAAATAATTTCATTTTCATTTAGGCTGCAGAAATGGAGTGAATTCAGAAGATCTGGAAGTTCCAAAGAAACCGCAGCTAAATCCTGATTTACAACAAAAACACAGAAAACAACACTATAAAATAACACTTTTGTTAATTAAGGTTCACATGATGTGAGCCTTATCTAGAAAGCATTAGATCTACTGGTTAATAAACTTTATAGTTCATAATAATTAACGTACCAACCACAATCAATTTTTTTAAAACTCAAAAATAAAATGTAGTAAAATATTTTAATATCTGCTATTTCTGTAGCCTTTTAATCACACTAATAACTACAAAGAACCTCACACATCCATGACGACTAGGCACTTTCACTTAATAGTTTTTAGCTGCCGAGGTCAACCTGCAGTCTCTCAGGTTTAATTAACTGTGAAATTTTTCATATAGGACTGACTGCAGAATATACATATTTGGAGCTTAAGTTTTGTATTTGCAAAATACAAGTCTATTTTTCTGCCTCTCCTCTCCAAAGTATTGTATTAGACTTTAACTTATAAGTTAATGAAGATGTAAAGGAAAAGAAAATAGCTTTTTCTCATTTGTCCTTTTTCCATAAATATTTTACCCAGTTAAAGAATTAAGTCCTTGAACCCACTAGGGTACTTTCCTCTATAAACATGGTTTTATCAGTAACCCCTAAAGAGGAAGTAGAATGAGAGAAACACTTTGGACACTTCTCTTCGCAGCCTCTCATCCCAGGAGAATGTGCTCTTCTGAGCCTCTGCCTCAGCTACTTCCTTCAGGCAAGGGCACAATCAAGACACACAGCAGAGTTTTCATTCATTTCCACCTGATCTACATATTCACAAAGAACTGAACAGTGTGATTTTCTTCTTCTATTAGGAGACCTTTACTGGCACAGAAGGAAACACTGGCAATCGCAAATTTGAAGGAGCAGCAGGAGGCAGAACAAAGTACACCTATCGCCTTAGCGCCTCCCCTACCGCCCCCCCACCATCCCCCTACTGCCCCCCTGTGAAGCCCTCCTTTGCTGATTCCAGTCTCAGCCACCAGCCCCTCTGTAAATACCTGCCTAAATCAAACAGGCTAACATTTTCAACTGGTTAA
>NW_011888935.1:1157087-1164563 GCF_000151845.1 Pteropus vampyrus | reverse complement strand
ACATCCACTCCACCGGCAAGTCCAATCGGTTCTCCTCCCAAAATGTATCTCGCAGACACCCACTCTCTCCACACCCCCCGCCACCACCTACATCTGCACCCCTACAATCCTCGCCCACCTGCTGCGGGAATGACATGTCACTTTCCTGTCAAAGGCTTCCCTGTTCCCAGCGCAGCCCAGAGGCCCCAGGCAGTGGGTCAGCTGGTGCCATCGCTGTCCCGTCAGGAGTGCACACGGCGCCCTTTCTGGGGGCCGCACACGCCCAGTCTGCTCGGCTCAGGGCTTCGTGGTGGCGCCCGTCAACCTGGACCCATCTTCCTCGGGCGTTTACATGCCTCACTCCTCCTCCTTCCAGACCCAACCTCAATGGCACCTCCTCAGAGACGCCCTCAAGGCCACCCTCTTACTGACTCCCCGTGACAGCACTTATTTCCCTCAACGCCCTCTAGGTTTCTTTGCCTAAGTTTATATAAATTAAATTTCTAAAAAGTATCTAATGATATGAATGAATGTCACATTACTAAGTAAAAAGGACAAGATAGAGAAAAATGATATAGAATATACGCACGATTTCAACCTTATTTTTAAAAACTCACGTGTGGGAAATAGCACCGAAATGGAGTATGCCAAACCACACCAGGGACTAACTCTTGATGATGGAATAATAATTGATAGTATTTTTTTCTATTTATTCTCACTGTGGTTTTTTCTCCTAATTAATAAGATTAATGACATTTTCTTTTTTATGCTTTCAGTATTTCTAATTTTTCTACAAAAAAATATGTACTACTTTTATAATCTGGGAAAAAATATTATTTTAAAACTTATATTCCCTGTACATCTGACATGATCGGAAGAAACTTTTTCCATGTGAAGACAGAATAGTAAATAGTCTACTAAGTAAAGTCTGTGACTTAAAATATGAAAAGACTTAATGATAGCAATATGGGGAATCAATTCTAGAAATTAAGGGAAAACAGCACAAAATATAAAGCAACACTCAATATACGTTTGCTCTCATTCTGACTGAGTCAGAAGCAAGTCAGAATCTTCGGTTACTCCGTGATCTTTCTTCCGATCAGTCAGGGTGCTACTACTTCACAGACTTGTTCATTTCTCGGTGTCTAGGTATGCCGCCAACCTCCAGCAGCTGCTCTCCTCGTCTGCAAACTCAAGGCAGTGCACGCGCCCTCCACAGCTGTGAGGGTTAAGCAGGCAGGGTGCAGGACAGTGCCTGGCACACCGCGGGCACGTAAAGCAAAGAGACAATTTCCTTCCTTCCTTCGGTAAGATGCTGTGAGATATGCACACCCTAAAGTGAGACGAATTCCTTCTGTTCTTTCAAGTCTCCTTCTACTGAACACAAATGAGAAAATAAACTGACTTGGGGTCTGCAGATGCCAGGAGAGCCTTTTAGGTCCCACTGATCGAGGCCTCACCAAGAGCCATGGGCGGGAGAGACGCCAGAAGCTGCTGGAGGGACGGCCTGGCAAACCACACTAGGGCAGAAGACTTGTCACGCCAGGCAACTGAGGAGGTGAGGAGCGGCTCGGCTTCACAAAACTTAAAGAGGCTCAGGGCAGAGCATGGCAAGCCTCCACGGTGAGCCCGGCACCCTGCAAATATTTCGAGGACAGCTCCTCAAGGGGCATGAAGGAAAACCACTCCAAAAATAAGCGTCTTCAGGATTTTTTTATTAAAAATCTGATTTTTTTAAAAAAATTATTTTTAAATTAATGACCTAACACCTTATTTTTGAGACTCTGTGACCTAATACTCCATCTCATATTTGGAAACATAAATACGTTTACGGACTATCATTATATCATTTATGTAGAATAAAATGTTCTTCCTTTTGTCGGTAACACATTCAAGCAAAGACTGGAAATGCTGAGGTAGCAGAGAAACAGGGGAGCAAATGGTGTATCTCATCTTCAAGCAGTAAACACCTTAACTTCAAAATAAATTTATCGCTACTTTCTCACTTTTAATCAAAGCACTGAATTTAAACAATGAAGAAGACTAACAATCCTACGCTCTGAGTAAAAGCGCTCGTCATCATACGCCAAGACAGTTACGTTAGAGGGCACGCAGAACAGGTGCCTCCATATGTGTATTATCACGTAAAGATTTTAGGCATTTTAAAAATAGATCACACAGTTCTCCAAAGATGCATGAAAAGACACTGTGCCTTATTAGGAAAGGTACAGAAAGTAACATGCCAAACCTCAGTCAAACTGACAGTCCCGTCTTGCTTTAAACGGTCCTCTGCTGACACGTTGCATAGCTCCTTCTCACTCTGCAATAAAGACTTTACAGACTGGAACACATCTTCACTGAAGCTCTGGAAACAGAAGATATCCTTAATTTATTTCATTGTAAGACAAGGTACGAGATCCTGGAGATATGCTAGCTTTAAATAGAGAGTCACTTACCTTTCCAACGAATGTTCCTTTGGCATATTATCGTACACCTTTTGACATACACAGAGCTCAATTCGGCTGAGAGGAAGAGAGCGCAAAATGCTTCCGTGGAGTTCCACACGCTCGGCACACACAGCCGTGGCCCGGGCGTGGCCCGTAGGCCGGTTCACTTACTCTCCACCCTGAAACCTGACAGGCCGTCCGGCCGGCTTCCGAGCGCTGGCAGAACAGAAGCAAGCACTCGGATGACGAGACAGCGGGGAAGCGGCTGTGAGGGATGCTAACAACAGGGATTACTCTCATGACGAAGCTGGTGATGGGGGAAGAAAAGCGATATCCCCAAATAAGGCTTTTCGGGGACCTTAAGGCAGCTGTATGAAAGCATGCAAAGTATCGGAGGGAGGAAAAAGTAATGTAAAGAAAAAATGAGGTTATAGTCAGACATAAGTAGAACGTGAATCTCTTTGCACCTTTCTCTCCTGCTGACCTGCTGACTTGCTGACCTCCTGACCTGCTGACCTGCTGCTCGTCCACGAGAACGGTCCTGACTCCGCGGTCTCCCCCAGCAGAACTCCTACCCTCTGCAAGACCTGCAAAGATCTGCCCCCCAGTCGCAATGAACCTCTCAAAGCTCCTACTGTATCGTCTGCACTTTAAGATCATCTAATCTATATCACGACACGTTACAATTCCTATTTTCACATATATTTGTCTTTCTTACCCATCAAATCAAATTACTGACACCAGAGACTGTAAAATTGTATTTTACTCAATTTGTTTCCCCAGATTTCCGTACCTCACATACTATGTGAATTCAAGAAATCTTCAGTCTAAGAGAAGAGATATTAATATAAAACCAAAGCAGGTGAGGAAAAAATGTAATGATAAATTTGAATTTGAACTATCAGCATGAACTAAAGATTATTTAATACGCATGCTACATTTTTCCACTGAGCGATCACAGAAGCAACGACCGTCGGCAGCAGCGAGGACACCCGGCATCAGACTGTGGTTTCTAAACACCATGTGCCGATGAAAAGAAGGACGGTCTCTAGGGAAAATGGCTGCTTCCAGGTCTGAGGCAGAGACAGCAGGAGGTGTGGCTGATACATCCGACAGTGACAGAATGCAAGAAGTGCTCAGAGACTAACTGGCAACACAGAAGCCAACTTGAAGAAATTCCCACTGGCCAAATTTGGGACAATATGAGCATCGAAAGAATAAAAATGGTAATGAAATATTTAAAAAAAAAAGAAAAAAAAACCCCACCCTACAAGTCCATTAAAACGGACAGAGAAAAGGGTGGGGTGGGGGTGGAGGTAGAGCATATCTTTACACAAGAACGCTGGCTAACAAATAACAAATATGGACTGAATGACAAAGCTAGAAAAATACCCTCTGTAACTCCCCGTGTAATTACTGATTTGGAAAAGGGTCATCAATGGGTCCTAATCCACTGGATTAAAAACTTCTGGAGAACAGGACACTCACACTGTCTCACAGAATCACCCCGTGGACTGCTTACTAATCATATTAATTATAAAGGGATTCTGTGTCTTTAAGTTAGAATTATTGCGAGCCTGGACCCTCCTGATCTGACGGAAGGGAAAGGCCACGCCACCACCTCAGGGGTCCCTGCCAAACCTGAAGACAGGGCGAAACAGAAGGACTCAGAACACGGGATGTGGCACAAGGCGACGGGTCCAGACTTCCACGGACCTGCTGGCGGGAGAGAAGCAGCCAGACCACTGAAATGGACTAGACTGGGGACACAGAAAAGACACGATGCCCAGGTATGGGGTGCCTGGGTCCCAGACGAGACCCAAGGGAAAGCAACAAGGGTATTGAGACAGTTACGGAATGTATGTACGGACGGCATGTTATGTCAGACCGTCTGAGGGCGGGAACGATGCTGAGGTTAAGAGATGCCTGCTGGCAGACGCAGGACAGAAGCAACATGACGTCCGCAGCCTCCCTCCCGGCTTCAGAGGTGTGCCGTTCCCTGACGTGGCCGCTGCGGGACCCTCGTACTGGATGAGATCTGGGTCAGAACAGAGACTGGTTCCTGTACATCCAGAAGGGGAGACGGCCTCCCACGCACTCTCTGATGGACGCCCCTGGATGGGCCACTGTCCTGCCTGACGGGCATGGAAGGTGTTGTCCCTCATCGGGACGGGCCTAGTGCCACATCCATCCTGCCCTGACTTGCACAGCTCCTGAGTGCCTGGCAAGCGGCACGGAGGACAGCCATGTCTTGGCCACAGCCCAGGACGGGCCTGGCACGTACGTGTCCAAACAAACTCCGTTACTTGCTGGACTGGAGTGGCCTGCCTTTCTCGGCCCTGTCCCTCCCCTCCATCTCAGGGCTTCCCCTGGGTCCGCGTGTACAAAGTGTACATGTGGGTGTGCATGTGTGTGAACACACGCAGAACAGTTATGGCAACTAACTAACAGAGGTGACTCTAACTGAAGAGTGTATGTGGTGTTCATTGTATGGTTGCCCCCCACTAACTTTTCTGTGGGCTTGAAAATATTCAAAATTTTAAATGATTCTGCTTTCATTAATGAGTAGAGGATTTCAGGTTAAGATACAAACATGAACTCAAAATAAAATATAATAAATAAAATATAATAAATAATATAATAAAATAAAATAAAATAAAATAAAATAAAATAAAATAAAATAAAATAAAATAAAATAAATAAAATAAAATAAAATATGAAAACTGAACTTGAACTGTCAGCATAAACTCATGACAGCAGTGGGCATTGCTAGTACCCAGATCTCAGTTTCTAAATTCTATTCGGGGTTCTTTGGAGAAACAGTCAATTCCAGGTCTGAAAAAGAGAAAGTGGAAGGTAACACTGGGGTCCATCTGTTGCACTAGAAATCAAAGAAGCAAGCAAAGAATTAGGAGCCTGAGACAAAAGGACATCAGCACCAGCTTGGAGGGGCTCCTGGGGACCAAATTTGGAACAACGTGAGCAGCTTAAAATAGATGAGTGAATAAAATAAATGACTATAAATAAAAAAAGGTCGAGAACACACAGAATCCATGTGTCCAAAGTAATAAAAATAAACGAAAGAGTAAGTGAGGGGAAATAAACTCAGTCGCCACCACTGGAGGTGACTACTCCACTAAGTCACTAATCTGAACACTGGTAATTAAAGGGCATTTACCTTGCCTTTACTGGAGATATCGTAGTTTATCTAAAGGTGATGAGAGGAAGCTTTTAAGAATGTTGGCTAATGTAAAAAAAAAAGGCAAAATTAGGAAAATCACCATTTTGCAACTTCTAGAAAATAAAAAATTCAAGAAAAGGTCATCAAGGAATATTATTAGATGAAAGGTTGTTGGAAAAAACAAGGTATTTGCACACAAACAAGGATCATCCCATGGATTGTTCGCTAACTAAAAGCAGACAGCTCTGGCAGAGTTACTACCTTACTCTGTTGATCAATCTTTGCATTGCTGATTGTAGGAAAAACCTGAAATTCTAGTTTATGTGAAATACAGAGGAGAGAGGAACAAATAGCACCGTGAGAAAATCACCAGACAAACCCAGAATGTGCAGCATTATAAAAAACTGGCCTAATCTGTTCAAGAAGTCAGTCTTGAATATTAAAAAAACAACAAGGAAAAAGAAGCCTCTTCTGTGCCGAGGGCACTCTCACAGACATCGTGACTGTCCCTGAAACCCGCCAGACTTTCTGTAGAAGTATGGCAAGCACCGACCCCACAGTGACACGGTACAAGAAGGGCAAGATCTCTGTGCGCCCAGGGAAAGCAGCACCACGACAGGATGCAGTGGCTCTGGTGGCCAGACCCAGCCGATCTTCCGGGAGAGGGTTAAAACTACAAAGAAGATTGTGCTGAGGCCGGAATGTGTTGAGCCCAACTGCAGAGCTAAGAGATACAGCATTTTGAACTGTGTGAGGATATAAGAAGAGACAGGGCCTAGTGATACAGTTCTAAGGTTCAGCTTTGGTTTTATTTCGAAGACAATAAAATCTTGAGGTTATGTTCACTTCTAAAAACATATTTAATGAAATTAAAAAAACTTTTTTTAAACAAATAAATAAGAGGAAGAAACTCTTTCAGACCAAAAGAAAGGTAAGGAAGTCATAACCATCAAATGCAACTTAGGGCCTAGGAGCCTAAACTGAATCCAAGATGGGGAGGTAGGGGTGGAAGCTGTAACAGATATTTTAAGGGCAATAAGGGAAATCTGAGTATGGCGGCATGTTAGCTATAAGGGAATTACATTCAATTTTCTTAGGTGTGATACTGGGATTATTGCTAGAGAGGAGGGTGTGTTATTCCTGGGAGAAGCATGCTCAAGTACCCAGGGGTGAAGAGACATTAAGACTTTAACTTTCAAATGGTTCTGCCAAAAAGTAAAAACACACACACACACACACACACACACACACACACACACACACACACGGCAAAAAAGACAAAATATTAACAATTACTAAATATGGGTGTTTGGTATGCAAGTTTATATGTGGGTGCACTATGCTTTTAACTTCTCAATATGTTTGAAATTTTTTATGACAAAATGTTAGAAATAAATTAATAGAGTACAAAGTATACCTCTTTCTGTTTTTTATAATACTTGCTTCCCAATAAATATTTGATGTCTCTCTACCTTTAATGCAAAGTGGAATCTAGGGAATTCAAGCACACCTTTCAATTTCACACCTTTCAATTTCACGTCAGCCAACAGGGAAGTTTCTATCACTCAGCTATACCAAGGAAAGGCATCAAAAGCAGTGTAAGTCTGTAATATCTGGATTCACATATTCTTATTTAAAAGTGAATCCAAACCAATCTTTCTTGTGTGCCTAATATGGATAATGTGCTGAATAACGAAAGACATTAAAATAACAGTATGAAATTTCAGCTGCAGCCTAATTCCTTATCTCGGGAATATGTTGGTAAATTCAAGTTAAACAGGAATGCAGCATTATGCTTGAAGAACAAGGTCATTAGCTCACTACTTATTTTGTATATATGTTTCTTAGTTTTAATTATTAATATAAAGC
>NW_011888935.1:1154883-1157037 GCF_000151845.1 Pteropus vampyrus | reverse complement strand
ATGACAAAATGTTAGAAATAAATTAATAGAGTACAAAGTATACCTCTTTCTGTTTTTTATAATACTTGCTTCCCAATAAATATTTGATGTCTCTCTACCTTTAATGCAAAGTGGAATCTAGGGAATTCAAGCACACCTTTCAATTTCACACCTTTCAATTTCACGTCAGCCAACAGGGAAGTTTCTATCACTCAGCTATACCAAGGAAAGGCATCAAAAGCAGTGTAAGTCGGTAATATCTGGATTCACATATTCTTATTTAAAAGTGAATCCAAACCAATCTTTCTTGTGTGCCTAATATGGATAATGTGCTGAATAACGAAAGACATTAAAATAACAGTATGAAATTTCAGCTGCAGCCTAATTCCTTATCTCGGGAATATGTTGGTAAATTCAAGTTAAACAGGAATGCAGCATTATGCTTGAAGAACAAGGTCATTAGCTCACTACTTATTTTGTATATATGTTTCTTAGTTTTAATTATTAATATAAAGCTGTTGGTATAATTATTAATTTAAAGCTATGGGTCCAGTTGCCAATCTGAAAAAGTATAATACACTAGTTTATAGAAAGAAGAAATTTGCTCACTCTTAATACCTAGCATAGGGCCATATAATAAATATTCGAATTTATATTTGCTGAACGAATGAATAAATGAATGGTAATACTCTGAGGTAGAGCTAAATTTACACTTGATACTTGCTAAAAAGAAGATGGAAAACTTCCTGCTGAGAAGACTTGGGGAGAAACTGTCATTTTTGAGAAATAAGGGTTATTGTCTTCAGGATTCTCTATCGCCACTTCCATACACACCAATCTTTGCACTATTTTAATGTTACTAATTTCGATAATGAGATTAATTTAAAATCACGAATATCATAGCTGCTGAACAAAAAAAGTGATCAACATTTTGATTACGACTATCACCAAAAGTAATGCAACACGTGAACTTACTTTTCTGACAGATGCCCTAGTCTTCGTGTGTCTGTTTCTGAGGGTCTGGAAAGTCGCCATAACTATATTGCTGTTCTGTGTAATCAATGAAGAGTTAATCCATAAAATACCTAAAGAACACATAGCAAAAGAGAACAATTTATTAATTTTGGTGATTCAGGCAATCATTTTGTCCTAAAATAGTCATCTTAAAAAAAAATAAAAACAAACAAAAATTCTGAGCCATAAAAAGTTACTTAGCAATCCAACACGAACATTTGAAAAATATGTGAATATAGGTACCTTAATAAAAGGAGCGAAAATACAGTATTTTCCCCAGGGCACCTTTGTGTTATGACTTTTCACTTAATGCTTTTTTGCTTTTTGCCCTATTCTGGATGAATGAACAAGAGTCCTAAGCAGAAAAAAACTAAGTGTGTTTCTCTAGAGTCAAAGAAATGAAAGTGAACCTAGACCGTTTTTCCAGAAAGCAGATCAGAGACAAGAAAGAGATGGACAAGGCTGAAAAGTGAGTGAGCTGCCGGCGCTCAGGAAGGACACAGGACATAAAAACAATTCCATGAAATCCCTCAGACACAGCGAAAAAGAAAAATGGGTATTGCTAAAAACACCAGAACAGCAAGGAAGTTTTAAGAAATATCACAGAACGCCAAAGAAAACTAATGAAAGGAATTAAAGAAACAATTAGAAAGAACACAGAAAACAGATATAGGAAAGTAAATAAATTACGCCTATCCTTTGATCCTGCAATTTCACATCTTAAAATTCATCCCACATATACACTTGCACAAAATTCATAAAGATATAGGTGAAAGAATATGCATTAAAATTAATATAAAACACCAGAAAGTATCTAGAAGTCCATCAATTCAAATAAATTATAACATATTCGTATGACTACTACCTAGCTGTTGGAAAAAGATCAATACATACTGATATGAGCGTGTCCACAAAATATTAAGGAAAAAAGCAAGTTACAGAACAGTACAGTGTGCTCACTACTTGTGACTAAGAACAATTACACAGAGACACAACTCCGACACACCTATATATGTGTTTGTACATGCCTAGGAAACATGACAGGTGCAAACTAAATTCGTGACAGTGGTCAGGCACAGCAACTGGGGTTTCTTAATGTTATGAAATGTCACATAATATGGTAAGATGATAGATGATTCAGTTAAATAAGGCAGTTTCCGG
>NW_011888935.1:1153477-1154353 GCF_000151845.1 Pteropus vampyrus | reverse complement strand
TGTTATGACTTTTCACTTAATGCTTTTTTGCTTTTTGCCCTATTCTGGATGAATGAACAAGAGTCCTAAGAAGGAAAAAACTAAGTGTGTTTCTCCAGAGTCAAAGAAATGAAAGTGAAGCTAGACCGTTTTTCCAGAAAGCAGATCAGAGACAAGAAAGAGATGGACAAGGCAAACAACTGAAAAGTGAGTGAGCTGCCGGAGCTCAGGAAGGACACAGGACATAAAAACAATTCCATGAAATCCTTCAGAAACAGCGAAAAAGAAAAACGGGTATTGCTAAAAACACCAGAACAGCAAGGAAGTTTTAAGAAATATCACAGAACGCCAAAGAAAACAAATGAAAGGAATTAAAGAAACAATTAGAAAGAACACAGAAAACAGATATAGGAAAGTAAATAAATTATGCCTATCCTTTGATCCTGCAATTTCACATCTTAAAATTCATCCCACATATACACTTGCTCAAAATTCATAAAGATATAGGTGAAAGAATATTCATTAAAATTAATATAAAACACTAGAAAGTATCTAAAAGTCCATCAATTCAAATAAATTATAACATAGTCATATGACTACTACCCAGGTGTTGGAAAAAGATCAATACATACTGATATGAGCGTGTCCACAAAATATTAAGGAAAAAAAGCAAGTTACAGAAGTGTAGTGTGCTCACTACTTGTGACTAAGAACAATTACACAGAGACAAACTCCGACACACCTATATATGTGTCTGTACATGCCTAGGAAACATGACAGGTGCAAACTAAATTCGTGACAATGGTCAGGCACAGCAACTGGGGTTTCTTAATGTTATGAAATGTCACATAATATGGTAAGATGATAGATGATTCAGTTAAATAAGGCAGTTTCCGG
>NW_011888935.1:1145051-1152357 GCF_000151845.1 Pteropus vampyrus | reverse complement strand
GGTCTGTCCTTTCTCTCCTGGGCGCTGTCTGCATGCTTCCCTCCTATCGTGAGTTCCTCGAGGACGAGTTTTACTCTATTCGTGTTCTAACACACCAAGCATTCAAACATCTCATGAATTAACAAATAAAAAGTAATCCTTTTTAAAGTACAAAGTATGCCTTTAAATGTTTGAATGGATGCTTCTACATTTAATGAATTAGAGAAAAAAGAATTAAGTTTTTATGATAATTTCTAATTTTATAGTATTTGGGAACATATATATAATAAATGCACCAAATATACATTTTTGAACAAATTCCAAATGGTCGTGTTAAAAATTAATATTCTGTTGAATACAACTCTAACGAAACATGGCAAAATATATAAAACACTGGTTTTCAAACACTCGCCTACAGGCGACGCAGGACCGTGACCTGGCTACTTCCCAGTGGCGACACAGGCGCAGGACGCCACGCGGTGTGGCAGTCGCAGCGACAGCAGAGGGCAGAGCCTGGGAAAGCCAAGGTGGCCAGACTCCGTGGGCAGAGCACTGGACGGGGAGCACAGAAAGAGCGAGAGGTTTAGAACGTGCAGCTGGGCTGCCCTGCGGTCCCTGGGGACAAAACTGATCTGTGCTGAGTATCCGAGGCTGGGGACATACAGCGCCTGCAGCCGGACAGGCTGGAATACCCTGCACTCCCACCACGCAGAGCAGAAGCACCTTGCAGTCTAACAGGCAATGGATGGGCTCCTCAGAAACAGACTGGTAGCTGGGGGACTAAGTCAGCGCACACTGAAGGCCATTCTGCGCTCTCCCCAGCAAAGCTTAAAGGAGAGCTCGACACAATCCAGCGGATTCCCAATGACCCAGTGTGCACCCCAGCTAAATCCAACACTCTCAGGAATACAACAAAATCCAGTGAGCGACGGCATAAAATTTATTGGCTGAAATATAATAAAAATTACCAGGTATGCAAAGGAGAAAAATATGACCCACAACCGGAAGAAAAAAAGGTCAACACAGTAAGTGCACGCCCAGAAGTGACAGAGATGATGGAATGAACACAAAACATGGTGAATCTAGACCATAAATATGTTCCGCACATTCAAGCAGAGAGAAAAACGTGGTCACGATAAGGAGGGAAACAGAAGACATGAGACCCCAGTTAAAATTCTAGAGATCAAAATAAAATATACTAAATAAAAAACGTACTGGACACAATTACCATCAGACTAGACAATGCAGGAGAAAACCTCAACGAACTTGAAGACATAGCAATAGAAATTATCTAAAACGAAGCACGGAAACAAGAAATTTAAACACGAACAAACCACAACAACAACAAGAGCAACATCAGTGAGTCACTCCAAAAGGGACTGGGGTCCCAAAGTGTGGGGTCGAGAACAACACAGACAGACAAAATGACCCAGAATTCCCAAATCTGATGAAAATCATCAAGTGAGTGATCCAAGGAAGAACAATCAACCCCAAGAATAAACATAAAGAAAACCACGCCAAGACACATCGGAACTAAATTGCCGAAAACCAGTGATAGAGAGGAAAATCTTAAACTCAACTGGAGCAAAAAAGTACACATTACACACAGAGGAAAAAGGAAAGGGAGCAGACTTCTTGTCAGCGACTACGCAAGCCACGAAATAAGATGAGATCAGTATCTTTAAAGTAATGAAAGGAAAAAAAATGTCAACCCAATAAAAATGTCTTTCAAAAATTAAGGCAAAATAAATTTATTCAAACTAAAAAATGCTGTGAGAATTCATCACCAGCCAACCATCACTAGAATAGATGACAGTTAAAAGAAATTCTCAAGCAAAAGAGAAACAATACTAGATGGAAATTTGGAACTAAATGAAAAACTAGAGTGCCTGAAATGGTAACTATGATGGTACTATAAAAGACATTTTCTCCTTTTTTAAATCCCTTTTAAAAATAACCACTTAAATAAAAATAACAATGTATTTATGGGGTTTACAACTTACATAGAAGCAAAATGATGACAAAATAACACAAAGGACATGGTGGGTGGGAGAAGTGACATTGATTAAAGCTGTCCTGTAGACCCCAGAGCAAGCACTAAAAACGTAAAACAAAATAATGCCTAATAAGCAAAAGTGGGGTAAAGGTGATGTCATCCCCTTTCGCAAATGAGGAAGCTAAGGCTTATCTTCACAGGATTGCTCTAAGAATGCCATGAAATAATACATGTAAAAATAATATCTAATACAACGGGAACTCAAATGCTAGCTCCTTCCTTGGGTGCAGACCCGCTGTTTAATTTATAAAATCTAAATATACCACAGCTACTGGTTACTACTTTCTACTCCTGAATCGCCGGCATTCCTGCATTCACAGTATGTGTTTTGTTTATACCTCTACAGGGTTTGCAATCTCAGCATTGACATTTTGGGTCAGATAAGTTTTTGTTGTAGGGGGCTGTCCTGTGCATTTTCAGACATTTAGCAGCATCCTAGGCTTCTACCCACTGGATGACAGGAGTACCAAAAATGCCTCCACACGCTGTCGAATATCTGGGGAGGTGGAGTGGGGGGCACAAACTGCCACTGCTCTAATTTAACCCTTGAGACTACAGCCTATGTAACAGTGAAATTTATATAAGCCGAGGACCTGCACAGGATTGTAAATACAAGTCAACTCATGTAGTCACCAAGTGTCTAAGTGACAGTGACCGAGCTACAACAGTGAACAGTTCCTGTTCTCACAGAACTTACATTCTAGGGCCGTGCCTTGGTCATACCTGCATTTCCCAAGGGCCGTACTCGTGATACACAACCAGTGCTTGGCACATACAAGCCTAGTTATTAAGTTGAACAAGCTGTAACGTATAGGAAAACCTCATCAAGAACATGAATTTCAGGGGGACATTCAGTGGGAAGAGTAGTAGCTTTAAATAGAATATAGCTGAGGCCACCTACCTAATGACTCGCTGAAAAATTAATCCAGGGATATTTGTTCTGCTTCCTTTGTTTTCTCAAGCACGCAATGGAGGGAAGGTACTGGTCTTCCTACTGCATTCCAGGTTGGAATCTACTTCTTCCAAAGTATATGTGAACCCTGTCCGTAAAACAATAACGTGGGCCTGACTGATAAGTACTAAGTGTGAACCGCTATGCCTCCAGGGCTCCCTGTACGATGATGATAATAATAAACACAACTAAATAAAAGAAACAAAACAAAAAACAAACAAAAAACCTTAAACCTTGAGACTGGGCTTTCAGTGTGAATATTCTGCCTAGAAGTTGAAATAATGTTCATCTTATATAACCCCCATCTAACCAAACACATTTAACCAAAAACATGTTCAGGAACACACTTCTATCAGTGCATATGCAACTCATGACTTGAAGAGTGCACTACTGAAAAGGCTCTTGAAAAGAGTAATGAGACTGTAAGCTGCCAGTAGCAAAAATGAATGCATGGAACTGCTCTGCAGATGGTCCAGTGCGTGGCACGTAAGAGATACCCTTATAAGACCCTGCAGGACCTATTAACTGACAAGATATAAAAGGCATTAAAAAAGGACAGTGTAAAAGATAATTTTAAGGTTTCAAGCTTGGGGAGCCAGAAATGGAACCTTTGCCAATTAGAGGGTAACTAGAAGATAGTGTTTTGTGTCGCTATGATATCCAAAAGGCACCCAAATAACACGTATGTCGCTGGGGTGTTCAAGAACTAGGGACGTGACCCTAGGAATCATCTGCATGTATGCAGAGCCTGAGAGCTGATCCATAGACTGGGGAAGAATAGAGGACCTGGAGAGAATCTAAGGGGCGGCCACGGTACAGGGCCCCTGGGCAGGTAAGCAAAGAACCACAAGCAAGCAGCAGCCTGCAAAGCGGGCGAGGTGGATTTAGAATTTAGTGTCACTAAAGTCATGAACTAGTTTTCAGTGTGGAATATTAGACTTCTAAACTCCTGAGAGTAGAAATGATATTCTTCCATCCACGAACGCTCAGGAGCCCACATCACAGTACCTGCCACAGGGAACACGCTCGGTGATGCACACGTACGTGCCCATGCTGCCGGCCATGCACTGCTTCAGTGCCATTAGAGGGAATTCATACTTCTCCCAACACGAGCTGTTATCATATCCATTTTACATACAAGGAAAATGAGGCACAAAACGGTTACATAAACTGCCCTAACTCCCACACCTGGGAAACTGTGACCTGCAGAACACCGCCGAGAACCAGTTCAGCGTAGTAGTGGGGAAAACTCGAAGTGTAGGACGTTAAACACCAGCGGTACCCTCCGCTGCGCCCTGCCCACAACCCCCTTCTTAGACAGCTTGCCTTCCCCAACCCTGGGCAACCGGACTAGGAGGAGATGCCCAACCAATCGGGTTCTCTCTCCAGAACTTCTGACTTAAGATATGAAGGTATCTTTTGAGGACCATACTGCCCAATCAAAGTAAAGCTGGCACCATGACAGACCAAAGTGATGAGGAAGCAGAAACTAAGGGTTTTAAAGAGAAGGACAATCAGGGGGTTTGGCGGGGGGGGGGACAGAACGGACATAACGGAGCACAGAGTAGCAAAGACATAAGAGCATGTGTTCCCAGAGAAAAAGTGGAAGAGTAACTGCCTGAGATTTCCTGGTTCCCAGGACGCTGAGCTGGATTTCATGCAACAGAATGCAGAGGCAGTCCTCCAACAGGCTGACAAATGCCTTTTTTAAGTAAGTTAATTCAAATGGGTTTGCTACTTGCAGCCAAATAATTCTCAAGCCATTAAAAGAGGTCAAAGAAAAAACACTGAGTCAGCAGCTACTATGTGCTTCACAATAACTTTCTGAGGCATTTTAACCTTTTCAGGATGAGGTAAAAGAGGCTCAACAATACTAATAGATCTGCCAGACTCCAAAACCCAAACTCTTCACACTACACGTCATTTTCACTCAAGTAACATGCTGTTTCAGGCCACAACGTCATTCATCTTATTTTTTCCTATGAAACATTCTCAGATTAATCCAAAAATGTTAACTTTTTTCCTTTTATCCTGCCCAGTCTCTAATCTATATATTTCAAATGCCTTAACTTTTAGTGAATGTTTTAAAATAAAATGAACTTTTATGTATAAAGGTGAGTGGCAGAATGAACACATCTGGATATGTTTGTTCTGTTGTTAAACCGATAAAGTATTTTTTTCCTTTCTCTGCTTTCCCAGTTCATACCCCCTTAACTCAAGCCCAAGCTGAGTTCTTTTCCTGACCTGTCGCTACACCTTGTTCCTTTCAAAGTGGATGATTTTATTACTAAAAGGCAGACCACTTAACAGAAAAAGATCAAATTCAGCTTACCTAAATAATTATTCTACCCAAAGTTACTTCAATTACTTTTTCAAAGGCAAGACAAAACCACAAACACATCCTAAAAGCTTGAAACCCTCGCCAAAAGGTTATAAAGACAAGCAAAAAAATAAAAATAAAAAAGAAATCTATTTTTCTATCCCTAAAATTCCCAAGATTGAATGGGATGGAACTTTTTAAATCTAGATGTTTCTTCTACCCATTCTGGAAAAGACATTTCCTAAGTTTTCCACATTTTCTCCAAGTATAAACAAAACTCCACTTATAACTGAGAATTCCTCTAAAAATGAGCTATAATGTATCATCTGATTGGGTTTGATTTCCTTTTCGAGACAGTAAGTTCTCAGAATTGAAAAAATAACAATATATATACATATATATGTTAAACATACTATCCTTCTTCCAGCCTCTAGAGGAAAGGAGGACTTCTTCAGCTTCTAGACTTACCCCAGAAGTTCAAAAGCTAGAGAATTTCTCACCGTTGTTTCTGGGGTCTTTGGCGAGTCCCAAATCTTCAACTGTAACTTATCAGTATCCTAGGAGCATACCACTAAGCCCTTGTCAATAATGCAGTTATGTGGGTACATACACTAATCTCCAGTTACCAGTTCAGCTTGCAAACCCATTTGTTCTGACTGCCCTACATTCTTTGATCTCATAAACTGCTGTTAACAGCTACAACTAACAGTGAAACTCACCGCCAATCCCTGTGTCAATGCTGCCAGATGGAACAGAAAAAGTATGAATAACCACGGTACTACTTGAAAAAAACATGACTGCGTTTTCAAATATTAAGGTACAGTATTTTAAAGGACACTAAACAAACTGGGAACTGCTGCCATTTCCTCTAAAATGATAGACAAGACAGTAAAAGCACCTTTGCATATAGTGTCCTCTTTTTTCTGAGTATTCTATATTTTCTGAGTTATTTCCATACATAACAAAATCAGTATCAATCAACACAACATCCCTAACAAAGTGGGAAGAAGCTAAGGAAAGCTTATGTGTTTTTGCAAGTGACTGAATAATTAAAAAGCTGAAGAGAGAACCGGAATTCTAACTCGTTTGCACTAAGCCCATTAGCTGTGTCTCAGCAGTATTTCTCATCCTGAAACTTCCTTAACATCTTAAGCTAAACTATCTCCAGTTCAATAGGCTTTGGAGAAGAGGGCTAGCAGAACAGAACTGTTACCAAGTTATATCACGGTGGTGGTTTAGATTCTACTGCCAGTCATTCTGCCAACGTTTTTTAATACTTCGGACACATCCACGTATTTTTTTTTTTTTTTATAAAGTAGCATAGGTGCCTGGAATAACAGACATATATACTCAATCCATTCGGAATATGGATGGCCAGCATTTAAGCCACTAACCGCCTTAGAGAAAATTTCACAGCAATATAAACATCAACACTCCGAGTGGCTCTTGACCCCCTTCCGTTTCCTTCACAAGATCTGGGCTGCGCCTTGTTCCAGAGCTCAGGGGTTCTGACAGTGAAAGATGCTGCTGTTCGGGGACAAAGTGCAACGTCCTCCTCCTGTGCGCGCACCACGAACGCGAACTAGGCACACGCACCACCACGCACCGGGGCGACATGGCTCTGAAGACCACCCTGGGGATGGAAACTGAACTTGTCATTCAAAGGGACTGCAGCTCCGGCGCCACACTGGGGACCCCAGGAAGACCCGCCTCGATTCCGCGACACCCCCACCCCACCCCCGGCCCGGTGCCTCGGGCTTCCTCCTCCCAGAGCCGAGCGAAGGCGCAGCTCCCGCAGCCCCGAAGGCAGAGCAAGGACAGCGGGCAGGCGGAGGGCTGGGCCGCTCCATCCATCGCGGCCCCACACCCGGCCGCCACCCGCAGCTCCCGCCGCGAGCGCACCCGCACTCGGCTCACCTGGGGGCCGCAGCCTCCGCGGCTCACACGTACATCATCGGCCCGCAACGACCAGTCGCGCGGGCGGCGGCGAGGCGGGGGA